>NC_064305.1:2148134-2473134 GCF_023373825.1 Bactrocera dorsalis | reverse complement strand
GATGCTGAGAATGTTCATGGTGTACGAGGATTGCCTTTTACAACTCGGGGTTAGAGAACAAAAACAAGTATTAATCATCAAAAATCGATTTATTTGTTTTTCAAAATATTCTCCATATAGAATTTTGCTTGCGCTTGAAGCAATTGTCGAAGCACTTTTGCCACTCATATTGAGGTACCTCCAAAACATGAGTACTAAAAGCATCAACCACCTCTTCAGGTGTCGAAAATCACTGACCTCTTAGTTTACTTTATAAGTAGAGGAAGAAAAAGGAATAATTTTGTGCCAAGTCCGGCATATTCGGTGGAGGAGTCATCAAATCGAGGTTATATGTGCTCAAAAATGCAGTCGATGAGTGAAGAGTGAAAACAAGCAACCATTTGCTTGGAAGGTTCCGGAACGACAAAAGATGTTGTACGACCTTCACGAACTTTTTCTTGGAGTTATCTATGATCTCAATTGAGCTCGCCAGACCATCGATGAACATTGATCCTAGATGGAGCTTTATCGCTTAAAATTTAACTGAGTTCATCTATGCTAAAAGAGTTCATTCGAAAACTAAAAAAAAAATAAACGCGCAGACATTTTTATGATTTAGTTTAATTATTGGCCGAGATGAATATTTTAAGTTAGTGTAAATAACAGAAAAAACGCTGTCGAAATGTTTTGAGAAAGTATAACATCAAAAATGTCAAACTTTACGAAAAACCTGTGAGTCGCCAGATCTCAGGGTTGTCAAATATCGAAATATAAAATGCAATGAAATTTTACGAAGCGATCTCTGCAGAAGAGCTAGTGCAAAATTATCGAGATTATTCAGAAATATCGGAACTACTCTTTAATACAAACCAGCAAACTGATGATCCCATTGAAAATCAGATAAATATTCGCAAAAGCTTACAGATATCCTACTATAAACACTTTCCAAGTCATTAATACAAAGAAAATTTTGCCAAGTAGACTTAAATAAATGGAGGGTGGAGTGATGTATAGACGTTCACGCAAGTGAGGAAAGTTCTATGGGTGCCATTTACTTGAGAATGGCCACAAAGGACTCTTTTACATATGGCTCAAGCAGCTTACGACTTCTGATCTAAGACGAAGTATCCTCTGGGCAGCCAAAAAACATCCATTTGACAGTGAATTAAAGTGAGAAGGCGAAACATGCCTCCCCAGGTTTATGAGCCTCGTTTGGAACCCGCCACGTAAAAAACACTCCAAATGAAAGGAAGAAGACAGCCTTTCGTGACATTCTTAGCCGAGTTTAACAGCGTAAGCGTTGATGAAGAAGAAGACTTAAATAACCAATATGAAAGCATCCCACAAGGGTACAACAGAAGTAATTTTTCTTTACTAAAGATTTCTGAAATTTTTTAATAGAGGAGAGATGCGCTGGCCGCTAAACAATTGTTAAAGGCTTTTTCACACCCACACATTTACTTTTTTCGTGTCTTGATGACTTTAGAATATCAAGCTTCTCATAAAGCTCAATAAATAGCTCGCTTCCTCAACTTTCGTATTTGTTTTATCAATTTGTAGCGCTGTTGCACTTAAAAACCACATTTTATCAGCGCATCAAAGCACGATCTGTAGTAAATCGACAGCGGTGCACGCTGCCTGCCCGATAATTAACACGCGTGCAGCAGATAATGCACGCATGCGTCGCAGCCAACAACCTAGTGCTTTGGTCTCTAAATTGATTATGAATGGTTAGTAGTAAAACGTTTTCACATGCAGCTAAAATATGCATTTATTATAGTGATTATTGGTGGAAGACACGGTGTGCAAAGCAAATCGATTGAACCGCAAATGCATATGGATATAGTATACAGTCACTCTGTGGCATGTGTTAAACTATTATGCACAGAGCTGACGTGGAAAACAAGCGCCACACAAAGCCACTGAATAGTACGAGTAAATAGTGATTTTTGTGTTGTTGCTTTTTTAAGTTGTGTTTTCTTTCGTTTGAATCTAAGTCAATGCGTTGCGCCTACAACAAAACAAATAGCGGTACAAACAACAGCAAACTGAAGTCAATAAAACCACGAGGGCGGCATGTGGCGCTTAAAGAAAATTGCCCAGTCACGTTACCAAACTGTTTACCGAATTTTATATGCAATTACACACAGTGGCAGCAACAAAAATATGTTGTGATTTTGTAAACGATTTGGCAGAGGCTGAGGTTTAGGCCCAAAGAAGACTCGCAGACGCATACGAAAACACACACATATATATATTATGTGTTATTTACGTAAATGAATATATGAGTAAGAGAAAAGTAGAGAAATTTTACCGCCTGCGAATGCAACCCTTTGCGCCTTGCCGCATTTTGTGGTTAATAAGCGTGGCAAGGCGGCAGCTGGCATTTGCGCCAAAGGATTTGCACAAACTTCCTTCGCAGCAGACCGAAAAATAAAGCAAACTGTTTTTGAAGCTAAGACATGCGAATATATGCGTCTGGACAGGACATCAAGCCACATAATTTGAAAAGTTATTCAAACGGAAAACCGCAGAAAGGATATATGGCACGAAGAACGATGTAAGTGGCAGCACAACGGATACAAGCAAATGAAGATGTGTGTGTGTGTGTTAAGGTAATGCAAAAATATATACGTACATACGTCATAGATGTATGTATGTACATATATTCGTTGCGAAACATAACGACAGTGTTTCCTTAGCAGGAAGCAGCGCAGGCTTTGGTGGGTCTGTTTACATGTTTACAATGCACAGCAAAAAAAAAATCAAAAAGGAGTTTTTTGGCTATAAATATATTCAAAACAAATATATGTATTTAGTTATTTATTGTACTTGTGACCACATCTATATAACGCATAAGTAGTTATATTTCAATTTATATTGCCCATATGTTCACATTCCCCATGCGTTTATATTGTATTGCCTTCGTTGGCCCTTTTTGAGTTTAATCAAGTGTAAAAAGCAATATGACTCCTCAATAATGTACATACATATATTTCTGGCAGTCGGTAATAGGAATTCAATTATCGATTTTTTTCGTTACATAATATCATCCTCATTTGCAATGAGGAGCAACTTCGTGGAGTTATTAATGAGTATTGGTAAAGGCGAATTATGTTGGAAAAGACAGCGGTGAGATTTTCGGGTTTAAAGTACGTGAAGGTTCTTTTGCACTCATAATTCTCACATTTTTTTGCAGTCTACGGATGAAGATTGAAAAAACGGGTGCAGAGGGCCTTGTTAATATTGGGTAGTCGAAAAAGTCTTTTCGTATTTCTAATCAAATTTCAACATATTTTTATTTTCTTCATAATAATAAATAAATAAAGAAATATGTATAATTTTTGTCGACCAATTTTTGCCATTTTTCCGCTAGAGACATTGTTCCATCAGTGTAAAACTTTCATCAGTGTAAATCGAAATTTCCAGAACGAAAGCAACTGCAAACCATTGTTGTATTACACGAACTGATATAGCATCGTCTTCCCTTTTTATAGAAAAATTTCAAAATATAACGAATTTCTTCATTAGCACTCATTTTTGAACAGCTGTTCCTTTTCTTCAACTTCTCCGAATTTATTTTTTTTGGTTAAATGAAGCACCTTTCCAACACTATATGGTATGATACAATGTTATTAGTTGCACTGGAGATATAACGACTGCAACGCTATCTATTGTCAAAGTACGAAGAGAATTTTTCGACTACCTTATTAGAAAAGACAGCGGTAAGCAAACAAGCCTTGTTTGAGCAAGCGAATGAGGAAAGAGCGGTATGAATCGGCGAAGAGCATGAATATTCGTTGCTGGATCGGTTGCAGACCGTAATTTTCTAGGGTGAATTCACGTTTAATACTCTTAGATTAGTTGGTATCCACACTGTATGGGGAAAGTAAGTCGAACGGTACATACATACATATTCTGCCAGTCAGTAGGCAGGATGGTCTGGGGTTCATCTTCTACCTTGTTTTGTTGTTTGTTTTTGCAGGTTCGCAATTTTATAGCTGAAAGAGGACTAAGGTTTCGGGCCAGGGAATAGCCCCTATTTAAACGCTATCAAAAACCTGTGGGCGAATATGACGAAACAGGTAGCCGCACCGAAGCCGAAGAGCCAAAAGATTCCGTTTTTTTGAAGATGTGGTGTGACGACAAAAAGGTTGGATTGCTGCAACAGCCTATATCGTCAATGTCAGCAAGAATTAGGGTGATGATTAATTGCGCTACTAATTGAGGTATTTTTCGAAAAAAGAATTAGAATTGGTAAGGGATTTCGCGTGTTATTATGTGTAAGAGATAAAACGTCTTAAAATATCCACATGATCTTTGAAATACAATTTAAACTACTCTAAATTACCCTGACAACAGTGAAAATATTCAAATTTTTCTAATTTTCAATCTAATTTTTCAAACAGTTTGACCGTATTCTCGAAAAATACGGAAAAAGTGTGCGATTCTTGGAATACCGTCTGGCATTTATAGACAATATGTATAACAATAGTATTTTCAAAACTTTAATAATTGTTCATATCAGTTCAGTGCTCTTGCAATTATTATGAACTTTACAGGGTGTTTAATAAATTTTACCTACACTCAAAGGTTAATAAATAGATAGAACTGTATTATAGAGAGTTGGAGTTGATTTACGTAGGTCACCCAACGGATATTTATGTAAGTTGTCTTTGGTTATACGAGTGCTAGTTGTGTTGTTTACAATAACTTAAAATATTCAGTTTCGCTAAAAACGGAATAAAATCGCAAACCCTTTCATGCGATTATTTTTTTTTAATTTTTGACGTGGATTGTTTCAGCAACAGTGCATCAATGAACTTAAGTAAATTTGAGGCAATGAAGCACAATCTAAGACCATTATTTATTGATGGTATGGTGAGTTCAATCGAGGTCTTAGATCACTTCAAGCCGACAGGGTTCGTTTTGGATACATATTGCAAATATGTTAGATCAGCAATTTTTTGGGAATGATGTGAAACTTTCGTAAGAACCTGCGAGACGACTTTCTTTCCGAACAAAGCATATAATTTAAATGTCACACCCTGTAGAACAGTAACAACATGCAAATCAGATATTGATGTGTTTCTAGTACAAATGGCAATCAAATTGTCTAACACTTAGCAAACAGACTGTACAACATAAATTGCGGGAGCAAAGCACTCGTATCACATATCACCGATCACCGACGAATTGACACAATTTTCGTTTGACAGTAATGGTAATGAAAACATCAAGGTTGTAGCGATAAAAGCTAACATTTACCAAATAATAAAAAATGAATGAAAAGACGAAAATTATCGTGTGTGGCAGAACGTTTGAAGGTTTGTCGAAGATATGCAAAACAAAGATTAAAATTTACAGAAAATTTATGAAAATCGAACGAAGCTGCAATTGTGTGTGGCCTTCACTTTGCACTTGAAATATTGAGTTAATTTGTTTCTAAACAAGCAATAACAACGAGTCCTTGCCATTGACCTTCGCAAGATGTTGTTAACAATGTAGGTTTCTTGGAGCGCGTGTTTGGAAGCACAGCTGAAGTGATAGAACTTTTGTGTTGGTACTGTGTTATAGAATTTTGGATGTATTTAATGAGGCTTTGTGAGGGGGTTTTGTCTTGGTGGTAAACATTTGCTTAATATATACAATTGTGTGTGCATATTGGGTAGTCGAAAAAGTCTTTTCGTATTTTAAAGAAATTCACAAATTTCGGACATATTTGTTTATTTATATTTATTAAAAAAAATAATAATACGTTGAAGTTTGATTAGAAATACGAAACAATTTTTTCGACTACCCAATATGTGCTTATGAATACAAGTATACACTATATGAGATATTAGTTTATAGTAGAGTAGAGTCATGAAGAAGTCAATCTACAACGGTACAAAGCGCTGGTATGCACAAATATTTTTTCAGCTGTTAACACTAGCAATCAAAACAGCTGTGACAATTTAGCTTCTTAGCAGTCATCTAAAATTAGAAATTTCTTAATTTGAGAAAAATTTCCAGCGAATTCCATAATTAAAAAAAATCCCCAAAAATTGTGTGAAATAGCGACTAAATTGCGTGTCACGCCGAAAAATGCGCGGACTCACCTTTATTTGGAAGTATTGCGCATATTCTGTATTTGCGCACGCTCTTGCTAATTTTATCACGCCTTTTGATTAAATTTTAATTAGCGGCTTCCTGTCCGATCTATCAAGTCATCGACAAAACTGACACCTTGCAATCATGAAATCGGCTACTGATTACCACCCAGACTGCCAAGCCCACCTAACGGCCGCCTTGCTGCGTACCGCTCCTGCTCGTTGCACACGAACACACACTCACACACCCAGGGCCACTTATCTTCTCCGAATCTCTTATCGGTTGCGCACTTTTCCCGGAATGCATTACTAAACATAACGGCATGCCAGAAACCTGCAACACTTTTTCCCATACCCAGCTGCTTTTTAAGGCTTTTTATTAATGAATAAAAGCAGCAACAAAGGTTATACTGCCGCACACCCTTCAACGCTACTTTCTCGGTCTTGGTCGCTGTCAAGCACTTGTCGCCAATAATTTTAATCTAAAGAATGCCTCAAATATCATAAAATCAGTACGGAAAACTTGGTCATCGCCTGACATTAAATGGCAGGCATGTTGTTGTTGTTGTTAGCGGCTCGGCTTGGCTTGATAACAATGTTACAATGAAATTTTGTGTGGATTTATCTCAACGACTGTCGTGAGCTGATGTGTGAGTGCGTTTAATCGACTTCACATATGTGTGTGTGTGTGTTTGTGTCAGTAAATTTTATTGACAGACACACACAAATACAACTACAAATATATCAGCATTTATTTGTAATTATTTGCTGATGTAATGAAAGGCGTTCCCGGCTATTTATTGCACTGCAATAAAAGCAGAGTGATACTATATAGTATATTATATTCGTATACATATCTGTATGGTTCTACAAATGTACACACAACTCTTTATTATTTTTACGTTTTCTTTGTTTTTGCTTTCGTTCAAATTTTTTAAGCTTTGGCTGACAATTGCCGCCCTCGTAAATAATGTAAAGTTTGTTAGGCGGCTATAGGCGGGTGGTCCTAAGTCATTGGGTAGTTTTCCAGCGCATTTCTATAAGATCACAAGTGTATGTGTGTGTGTGTAGGTATAAGCTTGCGTACAAAAGGTAATGCCAAGGTACTAAAAACCGTTATGGCACCACGCAAAATGTGTTTACTTAAGTTTTCAGGTCTTACGTTATCGTTTGATTGGAAATTTTTCGTTTAGTGCCGAACGTGCTGCGCATTTTTGCTAAATATTTGTATTGGTTTGTTTATTGATTGCCGGTGATCCAATGAGATTTCATGCAGCGCTCGTGTGCTGACTTATTGACATTGACATAACTGCATATCGAAAGTATTTTGCTCATGTAACTGGAATTTCAGCGTTGTTTTCACAAGTATATGACACATGAGCTCTGTAAACAATATTGAGATTCTTGAAATGATTAATTTATGAGCTCGAACAATAAATATTAAATAAATTAAGACTAAAAGTTCAACTTGTGGAACACTTGTGAAAGGAAAAGTGCTTCTGAAGAGCGTAAGCTTTGTTTCATTGACATAATATGACGATCAAGGAGAGCAATTGTTGATAAATGAGATAAGTTTAATAAAAATTGGAACTTGTGGAACGAATACCAACAATTTTATATCTCCTCAGAATTTGCTTGGTACATTTTTTCAACTTATAACCAAACTAAAAGTAGTCCGCTCACGCACCTTATGTCCACAATTCACATGTTCACTTAAACTAAAATTCTTCAAATATTTTAAAAGAATGTAGACTTGCTCCTTTGTTGCTTTCATTTACTGCTATTTTTCAATTATCGATGATAATACATTGTTATAAATTTATAAATTTTACATATACACATTATAAATGTATTTATGAGCCCTAAAATCATGCCATCTTTACAATGTGTGCTAGGCAACAAGGCAACAAGGCAACAAGTTCCGATAAAGTCGTTATTACGATAAAAAAAACAATTTATGAGACAAAATTTATAATACGATAAAAACCCTAATAATACTAATAAATACCCCAGTAAACGACTCACCAAAGCAGGGAATGCCTTTTTTGGTGGCAGCTGTACTTAACTTGTATCGACCAATTGGCAATTTTATAGAGGAAATGAATTTCGGCCAAGACATTTTATCCAAACTATGCGCTTGGCAATAAGATTGGATAATATTTATCTTCTACGAGTACATATAGGATGGTCAAAATGCCTTGAAAAGTAAAAAAAAAAACAATTTTTTTGATAAGAGGCACATAAATTTTTTTTTCCCTAATAAACACATGAGAATAATGCAAAACAGGTTTATGTAATCTTTTCGTAACCTGGTTTACGGTATTATGCAAAAATTAGATCAAAAACTGGAAAGAACGTTAACTTCGGCTATACCGAAGCCATAATACCCTTCACAGGTGCATTTTTTATATCACAAAGACATACAAAAATCTCTTTAATGATTTTGAAGGGTCAATTTGTATGACAGCTATATATTATAGTGGTCCAATTTTGACAATTTCTTCGGAGATTACATAATTGTCTAGGATAATAAATAACGTCAAATTTCTTGAAGATATATCGTCAAATGACAAAGCTTTCCATATAAGCACTTGTTTTTGATCGGTCAGTTTGTATGGGAGCTGTATGCTATAGTGGTCCGATCTGAACAATTTCTTCAAGAATTCTATCAATGCCTTAATAAAATAATCCATGCCGAATTTCGTCAAGATATCTCATCAAATGCAAAAGTTTTCTATACACCGACTTGATTATCAAAGGCCAGTTTGTATGGCAGCTATATGCTATAGTGATACGATTTCGGCTATTCTGACAAAGGGCGTTTTGGTGAGGAAAGCACGTGTGCAAAATTTGTGGTCGATATCTCAAAAACTGATGGACTAGCTTGCATTTATATTTATAGACCGATAGACGGATGGACAAACGGGCATGGCTCAAAGCACTCAGCTATTCACGCTGTTGAAATATATATACACTTTTAGGGTTTCTGACGTTTCCTTTTGGGTGTTAAATACTTCGTAGCACACTTAATATACCCTTATAAGGGTATAAAAAACTCAGTGCCTAAAAAAACTATTTTTCCTTTCAGCTTATGACCAATACGGATGATGTTTCAGAGTTATGCGAAACTTAACTTTTCTAATGAAAAATAACAATATTGTTTTCTTTTTTTTAATATAGTAAACTAGTAGGTAAACAGTGCTAAACTACAGCACCTTCCTTCCAGCAAAGTAGACATATCGATATCTTGTAAAAAAATGAATAAAAACACCAATAACTTTTGGTTGCAAACTATTGTTTGTTTACCCCTGAAAACCATCATAAAATTACTGTTGCATATGGTAATCATGAAAGTGTGCACTGCTTGATATTCGGACCATCTGGCAAGCTGAGGTTTTAATCTCATATACTATATCGCTATATATTTATATATGTCTTTACACATACATACATGACACGATACATGCAATCTATGGCCATGAAACTCCAACACGCGTCTAACCCATTTTTAACCGGCACTCGACCAAATGCGGCCCGCACCATATCACCGATTGGGAAAGCGGTCAGCGACAGTCGCCTGCTGCGCTATTTAATTGCGCTATAATTCCACATGAAATGAGCGCCAAACTAAAGTAAAAAAGTGTAAATAAACGAATTCGCAAAGAAGTCAACAAAACAATAAAAATCATAACAAACACAATCGAGCCGCTGGCACCTCATAAACTTTACGGAAAAAAACTACAAAAAGGAACGATTTCATATCATTCTTGTACTTTCTATTTGCGATAATTTCGCGTACATTTTAAACGCCTGCGTGATACGCGTAGTACAGCGACTTTGGTATATGGGCATAATACAGCCATAGCCGGCACAGCAAAGCGTTTGGACGCGGCTATCACTTGGCGTTTGGTGTTTGCGATAACTAACCGTGACCTAGTGCAGTCGGAATGGCACTTCTGTGGTCATTACTGGCGCGAAATTAAACGGTAAGCGAAACATAGTGTTCGCCTTGAACTAATTACCAAACATGTGTTTTTGTTGTTATTTGTGTTTGAATAGACGAAATATTGAGTTACCGCGACAGTTGATAGATTGGGTTACGCTGTGATCGGAATGTTTGTGTCTTCTGAAACTTTTAAACAATTTCTTTCCAGATCAGTACTCCTTCTCACGCACTTCGAAAAATTACACTCCATGTTTACCCAAACTTTTTCCTTAAAAGAGCACACAAATTTATAACAATAATAATAAACCCCTGGAATAGTATAAGCAATAGTCATTTATGTCTACATTTCTTTTGATAAAGAAGTGCCTGTTTTGGTTTTTGTTCGTCAACAAATTCATTGAACTCGTTATCGGATCATTAGAATGATTTTCGCGTTTTTTTTTTTATTTTCTTTATTTTTTTATTATATTTGAACTAACGGCACATGTATAGATAACTTTCTACTTGTTTACTTATTTCTGACAAAGAACAACGCGCTTTACTTACTGTCTGCATAGCCATGTGTGCAGCTAATAGCCACACCGCTTAAAGTACATAGAGCCATTCCAGCAAAATAGTCACCTTTTTGCATTATTTTGTCAGTAAAAGAGTCAGATAATACTTTTGGACTACGTGGTTCAGTAGTGATAAGTCCATTGTCTTATTAAACGCATTTCATTTGGGACTACAAAAGCTTCAATTCTGCGACGTGATCACGGTGGTAGTGCTTTTGTGGGATCAAACATGGGTGTGCGTATGGACAATGAGAAACGTGCGTCGGAAGTCGAGTCTCTAGGGAACACCGCATTCAAGTGCCACTAATTCGAAGCTAACTAAGCATATAGTACGTGCAATTTATCAATGAGGAAGCAATAATGCAGAAACTTAAACAAGAATGAATTTGAATTAGAGCGGCTTGATTTACAGAGAATATGGGTCTAAAATCGAGCCAGTAATTTTTAAGGCAAATATTGTTAGGGATTATAAAAATTTGTTTGTCAGTTTTTTAGACATCATAATGGAATTTTATACGTATGTGCTTTTTGATACCTCATTGATTATTTGGCGAATTCGGTCGGATCGAAGAACTATTTCGCTTCTTCTTCTTTATTGGAGTAGACACCGCTTATGAGGTTATAACCGAGTTTAGTGCGTCATACTTGTATCTCGCTTACACCGATTATTCAGAGGTTTTAAACTTTGCCTTAACAATCACTGACTGGGAATCGAAAAAAATCTGAAAAATCGGCTGTATGGGAGATATGTGATATTTATACACCCATGAATCAGTTCTGTTAGAGTTAATAATCTGTAAGTGTTCTGCGAACTTATTATAGATAGACTTAAAGATTATAACATTAGATGTTCAGTAATTCTGTTGAAAGTAATTGAAGAGTAGGTTCGTCGACTCGGTGTATGAGGAAAAGTACTATTGCGACTATTCCTAGAACCAAGTAATCGTAAGAAGATAAAGAGAAGATTTATGGGACTGATTCCCATATCAATTTCAAGTGGAACGTGATGTCGGGGTGTGCGAGGATTGGTTGCCTTTTATATGGTGAGATTAGAGAATACAAAATATTTATTAACATCAAAAATCGCTATACACTTGTATATGTTGGATCCCACACAATTTGTTAATTGCTCAAAAAATCTCGTGTCGATTGGTCGAGAGAAATGTTAGAAGGTACGATAACGGTGATTCATAACACGTCTATGAAATCGTGAAAGGTGATGAGTCTTGGATTTGCACGTATAAGCCCGAAAGTGAACAGCTATGGGTGTTTCCAGTTGAGCCGAATCCAACAAAAGTTGTTGGCGCACAAAGCACTTCGAAGCCCGTTGTCTGTTTTTTGGAAAACCTGGACACGGCGCTACCATACCAATGGAACAACACAAAGCAGTTAAAAGATCAATTTGTTGAGCCATCCAAGGTATAGTTCTGACTTGGCACCGAATGACTTATTTTTATTCCCAAGCGAAAAAGATAAACTAAGAGACACTTTTTGTTTTTCGACACTTGAAGAGACGGTTGATGCTTTCGCAAAGCATGTTTTCGAGATACCGCAATCAGAGTGGCAAAAGCGCTTCGATAATTGGTTCAAAAGCATGCAAAAGTGTATAGGTTTTAATGAAGATTATTTGAAAAGCTACTATGTAAGTTTGACATTAAAAATGTAAAAGTTTACGATAAAGTCGTGAGTTGCAAGATTGCAGCAATAGGGTTACCAAATACCGTAAAATAAAAGTCATCCAAGGCTACGTAGAAATACTTCGTAATCGTAGGGCGTAATCGAATTGAAATGAATTGATTCCAAAAGTAGCATATTTATTTAGCGAAATTCTTGGAATAACGACGAAATGGGAATATAACAACGTATCAATATAATATTTGTCAAATATCATTAGCATTACGTTGAAAACAAAAATATTTTTTTAATACGCAAAACCAATATAAAACGAATACGAAATAATTATATGCAATAAACAACAACATTGAACAAAGTCAATAAAAATTGACAAGCTCATAGGCTGGCAGTTGCAAAAATTCTCAGAAATTAACGCAAACCTTTTATCTTTTTTCTCTGCTGGCGTTTCACAAGTGCCAGCAAATATTGAGATTATGCGTAGTAACGCTTGTAAAAACGCTAAAGTGTTCTTCTCGGAATTGGGCTATAAAAACGAATGGCGCTTCAATGGCAATCTTTGCCGATTTACACCCGCATGCGCAAGCGTAGTGGCCAACAACACAGCAAAGTGAAACGAACAGCTCAATGAAATGCGCTAACACCACTACATGTGCACGAATGCCCGTAACAGGAACACTTATCAGCTGTGCAACACAGCATGGCGGCTTAGAGTTGCGCCAAATTAGAGAAAAATAGCCGAGCGTGTTTATCGGAAAATTATTTCCAGTTAGCAGACAAACATCGATATAAAGGAAAGGTGCAAAAAGTGTGAGGCCGCACAGAGCGAAAATCAAGAATTATACAAAAAAAAAAAAAATAACACAGAAAAACAAACGTCAAGCGACTAAAAAGTGCAGGAACAGTCAGCGGAGCGTTTACCTGGGCGCTGCTGTTCAGCAACATCACTTATGCATATAATTGAGTGAGTCAAGAGCATGAAAAGCGTATTTCCACATTTTATCGCAAGCGTGCGTTGCTATCTGCCGAGATTTTTGCTGCAAAATTTATGTAGCGTGCATAATTTGAGGAAGAGCAGCGCGCAGGCACCAGCTGATATTGACAATTGCAATTTAACCGTAATCAGTGCCTAACAGACTCAGTGCCCAGCTTCAGTGGCGGTCCAACCTTACTTATATGTATTATATTTATAAACGATGTGAGTGTTTGTTGTTGTCACTGTGTGCTGTAATTGTTCCAGGTAATATGCTTGAAGCTGGTAACTGTCAAAAAGGGTAAGATTTATGCCAATTGGTCAGTGTTGTTGCTTTGCGGGATTGCCGTTGTATCGTTGCCGCTGCTAATAGGCTTGTAATTCTTTTTTTTTTTTGGTGTTTTCTTTTGGCCCTTTTGGCGGATCTTGCAAAATTTGTGAACACTTTTCTTTAGTTTTGGTTAAAGGGCGTTTAAGGCGGGGTAATTCAATGATCATTAGTTGGTAATTTAAGTTCGAAAGTGGTTTGAAATATTTGGAGGTTAGAAATGAGTGAAAAACTATCTAAAATTTCATAAAAACAAGAAAAACTTTAGTTGAATCGAAGCTATGATGCCCTTCAAAAATACAAAAGTTCTCTTACAGGCACTTTGATTGGGTAGTTTGTATCGCAACTATGTTCCTCCTGGACAAACCGTCAACGCCAAGTTTTACGTAGAAGTCCTCAAGAGACTCAAACGAAGAGTCAATTGCGTCCGACAAGACATCGCAGCCGATTAGAAGTTGTGCCACCACAATGCCACGGCTCACACCGTCTTTCTTGTGAACAGCTACCTAACCAAGGCCGGCATTCCAACACTTTCGCAGCCACCCTACAGCCCAGATGTAGACTCCCGGACTTTTTTGTTTCTTAGCCTGAAAAAACCGATGAAAGGCAATCATTTTGAGACGATAGATGGTATCCAAGCACCTCGGCTCTAAAGGCTATTACGGAGAATGCCTACCATGATGCCTTCAATGCTTGGAAACCGCGCTGGTAGCACTGCATCGCCTTTTTGAAAACTTTTATAGAACCAAGTAAGATCATACGCTGCTGACCATTGATTAAAAGATCATTGTAAGCTTAGTCTTACTTTATAAAGACAAACGGAAACAAAAACTTGAAAGATCTCTCAATTGTGGAGGGTATTTAACTAAATCGAATGCTGCGAGGCTCTCACTTCACTTAATTATTTCATGAACAAACTTATCAAACGTTGCAAGGCATTAAATTCATATTAAAAATATGCGTATTTATCTGATTTCACCAACGCGACTTCGAAAAAAATAACCAAAAAACTTAATTTTTTGCAGTAATCAACACAACTCACCTCCCACCTTATCCCTTATTGCCTTTTCAACACACAATGAAAAGCTGTCAAAAACATACACGAATTTCCTCACAGCAGCCATGCATATCAATAAGCCATTATAGTCGGTATTAAATGAACACGATGAACATATGTTTACACTTCCGCAAGAAATGGAGGAATGCGTGAATAATCGAAGCATCAACGAAGCTACTCGAAGTAATAAAATGAAATGCAAAAGCAATGAAATTGTTTTTTTGTGCAAAGTTTGTATTGGGGACTGTACTACGAAGCTCCCCAAAGCTTTGTAATTCAATTTTGACGATGTGAGTAACACTTTAATCGACAATAAATGCTAATGGCAAGGCAATTTCTGCACTGAACTCCCCAAAAGTATGCTACTATTCAAATTGTAGTTTTTGAAGGCCTAAGTGTGAGAACAATGCCGCTGTCATGAATGTTAGGAAGGATGTTTCCAGCAAAACTCTGAAACAAACTTTCGCCCCAACGAGAACCGCTGTTTGTGTCGAAGACCACATACTTCAAGTTAGGAATATTTTGTGAGAATTTATGCACCCTCATACTGATATTTAAGTCCTTCCCTCCAAAGGCAGTCTAAGTCACATATGTGTGCAGTCGTTGGCTAGTAATTTGCCACAAGTGCAGGCAATTGTATAATTTGATTGTCTTTTTCAGCTGTTTTCACGCCATAAATAAGCATTTTCCACTTTTTTGTGCAATAAACTGCCAACGAAGTGGAAATGAATTGCAATTTTCAATGAAAAAGGGGATAGAAAATATCATCACATAGGAAAACCGTAGAAAGTTTCTGCGCTTAAGTTCTTAAGGTTACTTAAATTCACAGCAAGAACACATTATGTGCAACCATGCCGTCTATATGTACTTGCTGATTGCTTTTACTCGGCGGGAGTAAAGTCTGCGGGCCAAACGTTGTATCCTGTTGCAGGAAACTCTATAGAAGATGGAAAATTGTAGCAAGGTTAAAATATTAGTCGTTAGGTGAACAACCCAATAGGAAATGCTAATCATAGTTTTTGAAAATTTCTATGGCAGAAAGCATATCATCACCTAAAATGCAAAAAACAACGGTATCACCAAAAAACAAAAAAAAAATGGAAATCTCTGTTAGATATAATAACCAATATATAACCACTTTATAACAAATTATAACTCGTATTTTGGTTCAATATAAGTGTATGATAACCAATATATAACTACTTTATAACCAATATATAACCACTTTATAATCAAAACTCAAATTTTGTTTTAATATGTGTATGATAACCGATATATAACCACTTTACAACCAAAACTCAAATTTAATGGAAGGGAAAAATTAATAAAATTGTCTACAATTGATAGAGAATAACGTGTTTATATGTACCAATGAGTTACTCGTACATCAAGCAAAAAACAAAGGTCTCGAAATACCACCGTGGATTTGACTGAAGTGCCAGCGAGTTGGTATGGTTGTAACCTGATAAGTGCGCGACAAGATTAAGATGAATCCATCTCATGCCAGATTTTGATGCGTTTTTTCCGAAACCCCGCTTCAAATTTCCTAACGAGTCCTCCAATAGCTTCCACTACATTCCCGCATTTGGGGTATGCGTTTGAAAACGAAAGCTTTTCGGCACTTTCGCTTACGAATTTACCCACAAAATGCACTGTTTGTTTCCCGCTATTTCGAGTGTCTAGCAAATTTAATGAAGTTAACGCTAACGCACAGCCGAAGAATGAAGTGAGAGCTGAGTGGCTAGTTGGTGGAGTGGGTGAAGTTAGTCGTCGGGCGCATAAATGCAAATTTGAAACTCAGACAAATATATTTTCACCAAGGCAAAAGCAGATAAACCGACAAAAAGCTAAATGGTGCGGGGGAAAGGAGAGCTGCACATACAATTGTTAGAAGCGCGTAGACGAAGCATGCGTGCAAATGTATGTGTGTAGTCAGCCATAAAGTCAAATTAAATTTTTAGCTAGGCGAAGCAACTTTCTGTGAGACAGACAGAAATATGACAGCAAGTCAGACCGTTAAACTGTGAAATATGCAGACAAATGGACGCATAAATCCGTATACATGTATGTGAGGCAGCGAAAATTCACTTATTTGTTGCTGTGTAAGCTCAGTGTAACGCATGCTGCCGGTCAGCAGCTGTTGGTCTCCCATGGTACCGTCCGTTTAGACGTCTATTTGCTTGCTGTGCATACAGCTCCGCCACTCAACTCCACTTCGAGGCAAAGTTCACGCTTGTCGCAGGTTGTCTATCGCGCCGCACTTCGGTATTTTGTTAGCAACATGTTAGTAAATTAATAGATATATCTTCCACCCACAGCGTTATTTAATGCTTTGGGAATGACAACGAGGAATGCAACATGCAGCGTGGTTGGTTTGCACCGAAATTCGAATGGAATTCTTGCGTGAAAGCATTCGAAAAAGCACAAATGGGTCGGGTTATGTTTGTTTATTGCTTGGAAAGCGAAAAGAAATGTGGATGAAAGATTATGGCGGAACAGATAAAGGCTCGAGTCGGTAAGGTGAATTGGAGGGGGTCTGAGGCCACTAAAGAAAGGTAATGTTAGTTACTAGTTCTACAGTGTCTGCCTTGCTGTTACGTAGGTTGCCTTTTATATTTCGGTATTTGGCAACTCCGGTGCTGCAATCTGGCAACTCATAATAAAATAAAGGTTTGATATGTTTGCTGTCGCAGATACTCAGTACATTTTAACAGGCGAGCGCTATTTCTGTGGTTTACAGTAACTTAAAATATTCATTTCGGCAAAAAATGGAATTAAATCGCGAACATTTTCGCGCGACTATTTTTTTTTTATAAATTTCGACGTTCAGATCATTCCGAGATTTCAACAACTAATATTGCTTGAACATTTGATTTTGAAAATTTTTTTTTTGCTGAACAATAACACAGTTTATCGATCGGTCAAAAAAGAACGATTTTTTCTTCTTGATTAGCTTAGACCTCGTTAGCCGAGTTTATAACAGCCTATTGGAGATTCCAATCGAAGGTAGGTCCTTCTCAACCTGGTCTTTCAGACGGAGTGGAGTTCTTCCTCTTCCTTTGCTTCCTCCGGCGGGTACTGCGTCGAATGCTTTCAGAGCTGGAGTTTTTTCGTTCTTTCAAAGATAGAGGAAATTATCTACGACTAAAGAACATCTACGTAGACGTGATCATTGTCTGATGGCAATGATGGTCCGCATCTGGAGTCCCCACACTGAAGGAAATATTGACAGTGAGGTCGCAAAGTCTGTTAAAATTCGCGTCAAGCGCAGGCATCCTAAACGATGAATACTTGTCGTGTACTTAGCGAGTGAACTCCATCTGCTATCGCAAAGGACCAAAATGGTCTATGCGTGGCTTATTGGCCTACCAAATTAACCTAACCTATCTGCGACTTCGAAGTTATGACTCTCAACGACTGTTTGTTTGATGACAGAAGATATTTCGTCTTACCTCGTTCATTACCAGGTCGATAGATTGGAAAGGATGCCTGAAACATTGTCTTGAAAACTTCGGACCCCTAGCTCATGTCACGCCTAAGCTTACATTAGAATTTGTTTCCGAAAGGTTTCAATGCGGAAAGCCTTTGCCTTTCACTCTCTATTTCTTTCTCTTTTATTTCACGAAGCTCCGCATTAAGCTACGCAAACTTTAAATATTTTTTGAAAGTAAATCAGATTCATTCGGGAAAACAATTTCTGAAGTAGGAGACCAAGCAGCTGAAAATTTCAATTCCTAAAAAGGCGTGAATATGAAATTTGCAGCAAAATTAAATGAAAAATGGGCGCAACACTGTGGCACGTTGAAAAAAAATTTATGCGGAAACCACTTTCCCCTACAACAAACAGAACGAAATTTTAATTTTCCATTTCATTTGCATGACAGTGAAAGTGCGCATGTGTTTGTGTGTGTGGATGCAGAGGTAGAGTGAAAACTAATGAGCGTACAATTGCAAGCGGACACATGGGACCATTCAAACTTTTACCGAGAATTCATACGAAAATCCTCGAAAAGGATAATGCAACACATAAACATGCCTTTCGCCCCGGCAAATGTTGCATGTCGCTTATGATGATTTACCGTTGACCGCAAAAACACTATTGTGCCACTGGTGGAATTTTTAATGAAAACTAAAACACCTTTTCACACGCCGCCGCAGCCGCAGCCGTTCAGCACCCGTTGCACACCTTTGGCCGCAGCATTCAAAGTGATTTTGAATTTAAAATGGGAGCTGGGCGTGCAATATTAAATTGTTGCTGGCATTGTGCGGCAATTGCATGCCACATAGAACGTGCCACAAAGACGCATAGGCTTTCGAATGAAACAAAAATGGGCGTTGCGCCAATAAATTTGGGATTAACGAATTGCTCAACGAAAATAAAAAGGACATTTTTATGTGCAGCAACACGCCTACACACACACACGCGCGCACAAAAGCAATTGCGCTACATTGTGCCACAAATGAGCGGAAGAGTGGAGGAGTGAATGAAATGTAGTGAAATGCAATGAAGGCGGCAGTCGAACGGTGGTGGTTTGTGCACGTCGACGTCGGGCAGTGAGGGGCATGCAAAATTTTGTGGTTTTCCGGTAGCTGAAAAGGTGTTTTCAATGCGCTTCCCTCGCTTGTTCACCGCCACAAAGTATTATTGTGTTGTTGTCGGCAGCCCAGCACAGCGAATGCAACGCTGCTGTCGCCGCCGCCGCCGCCAACGCCTTTGTCTTCACATTATTTCGCTTTGTATAGCCTTTTCGGCCTTTTACGCTTGCATGAGTAGGCGTTCTCGCTCATTTATTGCAACATACTTGCAACGGTACATTATGCGTTCAACTCGTGTGTGCGTGTGTTTGGGTGCCTGTTTTGGCTACAACTTCCGTTTTCGGCCGCCTCAATGCTCAGCTGCATTACGATTTTTCAATGAATTCCAATTCTTTCTTCGTTTTGACAATTTGGCCATGGTCCAAAATTGGTTTCGAATTACATTTCATTGCAGAAAAGTACAAAAACGCTTTTCTTGTAATAAGGTCAGCAATAATGTGGCAAAGAAAGAGGTGGAAAAAATAGCATCTTATAGGCTTTGCGCTGCCAAAAAGGACATGAGATCTTTGTGCGAAGGAGCAAACAAGGTGACATGTTTTAGGGGAGAGTATGGATTTTGGTAGTATTTGTTCACAGATATATGTACATATATTTATTGTTTGAAATATCTATTTTTTCCATATACATATATTTAAAAAAAAGTCTTAGTGGATCCAAAAATGTTTAAGACATATTTTTATACAAATTGTAAAGATTATATAAATTTTATATATACTACTAGTGGATCCGGCCACGTGTTGTTGTGGTATACAATACGAATAATAAGCCATTCAATACAGTGAAAATTTCATTAACGTATAAAGGCTAAACCGTTTTGTTGGTATAAGAATACCGGGGATTGTACTTGAGGTTTAATTTTGAATATGATCATACAAATAAATGCCACTAGAAAAAATAACGAATTTAACGCTGTTTTGTCAGTTGGGTTAATAGCATCTGTCAGTTCTATTTAAAAAAACGATCTTTACGGTAAAAAGGAATCTTCGTTAAGTTTACCACAACTTAACTGACAAATAGTGTGACACGTACTTTTTATATATGAAGATATATGATATATATAATGAGCTATACAGTCAGCGTTTTACTAAGTACCTCAAAAGAACTTAAAATGCAGTATTGTTGCATTCATTCGCATTTCTCAGTATGCCCAGTTGAATTTCTCTCAATTTCCTGATGGAACTTTGCTTCCTCAGCATAAAAGTCTAATATTATTCCAAGATTTCATGACTAAGTATCATCAATAGGAAGGTGATTAAGCTTCCGTGAAATTTTATTGTCTACCCCACATTAATAATGTTGCTTTTAAGACGTAAGATATACCGAGAAAGGCATGCATAAGGGTGGTTCGTAATGTGATGGTAAAAAAAGAATAAAATTTGAATATAACTTCGCATTTAAAAAAAATTAAATCGCTAAGTTGTTGTTTTAGCGGCAGAAAACATTCATGAAGTAATTTCGAGGAATGTTGCCGAGTTGACAGTGCTTGGCCGGATAAAAGACCCGATCCATTCCGATTATCTAGAGCAGACTAGTATGGGAACGACAGTCTCTTCTCTTCAACGAGCGTTCTCTTTTCCACAAATACTCCATAACTCTGCGATTTAATGGAAGTATGTCTGAAATTATTTCGGACATTTCGAAATCCCAGAGTTAAGTACAAATCTTCAACCGGTAAAATTATTTTATCATCATCATAAAGGTATTTCGTTCTAGGTCGGTTCCGTTTACTGAAACCCGACTCTCGTGCGAACGGCACCATTTTTGTGAGACGTATTGGTTCCTTTAACTGGAACTATATGATACACCCTAATACCATAAGCTTATACGATATTCAACATAAATACCCGCATACTTCCAGAATAGTAATGCGCTAATGTAGTGAAAATTGTATGGACAGTGGGTCGGTCTACAGCAAAAGATAGGCACTAACAGTATACAGTTTTCGTACAGTAGTTCGAAAAAATATGTTTTCTATTCTGTGGTACAAAATTGCATATACGAGTATGTCTGGAAAAATAAATGTAAAAATATTTTTACGATACTCTTTAGAAAAAGTTAACTTTTAAACAAAAAAAAAAAATTATTAAATACCTATTAAATAAAAATATAAAAAATAAAAAAAAAATAAAAATGATTAAATAATTTATCTGGCGCTCACCACTGTGCTACACTTATCGCGCATGCCAAGGGAATGATTGAAATGCCGCGCCACTTGAGACTCAACTACTATCAGTAATAAATGAAATTTAAAAGAATCGATTAAGTGAAACGTGAGTAAGGTGGACAGTGCCATAATATATAGTAGCAGCGCTGAGCACAGGCATGTTGAGGACCTAAATAAATTATTTAATTAAAATATAGTAAAAGTGTCACTGAAGAACGCAGAAAATGTGTGGGTTTTCCATTATTAAAAAGCAAATACAATAATACAGAAATATTTTATTATACTTTCTTGGGGAAACCTTGTAAATTTGACATCTTTGACATATGTATTTGAAAACTTTTGACAGTTGGACGTTAAAAAAAACGATAATTGAACCATATGGTGGCAACTGAATCGAGGAAAGCAACTAAAATAAAAAAATGAAAATCAAATCAAAGCTTTATGATAATCTAAGATCTAAAGCAACAAAGAAACATATATAAGTCTACATAATGAGCCTTTTTTGTAATGGTAGGCTAATATGACGTCATAAACTTAAATTTCACATGTTACCTCCAAAAATCTTTAATACTTTGATGGCATGTGCCTGTTCTTTTGATGATTTCTAGATACGTTTTTAGAGACGTATACTAAGTTTCTCTAGAGTGTGAAGTATTTTATCTGTTTTAAAAACGTTTCGAAAGCTAAGTTAGGTTAGGTTCAGAGATCGATCCTAAACAAGATCTGCCTTGGACTGGTTAGACCATCGGTGATTTTTGGAGTCCGATAATTTTTATACACTGTATCATCAGACCTCTACAGATCGACAAAACGCTTTAAACTGATAACAAAATGGATAATGTCGGTTATGTTTAAGCCATAGTCTTGCAAAGGCGGAACAATAGGGAACAAAGTTCCTGGATGGCTCCACCTCAGACAATCTTTTCTCAGGGCAAGTAATTCAGTAGATCTTCTGCGTTCTACTCTAGGCTAGACCGATCTCGCATTCGCACAGGAGGTTCTTTGGCTAGTGCTAGAAAGCAAGACATTAATGGAGATACAACTCGGTCCTATTCTTATGTGTTATCTTCTATTTATCTCATGCAGTTGCCAACAATACAGCTAGTATAACCAGACACTCAAATAATTCTGAATGAAGTAGCTTGATAATATTTCTAGTGAGGTTAGACATTTCCAAACTAGCTTTAGTGATCTCACCGCTAGTACTGCCACTCTGCTGCCGGAGTGAATGCTCACCTCCCTGAAAAATGCTGCACTTCATAGCAGCACGGTCACGAATGGCTTCTGCGACGCAGTGATCCAAGTTGTCAGACATGCTCTTGAAGGAGGAGAGAATTTCGGCGTTTCCTTGTCCGGACGCCTTCCTATACCCAACTTTCCTGAGCCTTAGAGCACACTGCGAAGCCTGCCAGGAATGTCTACTGGTGCCATTTTTGAAATGTTATTAAGTGCTATTTGCGTCCGTAGTGCACCGGTGAGAGATGCTCTTTGGGCACGTAAAATCTTTTTAACAAGATTAGCTTTTTCGATCCATTAAAGAAGAAGAAGAGCCTTTTCGAACGTCCTTCTCAGACGAAGGCACCATAGAACATTATTCACCCGACTTTTGAGAGTTTATTTGTAGTAAATTGAAATCAGAGAAGGACAGATTCCTTTTAAAACGAAGAGAATTCTATATTATAAGGAGAAATATAATTATTTATTGGTTAGTGAGTACATAAATACGAAATCAGATGAGCATTAATCCAGAATATAACTGAACGAAGAAAGAATTATCGCAAAAGACAAACATTAAAAGCCGACAGGAAATACTTAAATAGTTAACTTCCCGAAAAAGTAATGAACCAATTTCACTAAATGACTTTGCGCCTTTGTGACTTTATGTTACATTCATATACATATAATGAAAGCAATCAATTCACTTTTTGGCAAATAATGGCATTTCTCTTTAATTTCAGGAAAGTCCACAGGGAATGACAGAAGTGTGTGACCGCTGCTGTCATTGTTACGCAGTCACTAATCGTGTGCGTGCGCCTGGCAACCCTCCGACTGTGACAGTGTCCATTAAAGACGCTAATGATAACAGTTGCGCTGTCACGTGCACGCCGTTATGTGTTATTTTCTGTCAATATTTGCGAAAATGTCACATTTCCGTCATTGTACACAGACACGTTTTCGAAGTCAATTGGCTGCTGCCAGGAGTGACAACTTTTAGTTTACGCACAAAAATATATATAAAGGCATACATCGGACATATACTTACATATATGTATATACATATATATTATTGTAATTAAGTGTGCTGTGTTTATGTTTTCTTTGCCTGTCAGCTGCAGTTGCCGAAATTTCGCCTATGTCACGTCATGTTGTAGCCCGCACACATGCTTTTCCACTAAATTTTCATAGATAAACATATGCGCGCGACTTCTTGTCATATTGCTTATGACTTTTCTACTCCATTGTCTATGATTTGCAATATTTTGTCAATAAATCGTTTCAAAATATGACAACTTATTTCTTGCCCGCACTTTTATACCCCATACAGGCGATCACTATTGATTTGTTTGTCAATGCTGAAGAACAATAGCCGAAGTTGAGCTGGAATATTTGCCAAAAAACACGTATGCTGGGAAATATTTAACTAAAAAATCTATATAAAGTTGAAATATACAAACAGACAGGCGCAAGGTTGTTTTTAGTGTCTTTACCGTCAGTCACACGTGTGGCAGCCGAATATTTTTACACTTTCGCATTGTTTGCTCTTGGCCGGCTGCTGTCATAATTCATGCGAAATTCATAAATTCAATTTTGGTTTTAATACATAATCCTTTGCCTTTGATATATGGGCTGTTTTATGCCACAAACCGCATGCCACATGCCTCATATGGCTGCTCTCTACTTCAATGAGTGTTTGAGTGGCGCATCCTAATAAATTTTTGAGCATTTGGGGATTATAGTGTGCTCAAAAGCATTATTTCGAAGCCGATAACTAAATTTATGGCATAATTTTGTGGGCTGCCACGAGGTTAGACTATTTTGAATTGTATGAAAAGGACAGACATAAAGAAGCGAGTGTGTTTTTTTTATATTTCGTAAATATTTGTAAAACTCATAGCTTAAGTTTTATCAATTTACTGGCACTAAGAAAGGTGTAAGTCTTTGATAAAATTAAGTTTAAAGCGCCTAAAGGTAGGCAATGGTGTTTATATGTCTCCTAAGCCTTTTCATTATAAGAAAAATCCAAATGTTGAAACATTTTTCGGATTTAATATTTTCAGTATAAGATTTGAGTAACCAACCATGTTTCTATAAAAACTATTTTCTCTTGTAAAAATTTCACTATAGCAAAAATGTACATATGTACATCGTCTGTATTTGCTAAAATGGATAAGCACAACACATTTTATCCCAAAATATCAATATAATCATATATATAACTACTGACACTTTAGTCAAAAGCCTACTACTCTCTCTATCTTCGAATCTATGACTCTGCATGGCCTCTTTGCATTGTCTGAAAGTAATAATACTTTAAAATTACCCTAAAATATAGTTAAAGAAACCATCCGAATGAGTCAAATATGTAAACTACTAAAAGAAAATATACAACAACAATACCAAAAGCAACGTCTAACATAAATTACACAATTTTATGAGCACGAAAACTGTGCCGAACCAACTAACTTCAATCGTATTTCTATGCAGATGACAAATTAGAATAAATTCCAATGGTGACAATGCACACATGTGTGAGAGCTATGAGTCATAGCTGTTGTCATCCGAAAGTTTACACACTCGTGTGTAGCGAAAGCTTTAGCGAGCACTCACAAACAGCTGACCTACATATAATCAGCTGCTTTGACAGCGCAGCGCCTTGGGAAAGGCAGGCATCAGCAACGCCAGCTCCTGTGAATGGAGAAGGCGGCATTGTTGCGCTGCAAAAACGAAATTCCTGCAGTCATCAAAAAGTAAATAAATACGGGCATACCAACACGAGTGTAAATTATGGGACGACATGCGTTGTCTGGTCGGCTCGGCCCGACGCACCGCCGTAGGCTTTAAATTTCGAAACTATTTTTATGACTTACGCAGGCGAAGTTTGCAGCGAAGAAAAGAGATTTATTGTACGACACATCCAGTGGAGGAGTGTGGAGTGGTGGTCCATATGAATAAGTTGATGTAGAGTTTTTGGCGAAAAAGCGTCGTTGGGCGCGTAATGGCGCAAAGGTCGGCAACAAAGTTTCGGTGTTGGCACAAACGCTTCAAATTTGCATTGCAGGCACATTTAAAGGACACGCGGTTTAACGGTGATGGCGAGCAAACGTATGAAGAATATGCAAAACACGAATGTGTGTGTATGTCGGTGGTAAGGTGCCGGCGCCAAGCCTGAGTTTAAGTATTTGCTTATCCACTTTGGGCAGAGAAATAAATAAAGGGCATAATGCAAAAAGAAAAAACAAAAAAGTCTTGAAAAAGTTGCGAAAATGTGAGCTGCGCATAAAAGTTTTCCAATTCAGCGAAAAGCAAAATTGGTAATCAGATAAAGGCATTGATTGAATTTTATGGCTGCTGGCAGCGCAAGCAAACGATAAGGATAATTAAAGCAGGGGAAAAAGTTGGCAAGCAAAAAGGCTATTGATAGATTTTGAAGTGCTATGCGCCACGAAAGTGGTTAAACGAAGCGCTTGAATTGCGCAACCAGAAGAAGTATGCGGTAGGCTGAGCTGGCGGCCGGTTAAAGCAGCTGCCTGCCGTTATTTAAATTTGATTAGGGTCATTACGCTGCTAATGCGCCGGGCGCAGATGTGTCTCACACAGTTGTAAGCATATTGGAGGTAACAAGTTTGGGCGCCTAAAAGTATGCTTCAACTTCCAGTCGAATTGAGAGAACCTTTTCAGCAGCTGCGTCGCGAAATACAAAGCACTTAAGTATCCGGAGCGTTATTGTCTTAATTGTCTTATAAGAAAGTTTTGCGGCATCCAACGCGCACTTGGTGCTTCGGTAAAGACAATAAAAATGCTTGCGTATTCATAAAGTGGCATTTAGTAATGAAAAAAATATTTACTGTCACAAGCAGCCTTAAAAAAAATAATCAATTGAATTGCGATGTACGGAGAATTGTGGTAAAGTGTTGGAAAAGGACATTACTAACACTATACTCTAACCAAAATATAACCTAAAGTATTACGCAAATTATAACCAGTCAATAGAATCGCAATCTGCGAAGAATTATGGTAAAGTGTTAGCAAAGAGCACCACTAACCATACTATAACCAATTTATAACCCAAATTATAACCTAATTTATAACCGAAAGTATATATAATAAGAACGTATTTTATTAAAATATTTCATCGTAAATGATATTGTTGTTAACTAAATTGCTTAATAGTTATCATTTTCATTACAATTTGCAACCAATGGGAGTGCGACTTCGGTAAAATATTTAATAAAGCGCCTAGATATAGGCAACGTTTTTAATTATGAAGTTTTGGTATACATAAAAAAATCGCCAATCATAGTCCTTTACAATATATATTCATATGTGATAATTACTTAAAAAGAACTCCTAAATGTAGGCAACATTTTCCATCAAAGCGCTTTGGTTTACATAATGATAAATTTCCATCCTTTTCCAATAAAAACATCCATTTAAGAACATTACTAAACTATTTCTAAAACAATCACAAAATTATTCTTGTCTGCTTGAGTCAGAGCGACGCATAATACGAGTACCAACAAAATTCCTTCACCCATAAAGTTGAGTTCAAGGTATCTTATTTAGTACATCAGCATTTGCGCCACCAAAATAAACTGACTGCTGGCAATGGGTTTACTATTGACTCCACTGTGACACATAAAACTAAAATAGTACTGAGTCTACAAACATTGGTCTAACTTCGCCACTGTTGCCAAGCGCAGTAAGGCCATAAACGCACACATGCTACACAACTCTTTGCTGACTATCCGCTGTATTTTTAGGTTATCGTTAACTGTGTAAATTTTAGTCTCAATTTTTTCAACTCACTCCTTTGAAGTTTATATTTTTATCGATTTTGCTTCATTTTTTTTAGAAGCCAAATGTTCAGAAATAAATAGTCAATGTGCGTGTAGTGAATTTTATATTAAGAGGCGGTAAGTATGGAAGTTGTATTTAAGTTCACTGTTGTAGTTTGTCTCATTTTTTATTATTCTGCGATGGCGTCATCAGTTGTATGAATGTCCTTTTTTCGCTTTCGTATTTGACTTGCGTTGGCGTTGCGAAATATGTATGCAAGGGAATTGTGTTAGTAATAATTTCTCAGTCTTCTTACAGCACGGCTAAAAACTTATGAATGAAGTTTGTGGCATACTAAGACACTGAAAAATTATTCAATAGACTTTCTGCATAAAAATTAAAGAAAATGTATCCTTATATATAAAAATTACGTGCCACGTTGTTTGTCTGCGAAGATAGGATACTCGTAGTAAAAACAATTCTTAAATAAAAAATACAGTGAAGGCTCTATCAAATGGACGCTCTATTAACTGAACGTCTCCATTAATCAAGCACATCGGCCGGTCCTACAATTTGTTGATATTTATTAAGTACAAGATAATGTATTAAGCGGAGAGCTCTATTAACTGGACAGAAAGGCTGGCAACCAGACATTGAGAAAGCAGCAGATGAAGAAAACCAGAAAAGTTATTCGCTAAAACGAGGCATCTCAAACAGCGAAAGAGATTCGAAAAGGCCATTTAAGTCAAGAGTGGAGTAATTATATAATTGTGAGGCTGTAAGAAATAAGCGAAGATAAAAAACATATATTTTTGGGTCTGTGAGGTTTGTACATTAATAGGCACAGTACAGTAGAAGTAACGCTGCCGATAATGAGTTCTATAAAAAATATTTCATAAGGTTACTTTTGAGATAAATTGTGTATATTTTTTAAGAAATATAAGTTAGATTATAAGGAGCCACGCTTTTAATAATTTTGACCTCTTGCAATACCAGATGGAATTCAGTTACGATGTCCATGAGGAGTAGATATCTTTTAGGATGCATGAGCTTGAAGTAAATAGACCTATGGCCTCACCAAAGTATCTCTTCCAGTGTCTGATACCATGAGACCGCCAAAGACTTACAACGCAGTCTGCTTAATGTGGGACAAGTGCACAAGACATGCTGTTTCTCTGGTGCCTTGTTCTTAATATTTTCTGCAGTCTTCTCGATCTGTTAGCCCTATGCTGCAAGCAAGCGTCGCGCAAAACAGAGCCAAGTGTATTACGTCATGTTCTTACATTTCTCTCTATCGACTGCCATTCCGATATTCCTCTCCATCGCCTGTCGATAGGACTTTTATACATTTCCGATATGCCGCTTGACATATGACTTTTGCAGGTTTGCACCCAGCTATATCGTTCTATCACGTTTTGATTTTTCTTAGTATGCTTCTGTTTAGATCCTTGAATATACAACGTATGAGTTTCCCAATGTTAATTACATTTTCGGGTGTCAGCCGTGTACTACTCTTGTCAATTCCGTCCACTATCTCATTGCCTCGTTGCCTTTGTGACCTAGCACCTAGTAGAAGGAAAGTCGCTTGCTTTTGGCGACACTCTCTACCGCTTCCCTACTTCCCAAGATAATTCTGGCCGATATCAATACGACGTAACTGCCTTAATTGTTGCTGGCTGTCTATATAGCCGATGTTGACTCTGGAGCTGCCTGCTAGTGCATTAGAGGCTAGCTCCGCGGCTTTCGAGAAATGTAAAGAATTAACAGATATGCATAAGCTTTACATCAACCAACGCAATTTTTTTCAGTGTGCTTCAATGTAAAACTCTGAGACATATCCAATTCAACCGCTGACGTAGTTTTTCCTTGAATTTACTGTACTCTCCACTTTAAATGTGATGGTGCATAAATGTTATGACATCAGCTAAATTGTGATACATCAATCAGCAGATTGACATGTAGGAGTGGGAGATATACTAATAATCAAGCAAATGAAAACAAACTAGTCCTGTCGGCCTTACTGGTTAGTTATCATGGTAATGTAAGTCCTAATGACGACAGCATGAGGAGAGGTCATGTCAGGCATAAAAATATAGACTTTCGTGTGAAAAAGTGCGCACACAGCTGATATTTTTTGGTGTGACAGCATTAAAATTATTTGTCATTCGTGGTGTTTCGTTGGTTCTTAGCAGTCTGTCGGCTTTGTGCTCCAATAATATAGTATATCACATATACTATTTATTTGTGTTTTCTATTTCAGCAACTTTGAATGAATACAATTTGTATTTACTTTTTGTTTGAGTATGTGTAGACATTCTGCGGTTAACGCGAACGCAACCGTTTTCTGGTTGCTAAGTGAGTTAGACATGTGATGACGTCGACTTTAGCCGGTTCACTGATGACGCGCACGAATTCCGGCTGATTTTTTGTCGCGAAGGACTTTTGGATGTAAGGAAAAAAGTGAATTACTCAGTCTTAAAGCGCGCAGCCGCTAAATTTTCGGTAATATGTGGCACATCACTTGCCTTTTTTTTTTTGGAACTTGTGTATTTATATACACGCTTCATTAGCTCGGGGCGATTGCGTGTCAGCTTTTAACGTACTTTTTATGGTCAAAACTTTCGCTTTTGTTGCCCCGCTTATTCAATAATTTAATGAATTTAACGCGTGGTTGTCATTAAACGGCACGCATGCCCCGGAACCTGGTCAGCGTGGCTGAGTCATTCAACACGCATGCAGAAGCGATTATATACTGATTATATAATAAACTTAATATGAAAGCTGATACATTGTCTTTAGTGGCGCAGAGTCATTTTGAAAGAGTATTTCTTGGTCCAATTTTGGGTAGGGGAGGCGTAGAAAATGCGAACATTTCATAAATTTAGGGTTTGAAATGTGAAAAGAGAGCAGATCTTAATATGCTGAACTCTAGTGTGTACTGCAATATCAGGAAGACAAGAAAAATTATGCTTGCGGTAAAGAAAGTGCCGGTTTTTTTTAATTATTTGAGCTACTTATGCAACAGAATAGTCAGCACCTTCGTACGACATTTTAACTAGAAACAAATATAGAAATATTGACCTTAACCACGCTGGGCTAGAATGGTCGCCTGGATGCAGTGAAACGCAGACGAGGAAGCTGCAGATTTGTCAAAACAGTGCACTCCGAACTAAGACAGGATACCCCCTGATGTCTCTTATCAAACACTTGCATAATGAGGCTCGAGTGCTTCCAGTTAAAGAGCATAATGAACTCCTCTCCAAGCAGTTCCTGCTGTGGTGATTTTGCAGAAATTATCCCTGCAGTCACCTGCCTGGAGCGGAACCGCCTCCTAGGAGCATCAAAAGATCATTCTTCAACTACTTCGTCGACATCAAACAATACGCCGACCAGACTTCGGACGTAACTAACTTCCGACAAGCACTGACCGACAATCACAGTGGAGCCATCAACACCTTCACCGAATCTCTCTCAGCGAACGGCGTACTTCGAGTCAAACTACCACCCATTCCAGACGAAGAGCTCGAGACCCTTGCGCAGCTTCGTTCTGGATACTGTAGCAGGTTAAACTCATACTTATCCAGAACAGACTCCGACATATCTAATATATGTTCTGCGGGCAATAAGTCTCCGTATGACACTGGCACCTCTTTGTATACCGCACTAACCTTACTCATCTGACACCCCTATGACTTTGGTCCGATGCCATCGAAACAGCGCGTTTCTTGGTGGGCCTATCGTGGGAGGACGTCGTCAACAACTTATCTAATCTTTACTATCCTAACGTGGATTAGGTACCCGTTTAACAACAATATAGAAATATTATATAATCTTCCGATAAAGTATCCGAAGTTAGGCGAAAATGGTTCTGAATGGATCGAATCCAATAACAAGTAAACAAAGATAGACCGATCTTTCGATCTAACTAGTGATTTTAGACGAGTTCGAAGTTGAGTTCTGCTGCACCTGATATAAGCTTAGGGATCAATCAGGCACTATTTTTATATCCCAACACGAAGAGGTGGATACTTAAAACCATTCAGTTGGTCCCGCTCAATTCTCATATAAAATAATCGGCCTGATAAGGTATTAACAGTGCTTCCCAAATATCCCGTCAGTAACGATCTCACTAATAAATTCCCACTAACAGCATGTTTGGGTTCTCGCAAAAAACAAAAAAAACGTGTTTCTTAAATAAGCAATACTTCCGATGACTTCACGATCAATGATCATGGTCTCGGCCAGCCATAAACATTAAAGCGGTTGAATGGGCTTTTACGCTATTTTCACCGCATACTTACATAATAACTGCATGTAAATAACTGCTAAAAACACGCCTCAACGCCGGGTAATAATGAAAATCGAAGTCGTATGGCTGGACTGGACGGCCAAACAAGCAGGCAGCGATCTCGCAGACCCGCTAACGCCCAGAAATGAGTGAATCAAACAGCAAAACAAAAGTTAGAAATGAAAACTATGTAGCAAGACAGCAAGCAATGCCAAGGCTGCGCACAACTAAGAGTAGAAAAAAGTGCTGCTAAATTTCTAAGCAGTGTTTAACGCGCTAAGCAGGCGCAGGCGCACGCGACTGGGGCACTCAGCCAACGAGCCGAGGCAAGCAGTTGAATCGGCCAACAAAGCCAAGCAACTAAGCAGCCAGGCGGCTGGTCCGCTAGCCTGGCAGTCAAACGGCCAAGATTGGCAATTGGATTTCATGCCAGCACTGGAGCGTACGATCGCGCGATCGGTTGTTGATCGCCTGATAACAAGATTAGAAAATAAGATTTATCTCACAGATTGATAGATTCGATTACCGGTGGTGGAGTTGTTGGCGGAGGCGCGCCAAGTATTGCAGGCCGGCATGTCGGCTGGCTGCATATTTGGAGGTGCAACTGCCACAGTGTGGAGCGCAATGTGCTGTGTGGCATGAAAATAATCGCCTACGAACAAGGCAATGCAGGCGGCTGGCTGCAAGGACGCGAATCATTTGCAGCTCGACGGCGTGGTAATTACAACACAAGCAGCGCAGGCAGCGGTAGTGCAGTTTGTGCTGCGTTTAGTTGCGCTTCGTTAGACAGCAATTGACTGCAGCCGCCCCCACCGCGCGCTGTTGCAAATAAGCATTTAATAGACTTTTAACTGGTTTCTGACCAACTGCGGTTGTTGTTGCGGCGCAAGCGCTTCCTGGCACGCTGCAGCGCGCACCTGTACATGCACCAGCGCTTGTATGTGCCACTTCCAACATTGCATTGGCAACGGCGCTGGCGAAATACCGTGCTATCTGTGCATATTTGCTAATTTAATAATTCAAAAGCATTTAAATTCCTAATCATATCGCGTAAAATGTGGCAGCCACAACCACAACACGCGGCAGTGTTGCCACATGTGCTTTTGTAGTAGTGGTGTGGTACGACTGCTTGTAAGATGAGCTTAGATTAGCTGTAGGCGCAGACGCAGGCGCATTTAATCGCGTTGTGGCATATAAACGAAGTAGAAGAAGAAGAAGAAGAAGGAAAAAGTTGAAACATAAGCGTGTCTGCAAAATTACGGCTAAAATTCTCACCACTCACCGCTGCGTTGGCGCAACTCAAGCGTGCAACGTGCAACGTGGCACATAGCGCTTTGTGGCAAGTGTTGCAAGTGCTGCTTTTCCAGTTACTTTCGGTGTTAGCCGCTTAGTTGTTGCCTGTCAATGCTACACGCTTCCCTTAACAGCTACCAAGAGTTGCTTGCAACAGCATTAACAAGTGTTTAGCCGTTGCTGCAACAAACAAAAAAATCGCAACAAAAACTTATTACACAGCATTGTTGTTGTTGTAACATATTACTAGCTGCTTTTAGTTGGCAATTTGTAGCCGAACAAGATTCGCTGCCTTTTTATGTTGGCCGATATTTGTGCGCTCTTGCCACACTGCTTTGTTGCCGGCTAGTTGCAAGTGTTTCAAGTGTTGCGTGCGCGTTCTTTTTATATTTCTTTATAATTTTCTGTGCTTTTTCTTGTTGTTAATCAGTGCTGGCGCGAGATTATGGATCACTAGACGCCGCCTTCTCTTTTTCTGCTTCATTTGGCGGCTAAGTCATCAGCGCTGCGTTTAGGCGAAAGCTCTTTGGGTCTTAATGCTAAATAATTCTATAAAATAGATTACACATTTTTCTTACTCACACTTCTTACACGCTCTGCGAGACATTTATTAGCGTTTTAAGTAAAGTTTAATAAATGTGATCAGTCTAAGTGATGATATAATCTGCGAATTTGCGGCAAAGGCAGGGTGTGTTTTTGAGGTGTAGGCATATACTATAAGTGGTACATTTTTGTTAAAAGTACGAATATTGCCGCTGTGTGGTTTCAATGGTCGTCTATCAGTCGCTGACCAAAGGTATTTAGTTTCGCAAAATGATACAATAATTTCAAAATCAAATCAGTGCAACTACACATTGTGTTAATGAATATTAGGTAGTCGAAAAAGTCTTTTCGTATTTGGTCAACAGTTGTCGTTGCAGTTGTACATATATCTCCAGTGCTACCAATCACATCATCACTTCCATTTCATATCGCTTTTAAATTATTCTGCAACAAACTGTTAATTGTATGAGATTTTCATATGCAAATATTTGCGTTTGTCATCAGCGGTGAATAGTGAAGGCGCCTGCCGCCAAGTCGACACATTTCCCTCGCATGTGAAGTATAAGTGGTTACTATATGCCTATGACCATATCTTCTATTTTTTGCAACTGATTGTTTCGTGTTTGATGCTAATTTTTGGACTCTTGTATAAACAAATTTCGAGAGACGACAGAGACTGCCGGCAAAATGTAACAGAGTGTTGGCACGCTCAGCTCGTTTAGATGGTCTGATAGGACACACATTTTATTTGCTCACAGTCTCGCTTTAATTAATAGTTTTTTAAGCTTTCATTGAATAAGAAGAGTGAGAACGAACGTTTTTATATACCGTCATCGTCCTCTTTAAGTTCTTCAAGTTTTCCCAAAATAAATTAAATTACTTTCCAACCTTCAACCTCTTAACAAAAATTCCTGGAATTTCATAAACGAACAACCCGCTTTCGCGTGCATTTGTTGATGCCTCATCGCTAAAAATAGCGACGTTTTGTCATGCAATGAACTTGCAAGGAGGCGCCAAAAGCATTAAACTCACAATTACCGCTAATTGTTGTAAAGTTTACCGTAAACTGACGTTTTCGTTGTTTACACATAAAATTCAATCAATCGTGCAATAAAAATATCGTCGGTAAATATTTGTTGTTACTTGCGTTTTTTTACAATAGATTTTCCATGTTTTCTGATGAAACTTTCGTTTGATTTCCTCGCTTCGCACTGCAATGGAAACAAATTTGCGTGTTGTTTTCTGTTAAATTTTCCACAGCTGAAACAATATCGAAAACTGTCAACTTCTCCACAGTAGACATGCGAAAATTAGCATTGCATTGCCAAACGACGGCGAATGCAAAAGCGCGAAAGCCGCGCGCAGCCGCAGGGTTGCCTGACAGGGCAGCACAGCTAAACTACTAACTAGCAACAACAACAACAACAACTTCGCGTTGCGTCAACTGTTGGGAACAACAAACAGACGGTAATCAGCATATAACTAATTACAACGAAAATCGTTAAAATCAACTAACAACTACAATGTCAGCAAGGAATTACGGCCAACACTGGCCCAGCAACAGGGCAGCGAGCAGCGCGGACACTGGCTAAATGGCTTAGGGCTAAGTTAAGCGGCCAGCGGGCATGTGGCTGTTGAGGCGTCTGCCATCAACGTTTGTTTACGCGCGCATAATGAGTTTATTAGATAGTAAAATGACAATAGCAACAACAAAAACAACAGCAACAAAACAAATGCCATGGCAATAAAACCACTAAAATGCCATTACAATAATTTGCATAAACAAATAAAGCATCGGAAAAATACCGTAAAATTCCGACTGCGCCATGACTTCGTAAAATTAATGAAATAATACACTAACAAAAACAACAACAACGAGAAATGTTGAGGTATGCAGCAGGCAGCACCTTTTCATGCTGTTAAATAGCTTATGATTCGAGTTAATTTTTTTCTATTAAATTTGGGATAATTATGAGACTAATCAGATGTTATCGGTGGCATGGTTTGATCAGTACAGTGTTAGCCGCTTAGATGTGCTGTGGTTAATTGATTCTGCTAAAATTAGTCAGCTTAAGATTTTCAATATTGTTGCATGTATAAACAATATAATAAAATGATTCTCTATCCATTGAAGAAAAAAGTGGATCGAAGGTAATATGATTAGAACATCTTTCTTTGATAAAGATGGTTTCAAAATGATTATTGATAAAAATAAGCAAAATTAGCAGAGCCACCGTAACAAGGCTAAGGACAAGTCCGATCTCCTGCAAGACCTTCAAAAAGAGATATTGGCGGTGAAGAAGATTGTTCTGCTTAAAATTAACTTAAATCTAAAAATGAAATATTTTGTTTTTTATAATAGATAATTTCAGAAATCATCGAAGAATTTGTCCAAATTTTGATCTTTCGACCAAATACGTCGATTTTTCCTGGGTTACTCTAAAAATCGTATGCCTTCGATGTTCAATTGACAAACATATCTAAACAGATCGTATGAAAACTTCAACAAACCAAATTTCTCGCTTGATTCTGCCTGTTTCTGATAATTTTTTCACCGACTCCGAAAACAGAAATGAGTTAGAAATTTTTGTAGCCGATTCCGCTAAGTTGAGAAGTTCTTAAAAATATGCTCACATCACCAGAACTATTTGCCAGATGAATTTAAAAATTTCGGAGAATATTTTCAAATGTGTGCTACATAGGATAAATATGCAAAAAAACGGATTTTTCGAAATTCAAAAATCGATATAACAAATTAAGCTGGTGTTATGATTCAGACATTAAAATAAATCCAAATTTTTTTTCAATAATATGGTAGTCCTTATATTCAGAAATATTTCCTTAAAGGCATTTTTTAAAATTCGATATTGTTCCGAAGTTACAGCCGTTTTAGTGTCGCTTCAACTGGACTGTTTTGGGCTGTGGACGAATCTTAACGTTGAAACTTTTTCTCAAAACTACTTTACGGTCGCCATAATATCTCTATATTCTAATGAAGCAACAAAAAATTAAAAGTTATTATTTTTTAATTATATTATAAATTTCAAAATAAATTTAAAAAAATTACAGCAAATTAAAAATAAAAACAGTGAAAAAATCGATCTTTAATTTTGAGTAGCTGCCATTTTATGAATATTTTTTTTCAAGGGTTACTTCGAAGTAGTACTAATTGATTTTTTAGGTTTTACTTTTATTTCAAAATCTGAACATCTGAAAGCATGCATTTACTCCTCATTTTCTTTAATTTTATAGCGTAAAATTTAATTTACGGTATAGAAAAACTATATGTAGAGAGAGGTATGAAAGTCATGCGATCATTTTTGTGAGTTACTGTAATTCAATTGCCTGTAATTATATTCACATTTATGTTAATCAGTTGTTGCGCGCATCGTTGACATTTTTCTATTATGAAAATCAATAAATACACATATAAATATTAATTATTTATTTCATTGGAAATATTTCTGTCTGGTGCCTTTGTGTATGTATATTTGTATTTTACGCACCCATAATACGAAAACAAATAAATTAAATTAAAAACAGCATAAATTAGTTTTTATTTCCTGCTACTGATTACGCTTCTCTAACAATTTTGGCGACAAACTGAAATAAAGGGTGATTCATTTCGATATTCTCTACTTTTTTAAATATAAAATGGAGAATGCTTATTGTCAACTGGTAGAACAATCCTCGGCATTTATTTTTTGAAGATTATCTGTTTCAAATGTTGGCTGCGGTTACGTCTCAGACCAATTTTCTATTGGTCGGACTGGTGGCGAAAGACACGCGTGATGTTTTGTTTCAAGGCCTGAATGGAAGCAGGATTGTCAGCATAGACTTTAGATTTTGCATATGCTCACAGGAAAATGTACAAAACTTGAAATTATCTGCTCACCGAAGTCTATTGATTGATGCGATTTGTGGGAAGTAGCGCTGTCTTGTGGCAACCAAATGTCGCCGAGATCAAGAGCTTCAATTTCAGGCAGAGAATAGTCTGTTATGATGATTCCATCGGCTCACAAAAACCACCATATCGTTATTTTTTCTGGATGAAATGACTGTTCTTGCCAGAGGCAGAAACGTCGGATCTTCTTGGACTTTTCAAAAGTCCATAGAGCAAAGCGATGTCACCTGGAAAAGTCGAGCGGCTTCAATTCTGACAGCTTGACAAGACTCAAGCGAGATCTGTCAAAAAAATTGAATCACCCGTTATTTCTAGCTTGCGTTACAGACCCAAATACACTGCAGACTTTTAGATTCACTTTTTAATGCTTTTACAATCTGACATGTGACCGCGCTTAGTGCGCACCTTGAGCGATTTCGCTTTATCTGCGCGACATAACCAAATCGTGATTTTTATTTAATTTATTGACTGCGCGCCACTTTATTAAATTTCAATCTTATTATTTTCGGTATAAAATTTGGGGTAATTTATTAATGTGGCATATATAATGCTAATTAATAATGAGTAGCGCATAAATAAAGCGAGAGGATATGGTACCGTTATGCTCTTATAAATAAATTAAAGGCTCTCTCCAATGCTCACGCACCGTTATCATACTTTTGCTTGCGTGTTTTACCGTTAATACCCGACAGAAGTTATGAGTGCGTCAACCAAGCTGCGTGGTCTAGCTAAGATATATGTAATATAAATAGTTTTGAATTTTTTTTGTTTGGAAATCTTAAGATAATACATGAACTTTAATTTTAACTGTTCTTGGGTGAATTTACTATTCTGACCAATAGAAAGTTGAGAAAGCGAATGAGAGAATAATCGTTAGACTACATATTGGAGAGAGCATGAGATGCTTTATGATCGTCTACCGTTTACCGAAATCTGGAAATTGATTATAACTCTACACAATCTAGGTTATCAATGTCATGTCCTCAATAAATAACTAAACAATTTACAAGTGCTTCAGACAGCCACTAATTTGGTCAATTAACAGGAAAAATAAAATAAAATCTTAGATTGGCACGCATACAAATTACGATAATGAAATAATCAGTGGCAGTGGCTGGCTGAGAATGTGTTATCGCGTCGTAAAGATCACGCCGAAGCAGGTCGGTGTTCTTTGAGGGCGGCAGACCTTGTGGTGTGCCGAGTGGCCGAAATTCCTATGGACGGTGTGTACTATTTGCTACGCGCTAATCATCGATTGCTGTCATGCTGATTGATTTCAATCAGTCATATTTGCGTAGCAGCACGCGGCAGACTTAAAGTCGCGAGGTTGAAGTCTAGTTATTGCGTTTTGAATTATTTTCAACGTAATTATTGTGTGATCAATCACAACGAAATAGATTTATGGGGCGATTTCGTCGAATAAAATATTTTTTCTTTTTCAAAAAATGTTAATTACTTACTACTTATGTTTATTATAAGTTAAAATAAGTTTTATTTTTGTTCAACATAGTTAACATCAAGGGTGATATACTGACTTTAGCTACCCTTAAAGTTTTCGATTCCATTTTTGTGATACTATTTGTCCTTCGCTTCGAAATAGACTCAGTTCCGGCGATCACCTGTTCATTCGACGAAATTTTCTTCCCAGTGAGCATTTTTTTTGAGAGCTGAGTACGCTGGGTGCCAGATCTGAAAAATGCGGTGGATGCGAAAGCAGCTCAAAGCCCAATTCATGAAATTTGTGACACGGAGCATTGTTTTGATGAAGTATTACATTCTTCTTCCTCAAATGCAACCGTTTTACTTATATTTCGTCCGATCCAATGTTGATGTTTATGGTCTTTCCTTTTTCAAGCTAGTCACTAAAAATTATTCCATGCGCATCCCAAAATACAGACGCCATTAACTTACCAGCCGATTGTTGAGGTTTTCCACGCTTTGGAGCGGATTTATCGCGAGCAGTCCACTCGTATGACTGTCGACTGGACTTGAGAGTGAAAAGATGGAACAATGATTCATCCAATGTCATATACCGACGCAAAAGCTCGGGTTTGTTACGCTTGAATATCTTGAAACACTGTTCCGAATCATCAACTCGTCGTTGTTTTTGTCCAAATGTGAGCTCGCGCGGCACCCACTGGCATACTTTGAGAAATGAGGTCTTGCTACTTTAAGTGCATATCCTTCAATTGGACATTCTCTAAGAAAACTGATTCTTTCACGGTTTGTTTTTAGTATCAAGGGTATATAAGGAAACATCTTGAATTTCACCTAACCTCAAAGGTTTTGAGGATTCTGAATATCACATTTTCCCCTGTCTGAGTCGTAAATGATGTGTGTAGAAATATATATAAAATAGACAGGTCCTTTAAAGACCTAAAAATAGTTAGTTGCAAATAAGAATTACTATATACTAGCTTAAGACTATGATGACTTCATGGCAATACTTGTAGGGCCAAGAAAGGAGCAACGGAACGAAAATAGTTCGCGAGCAACGCATGAAGCATTGCCAACACCACTAATTGCAAAAGTTACGCATGCGCGCAAGCTGCTGAGCATTCCGCCAGCATAAAAGAGCGCCTGTAGACTGGACATTGAGACACCGACGCCTGGCCTGCTTGGATCAAGTAAATATCATTTCAAAGTAATGGAATTCCGTGTAAACAGACTTTGCACCGGCGGACGGACATTTTACAAGGAGTCTAGAGGAATAGAAAAAGACAAAAGCAAAAACAACAACAAAACAAGAGCAACGCATTCATATGAAAAAGTAATTAAGTCCAGATTAATTTACTAGAGCAACGGACGAAGCAGTCAACAAAGTGAGCGCTGCAATAATTGCCTGGCAAATAATATGGAAAACAAATATAGAAATGAACTATCGTAAATAAATGCGAAAAGGGGCCGGACAAAGCGGCGACCGGCAACAAATTATTGTTGAAGTTAAAATTGAAGTTGAAGTGCAATGAGCGGCGCCACGTAGCCACGGACGGTGGGATGACGTGCGCTGCACGGCTGCTGATAGGACTGTCCATGGAGAATATACCCGTACTAGGGACCACGGATGGATGACGGTGCAGGACATCAGGCTGCAGTGTTGCACTGCTGCCGCTGCAAGAGTGCGGCAAGCGAGGGGGCAAATGTCAGCTTTCAGTGTCACTGACATTGAATATCAACAAAGGTTAAGGACTCACTGCACAGACACGAAGGACAATTGAGCTGAGCGGATGCAAATTGAATAAAATACGGAGATATACTTTTATATATTTAATAAAGCATTTATGCTCTTATCATTACAATGAACATAATGGAAATTTTAATAGGAAATTGCCGGCAGTCGCTACGAATTGCCAACCAGTAACTTGAAGGAAACCTTTAGGTGTGAGTTTGAGGTGAAAACCCCAACGATTTTTACCAAAGTTGTAGTGCAATCTGCTTGTGTGTGTGTGTGTGTGTGGCGTAACGGCAGACAGGAGACGCCAAGCCAGCAAACGGCTAGCGCCATCAACAGCCCAATAAGTCTGGGAACAATGATAAAAGCGAATGAATGGACGAACGCGGAGCAAAAGAGTTCGACAGTTGGATGCGCCATGCATGTGTGTATATATGTATGTAAGCAATCAAGCAGGCGACCGGGCAGATACAATTGATTGCTTGAAACAAGCGCTGAGCATAAAAATCAAAGAACAAAAAATCAAAAGGAAAATTGTGATGTGAAGAAAAAACATGGCAGAGTAGAGGTCTCTGCGTTGAAAAGTGCCGGAGTGATGCCACATCGACACACATAAACATATTGTTTTCTCCTGTTGTCATGTTGGCATCATCGCTTGTTGTTGTTGTCGCTGCAATTGTCACTGCCACTAGCCCTATGCATGCACCCATATACACACACACACATACATGCATCAATAATGCATTGTTCTGCTTGTTAAGCGCATTGCCTGCTGCCTGCTGCCTGCTGGCGTTTGACCAACTGTGCTCGCCGCCAATCGCCGCTCTAACAACTGCCCTGGCTGCTGCTGACTGATTTGGTCTTCTTCCTGCTGCATGTGTCTTCGCAAATACATTTGTATGGCATGCGCTAGTAAGTGTGTGTGTGTTGCATGTGTGTTCGGCGTTTGTTTGCCCACTGCAATCTCAAGAGCTTTTATTTATTTACATTCCAGTTGAGGTCAAGTGTGGTTTTCGATTTTCCACATCGCTCGTTGCTGTCGCCTACTGCTGCCGCTTTTCCGCTCTCCACCCGCCTTTGTAGTCGCGCTGTCGTATGCTCGCTGAATGCCGCACCGCATGTGCACATACAAACAAACAATATTTTTCCCATTTTCTGAAGTGTTTTTCAATAATTATTACTTTTCCATTTTTTGTTTGATTTTTTGTTTTCGACTCCTTTCATAAGTTCTTCGTTTGCTGGTTTCATTCTTATTATTATTACTTGTTTGTCGTGCCTTTTATTTGTTTTTTGTTCTTGTTTGTGTTATTTTTATTTTTCCTACAATGCTGCCGGCGCTTGCTTGCCTTTCGTTTATTTTTGTTTCTCACATTTTCCAAATATTTTTATTACAAATTTTAATTGTGTGATTCATAAACTCGTCTTCATTGTTGCAGCTAAGCGCATAAATATTTTCGTCGTGTCTGTTATTTTAATATTGTCTTTTATCTTTATACATCACAGATTGCCTTCGCGCAGCTTAAGCCTAATTTAAGCGCGTGAATTGTTTTCCGGTTGAGTTATTTTGAGCTTGTGGCGTTTTCGAAAATCCACTCTGACAATAAGCTGATTTTAATAACGCCGCAAGATATTAAGATCTGAGAATTTCTCACGCCTTCGCTGACAGTGTTCGAGAAGGAAAAATGATAATTTTTTAATTATAAGTTAGGTTAGTCTGATAGAGTAATGAACCACGCATAGACCAGTTATGGTTCTTTACAAAACCAGACGGACTGTAGTTACTAAATAGGTCCATGAGGATCCTTTGGAATGCCTGCGCTTGACTTGAATTTCAAAAGTCTCTGTAGCCCCATCTATCTATCTATCGATACCTGTTCCAATGTCTTGAAAAGAAAACTCAAACAATGTCTTGAAAAAAAACAGGAAATCGACATCCGAATTTTGTAGTAACGTACGTCCTCTGGAAATCAGTATATCTATAAACGATATCTTCCTGATTATGTAGAGTAATAATAGTATCTACATAGAGTATGAATTTTCTGTTTGCGAGACAAAACACTAAAGGAGAACAATGTTTCGAAAACCTATGTCTATAACAAAACCTTATTTCTATAGAAAAGATAAAGATGCTTTTTTATGTATATATTGAGACAATTTTTTTGAATAAGCTTCCCGCTTCTACTGAATATTTCATGTTTTTAAAGTGGAAATGCTTAAAAACATTAACTGTGGCATCGTTAGGTTTTCATAGATCGAAAAGAAAGGGAGAAAAATTGGGCATCTAAATACCTAAAGGTTAAAAAATTGTAGTTAAATCAGGAGTATAGCTAGAGTTAGAAATATGGTTGAAACAGCAATCTCATTGAGGCACTTTTATCCCCCGCGGTGTCATAGTATACAATAATATATCTTTATGTATAAAAATTACGTGTCACGTTGTTTGTTCGCGTTGGACACTTGTGTCCAGTTCGAACCAACTTAGAAGATAGTAGAGTAAAACCATTTCATAAATAAAAAATACAGTGAATGTTCTACCAAATAGATGCTCTATTAAGTGGACAGCTCTATTAACCATGCACATTGACCAGTCCTACAATTTGTTGATGTTTATTAAGTACAATCTATTAAGCGGACTCTATTAACTGGACAGAAAGGCTGGTAACCAAACATTCAGAAATCAACCTTAAATTCGTTACTTTTTCCAATGAAATTTATTTGTATGAACATATGTACATATTCAAAATTAAACCTCAAGTACAAATTAGCTCGTTTTACCATACAAACTAAAGCTCTTATTTTACTACATTAACTCCTAATCGAATTCAAATCGAGTTAAGATTCAAATGCACTTCGCGGGTTGTTGTCAATACTGTACATTTGGTTGTGTTTAACTCTGCGGGTTGTTGTCCAGGCTGTATATTTGGTTGTGTACTTGGAAAAATCAGCAATCAGTTGATCAGTTTTAATTATTATAAAAACAAATGAAGGACACAATCTTATTGTACTAAATTTAGTTGGCTGTGCGGAAAGACTATAAAGTATTTCAGTTTTGAAAGTGTGCGCTCGATCTATAGTTATAATTTTCTCTAATCTCTCAGAGTAGATGGCAACTTAGTTATGAATTCCGACTATTTTTTTCGAGGTGAGATATTGAGATAATGGCAGTAGGTTCTGATCCACAAAAAAGTCCTTGTCATGGTTTTTGGGATATAAAGAGACCACAGACATAGCTGTCGAAAGTCATTTCCAACCTTTCCTGTTTTTGAACTATACTAAACACTATAAAGATAAAATGCATATGTGCTAACTAATCGCTGAACAGTTTTAACAACTTTCAAATATTGCAGATTTGTAATTTTAAATATATTTTTTTTAGAAAATAGGCCTTACAGATGCCTTAAAATTGAATGCTTTTGGGTAATGCTTTGCTGTAACTGATTACTTTGTATCTAATTTAGAGCTGGAAACTATCAGATATATAAATGTGTGTCTATTCGGTAGCCGGACTCTGTAAGCAGATGAGTAAACAGTAGAAAAAGAATTAGGAATGTTTCAAGGCTTGATTACCTAAGAAACAAGGCAAATACCATTGATTTGAAGAAGAAAAAAAGCTCAGATTTCCTTTCAACTTCAATCGCTTAATCTTTTAAAAAAAAAAAAAAAACGGCGTATGGTAAAAGAATTTCATATTCATTATTTTCAGTTTAAGAAAAAATGCTTTCCAATAACACAAACCTACGCACGCACCACTTCCTTTCACCTTTTCGTTTAAGTTCACCGCCATTGCCATCAGTGCGCATTCAAGGCTTAAGCATTCACTTAAGCAAATCATTTACAAAACCTTTATTGACATTTTCATTAAACGCGCACAAACACGCGCACTTAGAGAGCGCCGACTAGTGCGCATGCGCATGGCCAATAAGCTGACGATGCAATTTGTACTGACAAGGCATAAAAGCGATTAAATTTTTAATTCTACTAAACTCTGGCGAACACTGGAAGAACTCGCGCAAATATGGGAACAAATGTGCATAGCACACATACATATGTATGTATTTGCGTGGAATAAAAGTTAAGTGAAATTAAGAAGCAACAAAAACAACGCTTTAAAGCACTCAACGCCAGCATAAAATAATATTGTATAAATAAAAGCAAATAAAAAGCGAACAGCGCCAAATGCTAGGCGCTTGTGGAAAATGGAATTATGCGCATTGGAATGCCGCGCTTGCGTGTATGAGTGTGTTTGTGCGCCGGTGCGGCTGCGCACACTAACCGCCTGCTCTACGCACTGCCACTTCAGTTCAGGAAAAATAAACTGCAAACCCAACTGACATTTTTATATTCATATTCATGCCTTTTTAACAAGGTGCGATAAACAACAAATTAATGAGCCAGTCACCGCCACCAACAAGCGGCCGCGCTGAGCGGCGAACGCGGACAGCGGCGCAGCAAACAACAAGTGTACGCAAGGAGTGAGGCATTTGGCGCATATGCATATGTGTGTGTGTGTGTGTTTGCGCACGTAAGTGTCTAAGCAAGTGTATAATTGTGCTGTTGGGCGCTGGCAAACAAGTCAGTGAGCAAAGAATGCGCGGTAAAGTGCCAGCGACAGCAGCGCCTCTGGCATGTGTGTGTGTGTGCGCTTGTTTTGGTAAGACTCGGGCGGCACTTGGCTTGCGGTAATGATGCTGCTGCCGGCATTTCAAAATAAATATAGTTAAAAATAAGTAAATAAATGAAATATCAAGCTAGTAAGTGCTGTTTCACGAGGAAGCTGCTGTTGACGCCGCTGTTGAGCGAAATTTCTGCAAACAAACCATAAACGTGCGATATGCCTTATCTGTATGGCAAATTCTAATTTAATTCAGTTTTTTCATTAAATTTTATGACAACTTTTCAAGCGCATGCGCAAAATGACAGCAAAAGCGTTGCGCATGCGCAAAGGCCGCGCAACGAAAAAGCACTTTTTATACGTACGTGTGTGTGTGCCGCCTGCGCCTTGCCGGTCTGCGTCTGTTGCGCTAAACCATTCATAATTGTCATTTATTTATTGTGGTATTTTACGCGGGTTATTAAAATGAATTTTTCAACAGCCCGTAGGACTAATGAGGCGCGCATGGCCCTTGTGAAGAAGCAGCAGGAGAAGCCTAATATTGTAATCTTAAGTATATACTGGTTTAGGCACTAGTATGTGGAGAAATATGTGTGCTTGTTGCCGTGCTGCAACCCGATCGGCAATTTGATCAAAAGCTGTGATAGCGCGCTGCAAGCTATTTTACAAAAAATATGAAAATAAAATGAAAAAAAAATAAAAAAAATTACAAAAATAAAATAAAAATGAAAACATTACAAAGAAAAAAATCTTATAAAAATAAAAAAAAAAATTATAAAAATAGAAGCCAAATAAACCACAAATGACACTGCGCTAAGTAGCCTGCAAGCAGCCTTTATTAACACCCAAGCGCAGGAGGCCTGCAGCCTGTGGCCTAAGTAGACTGCCACTAAACTCAAGCACGCATGCTGTACTTGTATGTGCGTTTGTGTGCGCGTGCGTCTGCTTGTGGGCCTGCGCCAGCTAGTCAGCCACATGTAATCAACATTTGTGGCATATCAGCGTACGCATCGAATGCTTTGTTATTTAAAATGCCACCCGCTGCGCAATTTTTGTCAGACGCAATGGCCGGCAGTGCGGTAGAGTGCTGAGAGAGTGGTGCGCGGGCGCGCGCAGCCAACAGCCAGAGATGGACAACAGCTGCCAGGCAACGGCTGTCTTATGGACCATGTATGTGGCAAGTATGTAGTGTATATATAAGATTTATATATGTGGTATATATATATGCACATTTATAGGGATGTACATATATAAATATGTACGAAAAACAAAATTCACCGCAGTTCAGCGCGCAATTTATGCGCCACGTAATGCACCTTCTGCGTTCTTGTAAACAGAACTGTGCAAAAAAAAATTTAAAAAAAATACAAAAAAGTCATATAAAAATCCACTTTACTTTTGCTTTTAGCGTAAAATGTTCAAAGCACTGCCATCCCAGCTGAATTTGCATGCATTTTGTAATTTGTAAATGTTGCATGTAAGCTGTGGCAGGCAATACTACAGCGTCTAGCGCGGGTGGTGCGCCGCAGCGGCGGCTAAAAATTCGAAATTTAAATTATGATTTTTTTATTTTCGAAATTGCAGCACAAAACAGACGTATTTTGAAAGGTTTAAGCTGAAAACAAAAAAAAATTGAACTTGCAACATTTCATCAAGACGCCGCAGAGCGCGCGCCTGCTTAATCAAAGGCTACCACCGCATGCTTTTGCAATTTGTGAGAACACAGACGTACATATACATATGTATGTACATATAAACATATACTTATATATTAAGAACATATATGCATATATGTGTGTATATATGCCTTTATTTTGCTGCATGTTCACACCATTAAGCGCAACAACGCGTTGCCTGCCAGCTCGTAAGTGTTAAAAATTAATGCATCTGTCTCTTGGCGGCCGCAGCGCAGCGCCTAGAAATAGCCAACAAGTGATAAATGAGCGCTCGCACGCGCTGGCGCTACAAATGCACGAAGAAACCAATCGCCACAACAACCATATAGCCACAGCAGTTGAGCGCTGACTTCGATAAGTTAAGCATTGTTATTTTTTTGATTGTTTTGAATTTTTTTCAGTATTTTTTGTGTATGTACCTTTGTTGTTGTTCATTTAATGTTCTTAGCTTGCATTTTTTACACGCTCTTTTGATTTTGGTTAATTTTCATATTTCTTCGACATGTGGCTAAATTGTTGCATGTTGCATTTTTATCGTTAAGCGCGTTAATTTATTGCTTTTTAATAGCAACAGATATTTCACAGCTCATTTGCAGCGCTGCGCTTAAACGTAGATGAGCATAAGACAAATACCCACATACACACAAGTATGCGCGCAGATAATGATCAAGTGCTGATATTGCGTTGTACTGCCAGCGTTGTGACCGAGCTGCCCGCGCCTAGGTGGGTGCATATGGCCTGCAATAAATCGCCTTGTCTTCTCTAAACACCGTGGAGTATTTCAAAAGCAATAAAATCGTTGCCTAAGGCGTTTTAATAAATTATGCAACTGATTGAATTGATAAATGCGCATTCTTCACTAATTAATGTTATAAAAATTAATGAAATTATGGCTAATTTTACTAGTGAGTATTGTTGTATTAGATTAAGCAATAAATTAGTATATTACAGGCTTAAGGGCGTGCAAAAAAAAATTAAAAAAAAATTATAAAAATACTTTTACTGGCCAAGACTATAAAAAATATAGCGGCTGTTCAAACAGCTTAAATTTAGCTTACATGAACGGTAGTAAATTGATGAAGCAATATTATTTTAATTGCAGTAATAAAAAAGGGTGATTTTTTTTCAAAACGTTGTTAAGAACATGTACTCGTAAGAAGACTAAAAAAAGCGACGTTTTCCAGAGACAATATATTAATAATTTAAATTTTGCTAAATTAACCAACATTTTGCATTCCATTAGAGCCAGAAGAGGATGACACTTCGTTAGAAATTTCAGGTTTCTTCGCCAATGAAAAAGTTTTCTATATATGTAAGACCTGAATTCCGATCATATACTGGGTAGTCGAAAAAGTCTTTTCGTATTTTATCAATATAGTCGTATATCTACAGTACTACAAATCACATTGTGTCATACGATATAGTATCGGAAAGGTGATCGCAAAGTCAAGATTGACGCCTCGAAAGGTTCTGCTGAGAAATTGGTGGGATTGGAAAGGAATCATGCACTATGAGCTGCTCCAGCCTGGTCGAACGTTTGATTCTATATACATTTTACTGTCAACAGCTGATGAGATTGAAGCACGCAATCGAAAAGAACGACCAGAACTGATCAACAGAAAGGGCTTCGTCTTCCAACAGGACAACGCATTGATGACTCGGCAAAAACTAGGAGCCCTGACCTTGTACCTTAGAACTACCATTTGTTTCGGTCAATGCAGAACTCCCTCAATGGAGTAGAGTTGGATTCAAGAGAAGCCTGTGAATACTACTTGTCGCAGTTCTTCGCAAAGAAACTAGCAAAGTTTTACACTGGCGGAATAATGTTTCTAACGGAGAAATGGCAAAAAGTGGTCGACAAAAATGGTACATATTTGGACTACCCAATAAGTCTGGCAGCTACATGATATAGTAATCCGATATTAGCGATTCCAAAAAATGAGCAGCTTTTTTGGGGATTTTTAACATTCCTTCTGGTCGTTACAAACTTCATGGCAAACTTAATATACCCTCTTCATAGAAAAGCATCCCTACAAATTGCAGCAAAAATATTGAAGCAACAAAATTAATATAATAATTAATAGCAATTAAAAAATCTGATAAGACTTCTTCAAATCAGTATCTATGTCACACCAAAAGTTTGAAAATCACTGTGTGCATCATAAGCGCCTGCACAGATTTTCCCACAACATTTGCTATGGAAGTTGCAACATTTTGCGTTGCATGTTGCATTTAAATGCAGGCTATCGAACAACTCAGCACTCAATTGTCGAGCAAATTTAAGAAAATTAAAAGAAAGTTTGAGCGAATTTCCACTTGGAAAAGGCTCAAACAAAAAAATGCTATGAGCAACATGTTTGCTACAGCAAGTTGCAGCTGCTGTTGCAACATGTATATAGTGGCGGCAGTGAATGTTAAAGTAAAATGTTATGCAACAGCAGCTCTTAATTAATTCGCATGCGAGAGATTATAGCTGCTGCAAGAGATAAGCAGTGCAAAGAGAGTTTTGTATTGGTAGTTGCAGCGACGTTGGCAGCGCAGGCAGCAGCGCTGAAATCAACCCTTAATGTTGTGGTGGATGTTGAGCGCAAATGATAGCGGATATGAGGAGTGAAAATGGCGAATTAGGAAAATCAATCGTAGATGCGAGTTCACTCGATTTTTTAGCGATGTGCGAGAAATGAGTGGAAATCGTATGAAAATATGGATTTTGGAAGAGTGCAAATTGAGGTTTTAATTTGCAATCACTTAACCGTAATACGAGTATTGAAATTGTTCTGAGGGTATTTAGTCAACATAAAGTGTAAAAAACATATGAAGATGACGAAAACTATATATCGTCACCTAAAAAGTAAAATAACGTAACATTACTTTTTCATAAGTTGACAGGCGAAGGAAAAACAATGTAAAAGAAAACGCACATATTAAAAAAAAATTTGGAGTTTTGGTTATATATTGGTTATACATTAGTTATACATTGGTTATACATTGGTTATACATTGGTTATATATTGGTTATATCTGACAAAGGAAGCTGAAAATTTTATGCTTTAAGGTTGTAAATCGTAAACAATAAAAAACTGAATTTCGATATTTTTGACGCTTTGCATTTTAGGTGACGGCATGATGCATACTTTGAAAGAATATGTACAAAATTCTGTCATATAAATATATATACTTATTAGAGCGGGTAAATTATTTTTTATAAAATCACGAGTGTGGGAAATATTCTACGGATCATTCTGAACAACTTTGTCTAAGGGACTATGGGTCCAGTACCGGTTCGAGCCAGCGATTTTTAGGGCAAAGTTCAGATATTCTGAATAAGCGGTTGTATATATATGATAAAGTCGGGTATATATGTTATAGTCACATAATCTGATCGATTTCGATAAGTAGCAAAAGGCACCTGCGTATTAAGTTGCATTCGCATATCGCAAAAAAAAACGAAACATTTTTTAAACCCTAAAAACAAATCGCCTCGAAAATCGCTGGCTCAAAACCGGTTTTGGACCCATATTCTTTCAGGCAAATTTATTCAGAATAATCCGCAGACGATTTTTCATCTAAGTGATTTTTAATTTTTTTGGTTCCCTGTAAATCGACCCGCTCTAATGTTTATACTCATGACGCAGTGTTTTTTATTGAATTCTCCCAATTTCTTCCTTTCATTTCAATTTTATATATTTTAAGTCTTACTATTATCAGATTTTTTGCTTTATTTACAATCAGCCAAGATGTAGGCAACACGGCAAAGTTAATTTGTAATGATTTATTGCCTACAATCAGGCGCTTTATTCAATAGTATGAGATCATCCACTTTTTTTTAAAGGAGGAAATGAAAAAGTACTTATTTTTTGACTACATTTAAATGAATTCAAATATGGTTACAATTTATGAAATTTAGTTTTTCTTAAAATATATTTGATTTCTAAAAAAATTTATTGCAAAATCTGATCATTTTTTCCGTGTGATTTGCTGTTAAAGCCTAGTGTGAACCAATTTATGAAGTACTTGGTCAACTTTAGTAATTTTATATCTCTTAAGGTAAGTAGGGTGGATGTCTGACGATAAGTCTAGGTCTCTATGAGACCTCCTGTGGCATAAGTGATTCAGGAAGTAAATTTGCTGCTCGCCTAGGAATGTTCGCTCTCATGATCACAAGATCATACATGGCACGACTGTGAAGCTACCAAAGAAATAAAGGTTTCCGCCGCGCAAAACTTACTCCATCAAACACGCCATTACTTCAGGTCCCAACCCTTCTCTTTCTTTCTACATACATACTAATGCGCATAAATATAAAAATAGAAGTTAAACAGCATTTAATTTCATCATCAGCAGTTATAAAATGCCACTGCAGGAGCTGATATCATAATTTCTGCGACCATTTATGACTTTCGCCACCACGACCACCTCCTTCGTGCCTCCAACAGCATAAGGAGCGCTAGCTAATGCAAACAAGATGTAACGAAAGACGAGTATGTGCGGTAACATGCTATTGCCATGCTGCAACATAACAATTCCACTTACACAATGGGCCACACACAAGAAAAAATGACTCAATTTGCAAGAGCAACCCCTTGAGGGCAATTGGCAGCTAGTGAAACGCGCAACCAGTTAGCCACCCGTTAGTTAGAGTAAGGGCACAATGCGACGGTCGAAAACTCGTCTACTACCTGCAGACACTTATAGTTAAATGGCAAGCACAACAGACTATGCGGCATGCAACATGCCACACAATATACATACTTTCATATTTACATGCATATTTCTTGCAAAAATATTTATAGTACAAGGCATGCCACATGCCACACGACCGACACACACACGCACATGCACGTCGAAAACCTGCACCAACTTGCGGCCAACACGGCTGGCGGCCGGTGTGGCGGTGCAGCTGGTTGGCCAGTGCTTGGACGTAGTATGTGGGCAGTTGGGTCGCACAGCACAATTGGCTGCCGGTTTGGCTGTGGACGCACGCTGCTGCCTATGCAAAGACAGCCTTCTTTTGTGAGATTTTTGTTTTGTTTTGATTTTGCGAAATTTTTCCTTTCAGAGACTCAATTCACCTCTTAATTTATGCATGGAGAGCAACGCTTACACACAGGTCACAAAGCAACTTAATAACAATGAACAAATATACGCGTAAGCGAAGGCAAATAGTGGTCACACTTTGTTCCCGCAATATTTTCGCTCTCCTTGACAGAGCCCTCCACATGGCTGGCAGCTCTGTGGCAGCAACACATGCCGTGCGCGCTTACGACAATCGTAAAAACAGCGGAATCGCCTTAAGCCGCTCTGTGGCGTATTGTAGCCGGTGGACGGTTGCCGGATATGTGCCACCATAGTGTGCATGTGTGTGTGTGCTTATTTGATTTTGCTTTTGTTGGCGTGAAAGCGTTGCTCCAGTTTGCCACAGTCACTCAGTTTGCGAATGATGAGTTACGGCGACGCTGCGAAACCGAAATAGTGACACACACACAAGCACACATAATGCTAGCGTCGTGGTGCCACAGTCACAGTCACAGCCACTCTGCCACTCCAACTCCTACTCGCCACATTGTTGTTACTCCTTTTGAGTTGCAAGTATTTGTATTGAGTTTGCCACCACCGCGAGTTTGCCGCTGCTCCAGCGCCGCCACAAATCTCTCCAACTATCAGCTACCCACATACCTACATACATACATACAAACATACACATACTAACCGACAACAGCAATCGCCTGTCACTGCCACAGCTTTACTCCCATTTCGTTTTTCGTTTTTCGCTTTTTTTTCTCTTTGAAACGCAAAGCTTTGTGGTTTCTTGTGCTTTGCTTGTTGTTGGGTGGGTGCATTAATTTCATTGTTGTTGCTTTTTTTGCGCCGTTTTTATTTGCATTTCATTTGCGGTTTTTATGTTGTGCTGCGCGTGTGAGAAACGCAGCTACGTTAAGTGTAAGCTGTGGCGTGGTTGGCGTAGCCGTTGGCTGTGGCTGTTGCTGCAGACAGTGCGCTATACAAGTGGGTCCATTAAGCTCCATAGGAATGGTAAAGCGGAAGTCGATAAAAAAATATACCAGCCGGTTCCACGCTACCGAATTTTAAACCCGATATTATCTCGATAATCTAACTCTGTTGGTATCGATAAGTATTTAACTCAATTTTATCAGCTCTAGAGTCGACAAAGATTTTTGTTAGTCATTCTTCGTATATTTTTGGGATCTCGCAAGGTAAAATCGCTATTTGCTATAAGAGGATGCAATTGTGCCACAAATCTCAGTTTTTAGGGAGTCTGCTTGTTTTTCAAGCGCTTCCAAAGCTTTTCTTAAATATCCCTGAAGTTCTGAAAACTGGTGCTTCAAGTGCTCTCAAAGTTGTTCTCAAATCTTCCTAAAGTTCTACCAACTAATGTGCTGATTTTGACATGAGCGAAGTGCTCTCGTCTGAGCTCACCCTTAAACTATTGAAAATACAGTTAGCACTCACTTAAAGTTTATCTGACAACACTATGGGTCATAAACAACTTTTTCATATTGAAATACAATGTGATCGCGGACGAAAATCTAAAATTCTATCAGAAAAGATAGCATAAACTCACTAATGTTAGAGTGGCAACGCATCGGAGCTCACCCCAGTGAGTTCTTTTCCCGCAGTAAGGCGGAGGATGGAGTTATGTGTAAAAGTTCACACAATTGAGGAAAGTTCTCCAAGCGCTGGGTTTTGGACCCACCAACAACAGCTTTTGTAAGTACTAAACGCTTGGGAGCTTACACTTTCAGATGGCTCACCGATTCTCACCAGGGAATACAAATTAAACACCTCAGGATAAAATTTTATTAGCCAGAAATGGTTCTGCAGAATTAAAAGTTCGAAATACAGGAGTTCTATTCTTATGGCCTCATAAAGAACTGCATATACTAATCCGCACTTGGACTGGATCAGCTTCTAAACCTAATCTAACCTATCTAACAAGCAATCAATAATCGATAGTGATATCGACACAACTGCTGCTTCTCCAGCGTTTAACGCCAATATAATATTGCGTCAAGTCTCTAAAAATCGCTGACTTCAGATTTGCACTTATGTCTCAGCGTTGTTGCTGCTGCTGTCGTACTCCGCATTAGCACATCGCCACTACCGACAACGACAACGACGACGACGAAGAGTTTTGCCTGCGGCCTCTCCAAGCATGTGCTTCCAGTGGCCTGTATTGCTGCTGCTGCCGCTGTTATTAGCTTATGCTGTGTCTCGTGGTCTTCGGCGAACCATTTCTGCACGCGACGCAGTTGTCGCAAGCCGCAGCCGCATCACCACCAGCACACTGCTGGCAGCCACTCGTGTTTACACTGTCTTTGCGGCGCTGCCACGACACTATTTGCCTTTGGTGCGCATTGCGACTGCGTCCACACGCACACACACGCCACACCGTCCATACTGTCGACTGCCGACTTGCTGTCATGCTGCCACGCTGCCTCGCTGCCATGCTGCCTTGCTGCCGTGCGGCCGGGCGCTGGTGGTTCGGCCAGGCCAGGGCAAAGCAACGATTGGACTGACTACACGTTGTGCGCTTTTTGCCTGCGCCTCAGTTTCGTATCGCATTTAGTTGGGTTCACACACTCCGTACACTCTGTGGAAGACACCGCTGGCGACAACAACACACACATCACCATCATCATCAGCAACGACCGCCGAAGAACGTATTATTCGAATCGAATGTAGTGCGTCGCACAAGTCGACGAACAAGTGAGTGAGCTTAGGCTATGCCAGTAGTGCGAGTGCGAGTGCGAGTACGTGTATTAAGGCTGCCACAGCAGTGACTGTTGTGGAAGCGCTAAGCGTCGTAGTGCCGTGCCACCTTAGCACCGTTGCGCCACGATATAGTGCCCGGAATCACCGTCAATCGGCAGCCGTGTGTCGTCGGGGCTGGGACGGGACGAGGCAAAAAATATCAAATAAGCAAACAAGTCAATAAATTAAAAAATAAATATAACCACATATAAATACAACAACAACAACGCTAGCACTTGTATTTATGTGTGTGTGTGTTCATGTGAAAAAATCGAAAGAAAAGTGTGCAAAGAAAAAGTGAACAACAACAACAACAGCAACCACTAACGGATGGAAAAGATATTGAAAAGCAATGCAAAGTGCGGTGCGGTGTGAAGTGTAGTGAAGAAGCGTGTCGGCTGTAGCACATAGCCGTGCATGTGTACGCGAGCGCGCCGCAAAGTGGTTAAACTATTAAGGTGAATGTGCCACACAAAGTTAGTAAAATGCTTTCATGTGCTATTATTATTATTACTACTCGCTTTAAAATATGTTTGCTTTTCATTTAAAAATTTCAAATAACTGTGAAAACGCTAAACTCGCTTTATTTGTGAAAAAAATTCGTTAAGTTTGATTAGCAGAGAAGCGGTCGTAGGTGTTGTTTTTTGTAAATAATTGGAACTGTGTTAGATATCATGCAGCAATAATGTTTCTTTCAGCGAAATGAATTTTTTTAATTTTTATAGAAAAAAATTTAGCTGAGAACCACTTGGCCAGCTTTTTGCTTGAGGTTCTCTAAAATAATGGATTTTTTTAAATTTCAATAAAAAAAAATTGTTGAGGACCTCTTGAGCATAATAATGTTTCATTCATAGAAATTATTATTTTTTATTTATGACTCTTGACCAGAATTTTGCTTGATGTTTTCTTAAATAATGGATTTTTTTTTTAATTTTTATAAAAAAATTTTTATAAAAAAAAAATTGTAGAGGACCTCTTGAGCATAATAATGTTTCATGCATAGAAATTAATTTTTTTAATTTTTTTTACTTTTTATAAATTAAAACTTAGCTGAGTACCTTTGACCAAAATTTTGCTTAAAGTTCTCTTAATATTCGATAATTTTTATTCCACAAATGATTGTATGAAATCAGAAATTTTTAATATTTCCAATATATTTTTAGTATTTATAACAGTACTACGAACTGCAGTTAGTTTTCATTAAAAATTATAGAACCAGCATGTCTCAAATCGTTCCGAACAGCTGACGAATCTTATGCCATAAATATGCGTGGCGCCCTTAATTTTAGTTCAAGCAGATAGTTGTTACTCGGCTATAACCGCATAAGTACTGTCCACGCTATTAAAGAAGAAGAAGATAACTTTAACAATAACTCAAGGAGCGTTCGAGCAACACTCAGTAAAGCAGCTGACATTGTTCAACATTGCTGACAACTGATATGTTTAGAAAAAATAAATTTTCAAAACTTTCAACTTTTTTTGCAAAAAAATTCTATAATTCTCTGTATTCCATTTAAATTGAGAATTAAATAATAAAAAAAAAACACGCTCGTTTCTGCTATTGATAGCCTACTGTGCCTGAGATTGATTTTGGCCTTCCCCTCAAAAACGTTAATAATTAGGCTATATAACTATAAAATTAAAGCGGCAAAATACTTACATGTGTTTGTATGTAAATATGTAATATGTTACACGGTTTCTGTAACGTTTTTTTTGTTTTGAGACTTAATTGCCATAAATTATGATAGCCGTATAATAAAGGCAAAACCATAGCTCATACGGCAAAGAACGTTGTCGCAACAATTTAGATAAGCAACAGCAAGCAAAAAAAAAAAACACCCTCAAAGCAGGCGTGAGCAATAAGCAACAGAAATATATTCAAATCACCTTAGTCCTTTTAGACTGCTAACACATCCACTATTACACGGCTAAAGCCGCTTAACGCCAGAGAATGTCCAAGTAGGACATATGTAGGAAGAAGTTAACGAAGGATATTTACCACGCATATTTGGGAGATCTGCTAAACAAGAACAAGCGACAACTTAGGTTGCAACGAAGCTGGTATATCCTTCACGGATAACAAATAAAGAAGCTTCCATGCAAGAGCTTTATTTTCATCGTTTAGTTTGTATGACAGCTATATGATATAGTTATTCGATCTGAAAAAATTTCTTCAGATATTGCGGCACTGTCTTAGAAAATACGCTGTACCAAATTTCGTGAAGATATCTCATCAAATATCAGAGTTTTCCATACAAGAAATTGATTCCGATCGGTCAGTTTATATGGCAGCTATATGATATAATAATTGGATATAGAAGATTACGCGAAATGAACAGCTATTTGTGTAGAAACGGACGTGTGCAAAATTTCAGATCAATATCGCAAAAACTGAGGGACTAGTTCCCATATATAGAGCCAAACGGAGGAACATGACTAAATTGACTCAGTTCATAAGGCTCTATATAAAGAACTCTATTATTAAACTCAAAATTCCTAAAACTAAAAATTCAAATGAAATCATCTCTACAAGGTCGCTTTAACTTTAAGTTCTGCGTGTGGGCGTAGACATATCAGTCATATTTGCCTACCCCCATACCAGCCGCTCATTCGACATTTTCCTTCGTCCGTCTGTCCTTAGCGGCGGTCCGTGTCCAACGATTTAATCGAGCATTGTCACTTTCACTAAACCATGCAGCACTTAAGAACATAAACTAACATAGAAGCGTCCCCACCAAAAAAACCTTTACTCCCACTCTTCGCCCACTTTGCTGCTTTGCCTTTGTTGGGCTGCGGCAAAGCTTGCGTTATTGAAGTTCTTAAATTACAATGACTAACCAGAAAGTCAACCACCACTTACTTACGAAAATATGCCCGTTTAAGTAGTGGAAATGACATGTCTATTCCTGGATTTTACGCTCCTTGGCTTTTGCAAACGTTGCTGGCTGGGTAAGGTATTTATAATCGTTTGCTTTAGACCGTTAGGCATTTTTATGCTTTTTCTTTAGACGTTTGGGTGTTTTTATGCTTTTTGCGTTGAGTTGGTTTCAAAAGGTTTTAGTTGTGTTGTGAAATCGGCGTTCGCTTGAATTAAGTAACCTTATGAAGCTTGAAAAAATATGCGTAGTTTCCCAGGCGGTTTTGAAGAAAGTCACTAAAGTTCGTGGTTCATCATTATAAGACGAGTTTTCTTGATGTTGGTAAATTCGGGACAAATATGAAAACATTTTTTAAAGAAACAAATTATGATCTCTTGGAGCTTTCCGCATAAACCTACTTACATTGAGTTCCCTGTAGTATATTCGAGGGTTTATCGTTGGAAAAAGGCGTCCACGGTTTCCTTAGTCCTATTAATCCTTTTACATTGGCATAACTAAGATACTTAATATTGGGGTAGTCGAAAAAGACTTTTCGTATTTCTAATCAAACTTCAAAATTTTGTGTAAAGAATATGCTCATAGACTTTAGAACACTTGGCAAACACAAGATTGTAAGAACAATTAAGGCGTATGAAAAGCTTTAATAGAATAAAGAGAGTAAATGAGGACTGTACCATCGTTCCTACGGCAGTTGGGCCTAACCGGAACCGACCCGGACTTTTATCTGTTCAAGGACTGACAACTCGACTCCATTCCTCGAAATTTAGGAATGTTATATGCCTCTGGTAGAACTAAATATTATTCCCATAATTCTAGACTTGGCTAAAATCGGCAAAAGCTAAAGCAAACGGAGCACTATGTTTTTAAATATTGTCTATATTAAAGACCACACTCTTCAGTAAATTAAGTTAGTGTATAAAATATGACACCGAAACATTTTGTTCTCATTGCTTCTCAAAACTTTAAACTGCTTAATTTCTGCACGTGACTACAACGCACCGGTCAGCTGTTTACCATTTTGACATTTGGCGAAAAGTTACGCTCACCATTTAAGCAGTTTCGCTCTTCACGCGCTCGCTCCCACATTTCCTCTCGCAATATTCGCTCTGCATATTACTTTCATGCTCGCAGTTCCGCTTTGAGCCTTGAGTTGTGTCACTTTTACGCTTTGCTCTCAACAGAATGCCGCTCACAAGGCTTGTTATGTGCTTGTTCTCGCGCATTGCCGCATTTGTTGCATGAGTGTACGCGCGTGTGTTCGGGCTTCGCCTTACAAAAACACCTGAGTTCTGAGAACGTTGTCGCAGCGGCAGCTACATAACTAAATGCCGATTTGGTTTGTAGTTGGGGCAAATGTGAGAGCGCAGCTGAAAAGAGCAATAACGGTAGCAGCAATGGCAACGAGGATGCCAATAGTAGTCGTAGTTGCACACACAATAATGTACTTTTTTGACATTTGTGTTATTTCGTGACACACAAATCAATTTCGTCGTCGTTGTCGTTCGGTGGTGTGTTACGTGAATTTTTCCAAGCGAAACGATTTCATGAAAAGCAGTTATTGCAGTGAAAATTTAGCTTTAGTTCAGTCGAATAATGGCAGATTATTGTTCAATCATTAGTGGGGACTTCATGTTTGCTAAGACCATAGACGTTTGTCCAGTTTCATAAGGATTTAGGCATACATACTGCTTAAATGCGAGGTGCCTTCGGTGTAATTGGTGAAAATGTGTTAAAGAGTTGATGGCAATAGTGACACAATTTTCACGCACACATGTGTACACACGTAGCATTGCAAAGTGTTATGCGAAAACCGGACGGTTTTTTGTGGGTCTCCAATGACCGCTAGCGGAAGTCGGAAGCGGAAGTCGCTTGGAAATTAGTGTTTCGCGTATGACTTGGCGGTGTTTCGGTTGAGGGTTTGGCTGAAAAGCGCCACTTAAGATGTCGGTAAGTGTAGAAAAAATGCGTGAGGCCATCGACTAAGATTTTTATGCATTTTTTATTAAATACATGTGTAGTATTAGGTGAGTATGTGGCTCTAATCCAGCAGCTACTTGCAGCACATATACGCAGTGACCTGCCATTTCGCTGTGCGCTCCATTCAAAGGCTCATACGGTGGCAGCATGCGAGAGCAGCCAACAGCGCACACAAACACACACATACACATACACAAATAGCACAAAACAAACAAGCAAAGTGCCAGCGTGCAGCAGTGGTTGCTCATACCACACAGCGCACCAGCAGCGCCACTGCCGCTGGTGCTTCTGCCACTGCTGCTTTGCTAATCGATTTTGTTTCCGGCATTTTTCACGTGGTCTCAGCCAACCACTCTGCCTTCACTCGCTGACACATACATACATATATACGTGCGCATTTTTGTTGTTGATTTCTGTTTTGCTTGCCTGTTTGCGTTTCGCTGGCAGGCCGTTTCAGCGTTTGTCATTTCGTGCCTCTTTGCTTGAGTAAGCGTCAAGCGCGCCGTTCCTTCATTGCTCGCCAACTTTATTTGGTGTTTTTTCGTAGTTTTTGCCACAATGTTCGTGCGCGCGTGTGTGTGCGTGTCAGCTGTCTAACGATTTTTCCCCGAAAACGTATAGCAAATGTTTGCAAAAGTGTAGCTATGACTATGAAACGCGTTAACACCGCTCAAGGGGGCCAAAGTCGCAGCGCGTAGTGACCAGTTTATTGCCACTTTGATGACTTCTTGGCTCCACGGCTGGCCGCTGTGGGCGCTGCAGCTGGTGGATGACTGTGCCGTGGCTACAAGCTCGACGCATCTGCAGTTAAGCGCATAAGTACGCGTGCGTGTGTGTGTGCGCGCGTTGGAAGTGTGCAAAAGGGGGCCTGTCAGCGTCTGCAAGTCATTTTCCTGCTTTTCTTCTACAACGATTTCATTGTTGTTGTTGTTGTTATTGCGCCTGTTGGTCTGCGCTCGGTCTGCAGTTGCTGCTGAGTGCTGGTATTGCTGTTGTTGCCTGTAGCTGTATATCTGCGTTGTGACCTATCGACCGGATTTTTGTTGCTGGTGCGTGTGTGTGTGTGTGTGGATGAGTGTGAGCGCTCAAATATAATAATTCTGTGTGCCCTTTCACAGCGCTCAAAAGTAATGTACGAGCCGTTGCAAAGGCCGACCAAGAAAAAGTAAAATGAAGTGAAATATTAGTAATGAAGCTGTTGCAAGCACACTGCAATAAAGTTAAATGCTGGAGGTAGTACCCTGATCGGTGTGTGTGTGTGTGCGCGTAGACAAATATAGTACAAATGTCTGGCTAAGATTCGTGCGCGAAACTTTTTTCTCTCCTTGCCTTTGCTTTCCATTTTCATCTCCCTTTTGTGCTGCAATTTCTAGCACAATTTCTTGCCACTTGTTTTCCAGCAACAAAACGCTCTCGCATGCAAATTACATAATGTGTTGTACGCGCATATACACATATACATACTCAGGTGCATATGCGAGCGTCTGTGTTTCGGAACAGCTGACCGACTGCCGCTACACACATTCTTAACAGTATGATCGCCTGTCTGCCTTTACGTGTCTGGCAGCGCTCACCCAAAAAAAGGGCTTGAAAGTGCAATTGCCGTAAAAAATTTCACACAGTTGCAGAAGTAAGCGCAATGTGACCGGTGCTGCAACATGCCTGCACTAACGGTACTTCTTACTTCCTCAGTGCAAGGCAGTTCAAACGTGGCAGACAGCGTGTGCGGTCGTGGAATTTCGCGTACATTGGGTGCAAGTAAAGTTTAGTTGCCCAAGGTGGGTTCTAAGTAAAGCGGATATTCTTTATTGCATGAGTATTCGAGAAGTTAAATGTGTGTAGCTAATTAAAAGAGTCATGTCAAATTTTCTTTCGTTTTAAGTAACGTGCGCTGCTTATAAAAGAAATGAATTAGTATTGATTAACTAAATGAAACTAGCAATGAACCAATCCGCGGCTAGTTACACAGTGGTCTACTTATACAAATAATATATTTTATTGTAGATTTGGTAATTGAGAATAGTCATTAGTATTGAATAACTAAATGAAATTATCAGTGCACTAGTCCTCGATTAGTTACACAGTGGTCCACTTATAAAAAAATATTTTTTTTTTTGTAATTTTTGTAATTGAGGATGATAATTCGTTTTGCATAACTAAATTAAACTTTCAATGGACTAGTCGGCGACTAGTCTCAAAGTGGTTCACTTCTAAAAAAAAACTATTGTAGATTTGTTTATTGAGGGTAGTAATTAGTAATTAATAACTAAATGAAACTATCAATCAACTAGTCCGTGACTAGTTACAAAGTGGACCATTGTAAAAAAATAATTTACAAATGTTTGGAAATTGAGAACAGATAATAGAACTAATTTAGCTTATTTATATATTTTTATTATTATTTTGTATCATGAAAATCAATTTAAAAATTTAATATGGAAAATTTCAATACTTTTTTAAAAATATGAAAAAAAATTGAACGCATTTTCTATCTTTTTTTGCAGATGTAGAATACCGCGAGACGATGTCCATCGACAGAAAAGTTAAAAATGACAGCATAAAAGTGGCAGTTCTTCCTCAAAGCTAAGGCGAGTTCGCGCTGCGGAATAAAATTTTACAACGAAATTTCTTCATAACTGATAAAACTAAATATCGAAACAAGAAATATAAAAAAATTTAAACAGAAAATTCAGTTTTGAACAAAAAGTACGAAAAAAATATATTTATAATAATAAATAAAAATAATTAAATCAAAAAAGTCGAATTCAGCGCTGAAGCTTTAAAGCAGAAAATAATCTAGTGCTAACCGAAATTAATCATTTTTATTCACTTAAATAAGTTAATTAAAGCTTCTAAAATGCTTAAAATCCGGTGAAAAAAAAACATTAGCAAAAGTTAACAAAGAAAACTGAATAATATCAAAAAAGCGAAACAGCGCAAAAAGTGCATAACAAAAGTGTTCACTCATTACTTATAACGCTGCTTCAATATTTTCGGCGTTAAAATATAAAAGATATATCCAAAAAAATATATATATAAAAAAATTATTACGAAAAGTGAAAAAAATATTAAATTATATTTAAAATAAATTAATAAAATAATTAAAATTAATAAACATGACACTTACTTTACTATATAATATAATAATAAAAAAACAACAACAATAACGCAAGCATAATACTTTCAAAAAATCTATGAAAATTTAAATAAATATTATTGCGCAATGTTAAACGAAAATATATTTGCAAAAATTTTTTTTTAATAAAATAATTAGAAATATACTTAAAAATTAACTAAAGAAATACACACGCTAATATTTATCAAACAAATATTCCGAAAAAAATATTTAAATACAAAAAAAAATATTTGAATGAAAAAATAACGAGCTAAAGCAATTAAAATAATTGAGCAACACATATACACAAAATCGATTTAACGAAAATATTTAATTTGTTTTCGAGAACTTCATCAATGGTCGCTTGTGGTTGTAAAGCGTAGCCGAATGCGAATCTTAATTACATGCAAAATAAATGGGTACAATGAGGCCAAATAAATACGATGTGAGTATTTTATTAAAGTTTATGAAAATATTATAAGAAAAAGAAGCAAAAGCATTAACTTCGGTTACACTGAAGTTTAAATAGCCTTGAAAAATAACAAAGTTTCTAGGAAGAAACTTCATGTTGATGGTTTAGTTGGTATGACAGCTGTATGATACGAGTATAAGCGTCCGATTTTAAAATTTTTTGGCAGATATCATAAAGTAGTCTCCGCACATGATCTGTACACAAGTTCGGGGAGATATCTCGTCAAATATAAAAGTTTTCCATATGAGTTCTTGATTTCGAACGTTAAGTTTGTATGACAGATATATATATATATTTTTATATATTTTTTTTCAATAAAAACAATTTTTATTAATAAAAATATTTTTTTTTTATATATTTTTTATACATTTTTTTATTAAAAAATAAAAAATATTAAAAAAAATATTTTTATTAAAAAAATTAATCTAATATGTTTTTATTATTGCTTAAATAAAAAATCTTTATATTAAATTTATATAGAAAAATATAAATATTTTTCAGCAAACCGTATATATCCATTGATTTCTTACAATAATCTGTGTAAATATTTTCTGTCACTGCAATGTCTGCCATTTACATAAAAAAATTATATCGAGTCTCGAATATTTTGTGCGCGATAACACGAGTTGTCGCCATTAACTAAATCAACTATCAGCTATTTCAATGCAATGCCACACCTCTTTTTACCGAATTTTGACCTAGTTAACGGCAATACTTCATTGCACACTTATGTTTACAACTTGATTTAATTATTTTTATAAAAAGTAAATTTTCAAACAAATTTCGCTAGTAATCCGATGCAAAAAATGCCAATTTCTTTTATTTACAAGAATCAAAAAAATATTTTATTTACACGAATCGAAATAAATAATTTGTTGTAGTATTTACAGTTAATTTATTTTTACTCAAGTGTCATTTCTACTGTGCGGCACCACTTCGGGTGTCGCGGTAGTGTTTTGCAATTAAAATAACAAATGACAGTTGAATGAGTGGTCACTGCCACATGGCAGTACAGGCGACCGCTTGCGCACACATGTAGACAATAAATGTGGGTCAATGAACTCTAATAATGTTTAATAATGTTATATGAGCATATTGAAAACAATATGTATAAACAATGCTTTGCGAATTTGTTGACAAATGTCTGGTCATTAGTGCGAGTATTTATGCTTTCTTGGTAAACTCGAAGCTTGGAAATTTAAGAGAGGGGTATGTGAGCAGACAAATTAGGTGGTGGCGCTTTTATTTCTTTGTTGAAGTTGAGATTTTAATTAATTATTCGTTTATAAGTTTTTTTTTTGAAACTAGTCTTGCAGCTTTACGTCATACAGGTTATAGTGTCAGTTAGCCACTTTTTATGGTGTAATGGTTGTGCGGTTTCTGAGAAACTTTTTGGTAAATATTACTTTTGTCTATTTTATGTGAATTGATTATACATATTTTTTGCCTAAAGATAATATAATAATCTATTACTATCACTAATCTATCACTAAAGTCGAGTTTGTTGGTCAAGCTAAATGAGGTTAGTTTAGGTTTTAGGGTTGATCCAAATATCTATGGATCTCACTTGGACAAGTAATTTCCGTTTTGTTACCCAAAAGCTTCTTAAAGTGCGTCGCCTCATAGATCGACAAAGCGTTTTGAGCTTACCATAAATTTACTAAGTCGATTAATATAAATACCAGTCAATTCGCTAGGTTCCCCAAAGGCGTGCTTATAGAGAAATTTCAGTCTCAGTCTGGCAAAAGCAGGTAATAGAAGAAAAAACGACAAGATGACCTCCATACAAGATATTTAGTCGCACCGCTCGTGACCAGTGTCAAGTAAGAACACCTGCAATGGTTCGGGATTCACTTTGCTAAGTGCAAGTAGTTCGGAGTACATTTACGGTTCACTTTAGGCCAGAAGGATATCGCAGTCGTACAAGTTGTAGTTGTTGACTATTCCCTGCTAAGCTCACTGGAGATCTATAGTTCCATTGTTAGAGCGCAAAGCGTCATTGAACATCTGACTCGATGCAACTCGGTTGAAATTATAGTAAGGGTGCCATTCCTAGCAGGGTCAACGACTTTGCATTTTCCGCCGGTTCCACCCATAGAAGTATAATATGGAAAAATCCTTAACAAGTTTTTAGTTCACAGTCAGCGAGCTCAAAGCCTGTATAGCCATTTGGTGTCTACCGCTATCTTGATGGCAGTCACCACTTCTAGAAATATGTAGTCTGGATGTCTGAAACTAGAGTTGATGAAGAGCTCACGACAGAAGGTTGTACCTACTCACCCCCCTCTTAACTTCGATCCATGCGCGAGGAAGTTCACTGTACCTCTTCTCCAACCGTTCCGCCCACAAATCACTCGTTCGCAAGTGTGTGAAAGAGTGAAGGGTCCGCGAGTGGTCTGGATTGTAAGGAATGGGAATCTGAAACTAGAGATTATGAAGAGCTCCCGACAGAAGGCTTTACATTCTTCCCTCTCTCTTAACTTCGATTCATCCGTAAAGAAGCTCACTGAATATCTTCTCCAACCGGTTCGTGCCGTCCACAAACCCCTCTCTTGCAGGTGTGTGAGCTGAGAAGTAACCGCCAGGTGAAGGTTCCGCAAGTGGTCTGAACTGTAAATAATGGAATCGAAGTGGTGGAGAATTTCTATGTGTTCCTGCCCGGGCTCCTCATATACTCTGCTTCTCTGTAGTTCAACTTAAGGCAGAAGGACGCTGTAAATCTCTCCTCCTTCAACGGAATACCTAAAAATCTGGACCACTGCGTCATAGAGGCCTAATTTTCTCCGATCACATACCATTGGGGCATACGTAGATGGGAGAAGCCGATGAAAAAGAGGCGCAGCGAGCCTTTTTACCGATGGGTCGAAGCTAGAAGGGAAGGTTTGCATTCATTTCGATATCAGAGCGGCAATACCAGCGCTGAGCTCGTAAAGAGCCACTCAAAACTAGTCAAGAAGTATCTGACATCACCGTAAGTAGCAACAAGCGTCATCAGACTCGTTTGGGTGCTTGGTCATAGCGGTATTGCTGGCAACTGCAAAGCTGCTGGGCTAGAAGGATCATCCTTGCACAGCCCATATACGAATGGGGAAGAGTTGGATCTCCATTGGCGTCTTGCGGTTTTGCATTGGATCAGTGGACCTAACGTGACAACAGCTCTTGTACGACCACGAAATCTTTTTAGTTTAGAGTAGAGCAGGAGATCTTCTGAACTATTTGACCTTAGTAAAGTTAATCTTGCCGAGATGGTATGGGTTCTTACTGTACATACTCCAATCCATTCATGCGATAAGACATTGTCGAACGCTAATTGTCAAGGTTTTGTGGAGGTGAGTGAGGCGGAACCACCTAGGCACTTTCATCTTTATTGTCCAGCCATTGCAATACTGAGGCTGAAACATCTCGGAAGTCTTTCTTCTGAAGCTGAAACTAACTTTGGCCGTCTCAACAAAGTTGTGATAGGCTCAAAAGGGTTTGTTGATTTGCAAGGGACTTCTGTTCCATTATATAGGAGTATTAGGTACCACAACGAATTGGCATTCAAATCTGTCCACGTTAGACTCCTGTTGGGATCGTGCTCTTAACCTAATGAAACCTAACCTAATCTAACCTACTAAATATGCGATACTAATAAGCGGTCTTATTTTGTCTTTTTTAAATCGCAAAAGCAACAACACAAAATATTAAAATAAACATACATACATACATAATAAAAAATGTGTTTATCACCTGCCAAGTAAATTATACATTGCTTTACGACTTCCTCAATTTGGCCAGCCAATAACTCAGAAAAACTCAGCCATCAAGCGCAAATTTGCGCTGACACACAACGGCTACCGCACTTTAATCCGTCGGCACAGCATACAAGTGTCAATATATTTATTATTTATTTACAGCAGATATATAAAATATGAAAAATGTAAATAAATGTGAGCGCAAAACGTGTAAATACACGGCAAATCATAAATAAGTCATAATCACTTGTAGTTGCCTGCAAATCGCTGATAGCGCGTATGACACTTGTGCGCTTGCGCTGCAGCGTGCGCTGTAGTGTGACCAAACACATGTCAAAGTCAATCTTATCTCCGCGCACTTTATAGTAAACATTTGTCCGCGAATGGCTTGTGCTCCGCCGAAGTGCAGCTTTAAGTGTAATTAACGCGATATTTTCAAAAATATCGGCATATCGGCATATAGCTGTAAATATAGTGGTGACTGTGCCTGTGCCTTGCACAATTATGAAAATCGCCTAATTTATGCGGCAAATAAATTGAGCGCAAATTGCACGCGCAAGCGGCAAGGAATTGAGCAACGCGTGTTCGACTATCTCTCGTCGAGTCGGAAGGTTTGGAATGTTTCCAAAAATCTGCTTTTATTTGCCTGCTTTACATGTCGCTTACTTGCATTGTAATCCGCTTAACACGAACGAGCTAGCGCGTAAAATTTTGACGAGCGTGACAGTGATTTTGGCGCGTAAGCCGCTTAAGCGCATTTACACTTTATGGTGTGGCCTTCTGCGCCGGCGCACAGGCAGCGAGGCGCGCAAATCAGAACTCTTTTGCCACTTAAAGGCGCACTCGCTTGAGTGGCAGCTAATTGACTTGATATGTGTATGTATCACATTGGTGTAACAGCATGCGCATGCGTATTTGCAACATTGTGCGGCATGCATGCTGTTTCACGAGCATTCACTCTTTTTTTATGCAATTTCTGCGCCGCTGCCACTTTACCACCGTTTGCCACTTGTAAATGGCCACACACGTTGCTGCCGTCGCTGTGGCATGATTATGAGAAATCATCTGCGCTTTGCGGCAATTAAAATTCCGTTGTTACAATAAATTCGCTGAGTTGATGATGTCATTGCATTTTGCCTTTTCTTTGCTGTTGCAAAAGAAAAATAAAAATATTTACAAAAAATTGCTTATTTTTAGCCTTCGCCGATATTCTCCAATATTTACATTAATGCCTCTTCATTTGCGCTTCGATGTATCGTTTTACATTTGGCCTCCGGTGCTCGCTTTTAGTGCCCCCCAACTGGCCGGTGTGGCTCAGCGCCACCGCCGACATGCACCAGCTGTCGAAATTGTTGCATGTTCGATCAGCGCGATTGCCGTAGCAGCCGCCGCGTGCGCAAATATGGAAGCGTACATCATACAACAACGACAACACGCATGCAGTACATAAATTCGTTCGCAATGCTGTCCGTGGCAGCGTCACTGATATCTTCATGCCTTCGCTTGACTCATATGCACCCGTGCGCCTGGCTTGTCTAGGTTGCCTGTGTGCTGGCGAAGTCAACCCACCGTCTGCGCGCTGACTCTGTGTATGTGTGTGATCTTGCCACTTGGCCCTTGGCTTCAATCAATTGCTACTGTGTGAACGCGCATTGTTGCTCTAGTTACGAGCGCTGCTGCGGTGCAGTGTTGTTGCCGCTGATGCCACCGTCATCGGCTTGGCCACCACCACCAGCCACGGCAATCGGCCTGGGGCGGCTTATCTCTTGACATGCCGTTGTTGCTGTTCTTCTTGTTGCTGCTTTATCAGATGCTATTTGTTTTTGTCGCTCATTTGTTATTTCTCCACTTTTGTTTGCTGTTTTTTTGCTGCTTGCAATTGCTGTGGGTTATTTATGTGGCGGCGCGCAGTTTATTGCGGCTTCAGCTGCAGCAGCTACAAATTGAATTTGCATTTTTCGATTCATTCGTTTCGATTATTGGCGCTACTTGTGTTTCTTCGTCATCGTCAGTTTGCGCTTTTGACTCTTGTGTTTGCTTTTGTCGTTGTTGCTGTTGTTGTGTCTTGCGTAGAACTCGCTGCCGATCGTTGGATCTCTGGTGCAATAATCATTTACATTTGTTATTCAAGATTAAGGGCAATTGTTGTTGTTATTACTATTGCAACTTATTGCTGTCCAAAGTTTAAGTCTTACAAATGGAATTTTAATTGTTGAACTATGATTTTTAGTTAAGAGAATTTTAGTCGAAATAGTATTGGAAAGAGTTGTAGTAGGTGGTTTCATGCTTGCCAAAGCTTAAATTACAACTACTTAGAACTTATTCTTAGAAATGAAGAGGCCTTACGTTCTTTGAGCGAGAGAAGTTGAGAGGACGGGGAAAATTCCTACCGGACCCGGATTCTTCAGAACAACACGATGCTCTGGACACTGTTTTCCATAATTGATTCATCAGATGACCCGGATCTCATATCCTTCCCGTGCCCTGGATTTCTCTCTCGGTAGCAAATAGCTCCTATACCGGAGTTCTCTGGCCGAATCGGTGCTCCGCAATGATTTTTGATGATAAATCACAGAGTAACATAATTGATTAATCAGGCGACCCACATTCCACACGCTTTCCGTGACCTGGATTTCTCTCTCGGAAGTAAATTACTTCTGGAGTCGGAGTTCTCAAGGCGGCCCGGTGGTCTGCAACAATTTTTGAACATAAATCACGGGGTACGCATCCTATATCCTCAAAGCGTCCGTCTCTCTCTCCCTCTCTCTTTCTCTCTCTCCTCCTCTCTCCCTTTATCGCCAAGGTCATAAAAATTCCTGCTTCTACAGATGCAATTATAACCTCACAACCAATAAATCTATGCACAATAATTCGAAAAAGTTTTACTACCGAACTCTATAGGTTTTTCGAAAAATAGGTCTGTTACTCGGCCTGAAATATTTTGAGACTCTCAGAAATTCTAAAAATATTTTTGATTTTTTTCATACTGTGATTAGTTAACTGAAATGTTAACCAAATTAAGCCTTATCTAGCAACTTAATGGATTTGTTAAAAAATCTGAGTCCCTTCCACCTGAACTTTCCAATATCTTTAAAGTTGCAGAATTGGGGGCCGTGGAATATGTCCCGTCTCATATGACTGAAGGTTGGGGATTCGCGTAGATAATGTGCCAACATCTCATCATCTTCCGCGCACACCGTATATTCTGCGGACTCCAGTTTTCATATTTTCGAAGGTGGGATCTTAAGGATAGCCCTACAATGTTACTAAGCTCCCTTTTGCCTAGAAGTAGGAACTTTTTGGTTTCTCCACCATCACCACTACCTCAAAGTATCTTTGTTGTATGCTCTGCGTATCTTGTGTTACAAGACCTGAGGCGTTGCTCTAGGATCCGGTGCTTCAAACAACCCTTGAAGGAGCTTAATAACCCGGACAGGTTAGCGGGTTGTGTCTCCAGCTACCACCCAGCGGAGAGACCGTAGCACTGGTTTTAGTTTCATTTATGTTCGTTCTAATATCTTCTGAATTATGTATTTATCGGATTGCGATACTAGAACACTGTGTACGACTAATACGATTATAGAGGTGATGGAACGCGTCGCGTACTCAGCTGTTGACAGCAGCTGCTGATTAAACGCCAACACGCTAAGCACGAATAAGAAACTTTCAAGAATTGAAGCGCGTGCGCAACTATTTAGAATAGAATTCAACTTGTAACATACTCGAAAAAGAACAAATATAAAAAAGTCGTGAGAAGAGCATTGAGCAGACAAAAAATAAAAGAGCTAGGAAGTCTACATGAACACCACCACAATCAAGCGCACTTGCTAGGCCTGTCATTACAGTGCAAAATCATTGCAGATAATGTGTTGAACATTGTTCTATTTACAGATTTTTACTCAAGGTGAGATGTCCTTCCAACACTTAAAGCCTCTAGCCGCTATTTTGTTATTGGTCAGCCGTTCAGCGGCGATCCTGCAACCTTGACGCCAGCGATTTGTAGCTGAAAATTTATGTCGTTGCGATAGTGTGGCGGTGAAGTGGCAAATCGTCACTCAAAGTGGCGCAGCATGTACTTAAGCATTTTGCTACTTGCTGTTGAGAGTTGGTACACACAGTGGCACGTCTGCCAATTTTAGACAACGAAAAAGCCGTGCGACCAAATAGTTCCAAGCGACTTCAAAAAGAAATAGCACACGATAAAAATAATGCTATATCATTTTGGGACGCGTGTTGTACGAGCATTCGTATATAGATGGACAGACGAACGTGTGTGTGTGACCACGGCGCATGCGTGCCGCACTTGAGCCACAGTCTACAGCTGTCAGCGCGGGGCATGCGACGAAACTTACGATGGCGCTGTGGCGCATAGCCGCCTTTAAGCGAACTGAGTGGGCCGCTTTGCGCATTGCCGCCAGCAGCAAGACAACGTGCCATGCTCGTGGGCGTACAATTTGCGCACTGCTTTGATTTCTGTGAATTTATGTTGTGTATGGGGCCAAAGCCTACAACAATATCGAGCCGCGTATATGAGGCGCGTGTGAATATTGCCATATATAGGTGAGTCGGCGAACGTGGCGTTGCTGGCATCGACTTGACTTTGAAATGTGCGCATGCGCGTAGACTCGGCTTTGTTTGTCTGCATATTTTCGGCTTCGACTTTATTTCTCATTTATGTCACAGACGTTTTATTTAAGGCTTTTTCACATTTCTTGGTGGTCAAAGTATGCGCATTTTTAGCGCGAATTTTATGCGCTCGGACATTGATGAAGTGCAATAGTGGCGGCTGTTGGGCGGGTCCCGGCCGCTTTCCGACCCGATTGCCATGCGTACGCACAAAACACCGAACAATGCGTACGTGACGTGACATGACATGATTTGACGTACATATGTACTGTGTTCACATACTCCAATGTAAGCGTTTTTCGCAACGTACGAACGCGGTCCGTCACGCAGTATGCGGCAGTTACACGCGGCGCATGTTCAACGAAAAATTCTTACAGTTGAAGGAGTCCGTGCAAACTGCCGGACAACACGCGCGGTCGTGTGAGCGCAACAGCGTCCATGTACCATAGGAAACTGATTAATGAGTCTTTGTCACTGGTAATCAGTCAGCCAAATTGTTGACCCGCTTTAGCCGTCAGTTCGCCATTTAGACAGCGGATCTCAACTGTACAGTTGGTGCCTTAATTCCCATCCGGCGTGTGCTTTATTAGTGGCGCCTTAAATTTCCAGCCACATAATTTGTGTACCGCTGCATTAATTCCCATCCGGCGTGGCATTATCGGCGTCACCTTAAATCAGCAGCTACCAAATTGGTCCACCGGCGGCGCGCGAGTTCACAGTCTGTTTCCCAGCGAAAATTGTAGGCGCCTGCAAATCATGCCACTCAAACGGCTACACCTTGATTTGCACACATTTTTCCATTCAACTGAAATTTAATCCTGTGCTTTTGTAAGCCTTATGTGTGAATCTTATCGCGCTCTTTGACACTAATTGTGCGCGAATGTTTGCGCAATTTGTCTGCATAATCGGATTTAGTGCTTTGCTGCAACAATATTTAAATCACCGTGGAAAATTGAAAATTTTAAAATCACAACATATTTTTGGGAGATTTCGGATATATTAAAACCTCGTTACAAGTATTTAAGCTCTAAAATAGCAGAAAAAGTTTAGTTGAGTGATTGATTGAATAGCAGTCGGCCCTTCGTGAAGAATTTGAAAACACCGAGTATATTTGAGGCATGCAGAAACTTCACTTATTCGCGCTGGTAACTTTCCTTGTAACGCTGGTGTATAAATGAGCGAATTTAAATCGTTTTTTGAAAACAAGTCCCTCAAATAACTTATTTTTCGTAAGTGTTTTGTGTCTTGGCTAAAATAGTGCGTGTATTCGCTAAATACATTCCGCGTACTTTGAGTTACGGCTCTTTTAATATTTATGGAACTTAGCAGATTATCAATAGAATTTACATATGTGAGTATGAGAAAATTCTATTTTTTTATATAGCAGTTGGTCCTCTCTGGACAATTTGAAAGCACCGAGGATTTTTGTGTCATAAAGAAACTTGATTTATTGGCCCTGATCTATTTTCTTTCAACGCTGGTGGAAGTTGATATGAGCGAATTTAAATCTTTCTTTGAAAACAGATCCTTCAGAGTACTCTTTTGCAAGTGTCTTGGCTAAATGAGAGCGTGTATTCGCTAAATATACTCCAAGTATTTTAAATTATTTTAAGTATTAAAATAACAATGGGACGTGGGAAATCCTACATACGAATTGAATTTCTCATATATGGTTAAGAGACATAGATTTGTACTGTAGTTTTCACCATTAAATTATTTTTGTATAGCTAATATGTTTTTCAGGCTTGCTATTGCCAAATTATAATGCAATGAACATCATTTTAAAAACTCTACAAAGTCTCCAAAAAAATTATTACAATACTTTGTTAATAGATAGCTTTTAAATTCTTTTAGTAGTTTTCGTTTTCATAAAAATCGCCCGAATCATCGTTTTAAAAACTCTACACTTTCAATGTGCTATAAAAACTTTTTGATTAAATAATTTTTGTCATAAATATAGCTTGAAAATTGAATTTAACAAATTTTTGAAAACTCTACAAAGTCTCCAAAAATCAAAAATATTTAATTCGTTAAAATATCAGATTTTTTTGTATATTTATAAAGTTTAAGCAAATTATTTATGGATTTTGCGTTAGTGGAAGGAATATACCTTAGTAATCAATTCCTTTTTTAAGTGATTACTAAATATCTGATAAATTCAGAACATTGAAAAAATCAAATAGATTTACTTAAATTTAATTAAATACTTGTATAAAGAGCAATGAGTGAATTTCCTGCAATTCCAGCAACAGTGGCAAGCGAATTAAATAATTTATGCACACTTGTCATACAATATCAACGATGACAAATATCACGCCGGCGCTGAGCTAATGATGACAGCAACAGCAATAAATTACTGTTGACACCATGTAATTCAATTAGCCATGGAATACCAATTACACGCACTAACACATGCTCGCACTTATGCAATGGGATATCCAACTCCCAATGCAACACTGCAGGACAACAAATCCCAGCGCGACTGGGATTCAGTTGTAGTGTCAGCGACAACAGCGGAGAACAATATGTCAAGGGTGCGATGATTACGACACAGAAAAGAGCAGAAACGACGAGAAGCTGGCAATGCGGCAAATCGCTCGTAAAACTGTCACGTAAATTCTATGTAATTTCTTTATTTACTCACAACTACATATGAAGGCATGTGTGTGTGTGTTTGTATCAGTAGTCAACTAACCGCATTCTCAACATTTTATTACAACATCATTGCATTTTAGTTGTGATTGTCAATCGATAAACCATTGTTTAACTATACTCTTTGATGGCAGTGACAAGTTGTGCGAGGGCAGCGGTAATTAGAAATTCTCCAATGACAGCTGATTGCATATGCAATTGAATGCTGCATGCAATTAGCGAGCACATTGCATTAAATGAGCTTGGGAAAAATACGAATCTGTATACATACACACACACACATGTATATACATATATATTTGTATATGTATACTATTTGCCATTGGCACGAGATCGGTGGCAATGTGTCGGCGGCGGGCGGTAGTTGTCCCATTTGCATCACCAGTGGCAATTGAATAACGCAAGTCTAAAGTCTCAGCACTAAATAACTTGCTCCGTCGGCGCAGGCCATACATATTCATAAGAACATATTGCCCGGCTATCGCATTGCCCGATATCTGTAACTGTTATGTGCGGCTTTTTGCATATTACACATGTGACGGTGAGCTATTGCTAAGCGTTGCGGCCGCCTCGGCGTACGACCTGTTGAAATGCGCCGGCAGCTGGACGCGTAAATCTCCGCGATCAGCGTGGAGTGGGTAAATGTGGAGCGATTTATTTCTTGCACGGCACTTAGACACATAATTTTTGTAATATTTCTTGTAACGAAATGCCGTTAATTGCAAAATATTTAGCCGCAATTTTTACGTGTATGCACGTATGTATGTATTCAAGCATTACCAGCGCTTTAGCTGCACAGCCTTCAAGCGTTTGCTATTAGCATACTACAGCTTTGAAAATCATTTGCCAAACACATAAGCCACACATACATACATACATACACACACTAAGCAAATATAATACTTATTTTGACAGTCGCTCGATCGTTGCTAAAGCGAGCCTGCTGTGCGCTGGCATATTTTGATTTGCTACTCAAGTGCATGACACTTGACGTTTTGCTGTCGACAAGAATTCACCGTTACTGCCTCGCTAATAATGAAGGATTAATTTAATTGTGACCGCACTGAATTCGTAAAGTGCAAAATGTCGTGTTAATTTTCACAGTGCAAGCAGGCATCAGCTGTGTATTTACAGCACGTGTGTTGAGTTGAATGAAATTGGAAGATGAATGATTTCTTTCAAGTGGCAGCCATGCATGCTAAGTATTATGGCATTTTGATTGAAAAACAAACTTATTATTTATGCATTTATCAAAATTAATGTGTCGTAAAATTTTATTGGCCAAACTGCATTAGCCATATTGCTTGAGCGCACAGGCCTATAGCATACTTGTGCAAGAGATAAGTTGGGAAACTTGTGGAAATTGTCTGGATGAAAAATGATAATTCAATTTTTTAATTAAGGTATGTACAAAACAGTTAATGCAAATGTTTTAAATTTATGTGGCGCTTATGCTTGTACCAAATTTTGAAAATCTCCAAACTCTACACTTTTTGAAAACTGGCTGTAGAGGACAGTTAATGCTTTAAAATTACATGACGCAGTTGTTTGTAAAAAATTTGAAAGTCTACAAACTCTACACTTCGTCAAAACTGGTTGTAGAAGGCAATTAATTCGAATGCTTTAAAATTTGATGTTGCTTGAAAAAAATTTTGAAAGTCCACAAACTCTGCACTTTTTCAAAACAGGTGGCAGAGGGCAGTTAATGCAAATGCTTTAAAAATTGCTGTTGCTGGTAAAACATTTTGAAAGTCTACAAACTAAGTAAAATTGCTTTAAAATTACAAGGCGCTGCTGTTTGTAAAAAATTTTGAAAGTCTCCAAACTCTACACTTCGTCAAAACTAGTTGTAGAGCGCAAACAATGTTTGAATCAAAGCAACCAAACATTCAGCAAACTAATTTATGCACATACCGCTATTTGAAGAAGTCTCCAAACATTCTCAAAATAAAAATATTTATTAAAAGCAATAAGGTTTTTGCCTAACTAAGCAAATAAAATATTATAACTTCAACCTTCAACCACTGACCACGTACCACATGTTAAAAGCTTCTTTCTTGACATAAATATGACATATCAGTATGTTATGCCAGTCAAATGAAGACTCAAGCAAATAAAATAAAATGAAATAAAATGTATGGAGTATAAGAAAAACATGCGCAAAATATGCGGTAGACGCACGTTGAATTGAGTGACAGGCGAAACATGCTTGGAAAATCAATTACACGCATGTGACAGCCACAGCAGCAACAACAGGAACCACAGCAACCAACTCGCGAGCAATAACATACAACCAAATATGGCAAAAATATTAAAATATGAAGAAACGAAATACGCAAAACGACACAACGGCACTTGGGGCAGTAAAAGCAGTAAAGGAAGGCAAGTAAAAAATATTACAAAAATAATAACCACAAAGGAAGCATAAAAAAATCACGCACTTAAATACAAATAAACCGCCAGTGGCAGCGGTGAATTATGCGGTGGCATGCACGTGCAGATAACCGTTGCGCATGCGCGAATACAGACGCCGGCTGGCAAATTTAAGAATTTCTTCATTTCAGGAGAAGCATGTGAAATGCGACGCTGGCGGCAAATAGGTGATATGCAATCGTGCTAAAGTGTGCAAAGAAAAAGAAGTGACGGTGTAGAAGTGTGAAAGGATTGGGCGGATATTTGTCATTAAATTAACAATAGGACATAGGAAATCATGCATGCCTATCGAAATTTGCATAATTGGTTAGGTGACATACATTTGTGCTGCGTTTTTCACCACTAAACTATTTTTATACAGCTAATGTGTGTTTCAGACTTGCTATTGTCATGTTATAATGCAAATATCATCGTTTTCAGAACTTTACAAAGTCTACACTTTCAATATGCTGTAAGAAATGAATGACTAAATAATTTTCGAAATAAATATAGCTTGAAAATTGAATTTCATAAGTTTTTGAAAACTCTACAAAGTCTCCAAAAATTTAAAATATTTACTCTTTTAAAATATCAAACCCTTTCGTTAAAAGATGCTTTTCACATTTTATTGCTGCTTTCCGTTTTCATTAAAATCGCTCGAATAGCATGAGCTGCAAAGACTCTACACTATTACTTGTCTATCAACCCTGTGCAATTTCAAAATAGCTCCTACTTCAACAAAGTCATTGTCTCCCACTCTTTCACATTCTTCATATTTTTTCTTGCACATTTTATTTATAAATACTTTTTTACTGCTTTCTTGTTGTACTTCTTTGCTAAAACTCATCGCCACATAAGCGCATACACATTGGTAATACTATCAACGCCACAGACAACAACGATGTTGTCATCCTCACATGCCTGTCAGTTGTTGCATGCAACACACGCACTCTCATTTATGCACGCACTTCAGCACTTGCGCATTCATCACGCTTCCCGTCATTATCAGCAAATGTTGTCATCTAATTGAGTTGTTCTGCCAGAAAAATGCGCAAAAACGACAAATACACCGACCATAATGACAGCCATAACAACCGCTTGAACAAGCTTCATAAAAATATTACAGTCACACAAATCACAGGCACGAGCAGTGCCACCAACAACAACAACGGCCGCAGCTGTAATAACAAAAAGCTGTTGAAGCGCAGAAATCGCTGCTGAATGATGTTAAATTGCCGCTTTGGCGTCTGCATGCAACAAAATTGCAGCCAAAGCGGCTCTTCTGCCTTTTCTGCACACAACGGTGGTCACTTCAACTGCCGCTGCTGTTGTCGCTGCTGCGGCAATCAACCTCGGCCGTCAACATTTGCATACATCAAACGCACAGCAACATTTTTCTTCACTTGCTGTGGTTTATTAAATTGTTGTTGTTGTGTTTGCAGCACCACCACCACCACCGCAGCGGCCTATTTGCCTGCATCTTCATTATATGCTCAGCAATTGCTCTTTCATCGTCTAATCCTAATAAAATAGTCAATATACAAGTATGCAACATTAATCGCTCAACGGTTTGATCGGCAGGCAACTGCTGCATGAGCTTGTGTGTGTGTGTGTATGTTTGTGTTTAATTTATGCAGCAAGAGCATTACGTGGTATGCAACATTAGCTGCAAAATTGTTGCACTTAATCGCACACATGCATGCGAACGCAACTCGTTTTCAGCCACTTCATCAGTTCATCCGTTTGTCAATCGGTTTGGGGCGGCGTGATGTCGCGCCGCTGGCTTGTGCTTCCTAAATCAAATCCCGTTCGGCTGGTCTGTTGACATGGCTTATCAGTGCTCGGCGAAATTTATGTATATTAACCATGCTGGCGATAATTGGATTATTTTCAATTTCATTCACGGATTATCGGTTGTCGTAAAAACGCGCCAGCCAACCCACAGCGGAGAGTGTGGAGGTGGCAGGCAAATTGACGCAAAGCATTGATTAATCGCCTTTGGTGATGGCGCAGTTGCTATCGAGGTGTTGAAAGGAGAAAATAGGTGTTTATTGCTATCCTATGGTGTGGCGCACGGCTACTGTTTATCTTACGCAAGCGGTTTGTTGTGCAAATTTCACAAAAAAGTTAATAAACTTCGTGAAAACCTGCTGATGCTCTAAGAAATTGTGTTTATCGATTGAGGCTTTTGTGTAAATTTGTTTTTCTATTTGCATGCGGAGCTTATTTGATGAATTACTTTAAATGCAGGTTTAAAGGAGCCTATAATATGGTATGGATGAATTTTTTTATATGCAGGTTTGAAAGTAGCTTATAATATGGTTTTGGTGGAAACTAGAGAGTCTCCAATAGCAAATTTTTAACAATTAAATGTGTTTTTATAACTACTAGTATACCAGGGTAGTCAACACATAAGTTTTTAAAAAGTCTCCAAACTCTCCAAATTTTTAATTTGTTTTGAAAACTTATTAATAACTTTCTCAGCAAAAAGAATAAACAAATGCAGTATGTTAAGCGCAATTCAAGCCCAGTTTTTGTTCACATGTGTTATTTATTTAATATGTTGCTTTGAATACTGATGCAAAGAAGTTTGAAAACTTGTTTTGAGAAAATCACCAAGGGGAAATTGCGCTGAATTATAGCAAGTAAATGATTATTTGTTTTTGTCAATACACAAGTTTCTTAAAACTCTTTAAAATTAGAAATTTTCGTTGTTCTATTTGTTACAAAAACTTGCTAATAACCTTCTCGGTAAAATATTTAAACAGATAGAGTTCATATTGAATTTATTTGAAATTCAAATCAAGTTTCCATTTACATGCGTAGTTTATCAGTAAGATTGCTTTGAATCGCAGCTGCATTTCTCGTTTAAAATATCGTTTAAAATATTATTTTGGTAGAAATAAGGAAGTCTCCAACAGCAAAACACGCTGATTTTTAGCCAATAAATACTTTTTTAGAGCCAATAATATAACAGGGTAATCAATATGAAAGTTAAAAAAAAGTCTCCAAACTCTCCAAAATTTTAATTTATATTTAAAGTTTGGTAATAGCTTTCTCAGCAAAAAATTTAAACGTATACAGTTTATTAGGCAAAATGCATGACCAAAACAGTACCAGAAAGAGTACAGCTTTACAGAATAGCTTAAATGATGAATCTTCCCTGTTTATTTCTTCTACTTTTCTACAACAAGTCGCTTTAGTTATAATAAATAACCTTGCATATATCTGATGATATTAAGTATCCACTTAGCAGCTAATATTCCCAATTATTATTATATTTGCGCACATATTTCCGTTAATATGCAATAAATCAGCCATTAGAGTTATCGGCATTCAAGCGCGCAATTGAAATTTAAAGTAAGTAAGTAACCCGCCACAACAGCAGCAGCAACTGCATTTGGTAGCAGCAAATATCATAAGTTGCCTAACTTCAGTTGATTTATACGCATTGCAGTTGCATATAAATCATTCCAAATGTACGTAACGGTGCAATAACTCAGCGACATATAGGCGCAATACTTCAACGGATACATAAATAGTATGTGTGCAGCGAAATACAATTGAAATGAGACTTGCATTCGCATTTATGGCCACTTTGAGAAGTTGTTAGAACAATTTATTGCCACAAATTGTAGCAAAACGAAACTGCATGCTGCGGTAAACGGTTGAAAGAGGGTTGCGTACCGTGAATATATGTATGCCCACATGCGCGCCAGCAAATGTGTTGAAATGTGAGTGCATTTTGCCGTGGCTGTAGATCACTTGGAAACATAAATTCCAAACTTTTTTCCAACTGCCTTTTGTTTACATTTTTCTGAGCAGCGCTTTTCCATTTTCGAGTGTGTTTTCAGCAAACTTTTCCGCTAAAACCAGCGCTCTTGGCATCTTTTTATTTGTATGTGTGCTGAGCGTCGGTTGTGCGTTCAAGGTCATGTTCATACATTTTAGGCCTTCCCAGTTATGTAAGGAAATAACCGGCGGTAAAGAGGCCACTCTACAGCTAATACAAACACATACGCGTACATACCACATTTACTACATGCATATTTATTGTGACATTGAAAATTCAAGTCGCGCCATGTTGCCGCAAGCCCACCTACTCTTACTGCTTCATCTCGTCCTCTTCCTACTCTTCTCCTTTTTTTTATGTGTATGCAACATGCCATTTTGGCGCTTAAGTGCTCCGTATACTGCGAATGGCAAGCGCTCAAGTGCGGCCTACAACACACGCACACACACTCACACAGCTATACTATGTATGAATGCACGTGTAGCAGTTGAGCGCATTTGTTGCTGCTTGTTGGCGCGGGGCACCACATGTTGCCGGGGCAGCCAACACTGCTGCGGGTAGGCGCTATTAAACTTGACGTGCGTTTTAATGTCAACAGCAGATGTTGCAATTAATTTCACATTTTTTAAGCGCATGTTCTTGTAAAGACTCACTTTGTTCCAGCAGCACAGCGTATTGTACAGCAGGTTACGTATACGCCGCGTTGTACCGTCTCAGGCGAAAGGCAAGCGCGCGAGTGAGCGGCGTTGTGGCCTTTTCTCAATGTTAACATGACTTTTCGTTATCGCCCTTCTCTTTCCCCGTTTTCCTTTTCTATTTGCTCACACATTTGTTTGTTGTTGTTGCGGTTGCGCATACCAGTTTAAGCGTTTAACTAATTGCATAATAAATTACATTTACAAGAAATTTATTATCACCAGCCGTCTTTTTCGGGTGCTGCCTGCCACGCTTGTGCGTAAAATGTTTGGGTTTGAATCAACTTTTGCGCGCGTGCGTGTGTGTGTGCGCTTGTGCGAATTCTTTAAGCTGGTATTTATGGAATTTTATAAATTAAATTTTGGCCTACAACTTTGTAGTGCTAACGAGTAACGAGTGGGAACTCTTTTGTTCAAAAACTAGCTGATTTATGGCAATAATTAAATTTAAGCCCGAAATATTATAATTAACAAACTATTTGAATGAGAGTCATAAATTGCGCTTAAGGAAGGTGTGACTCGGGTGTAGATGAATTATTGAGCTTTTAATTAAAAATTTTATCAAATGGCTGGATTAGGAATAAGATACTCGATTAGTATCATTGTGGTTAAAAGTATCAAAATTTGAAGTACGAACTAAGAAGGATTGGTCCACAGCGTAGTGATGTGTAAAATGCATGGAAAATTATCCAAAATCTGTAAAAATTTTATTTGTACCAAAATCACCTATCACTTTGATAACAAAAAACCAATTTCAAAAATCCAATTTAGGTATAATTTAAGTCTACAAATCCTCTCTAAAAATGATAAAATGTTTTGACTTCTGTTTCTAAGTTGTAACTATGCCTTAACAACAATAAACAGCATACTTTAAGCAAAACTGACCTTCTTCAAGCAAAAATATATTAATTTTTAAATTATTATGAAACTCTCCACTGCTCACAAGTATTTTGAATAATAGTTTTGAATCGATAATTGCTAAAATATTTCTTCACTCTCGAACTAATTGTGAAAAAAACGTTGTAAACCGTTTTTTGAAACTCTACACTTGTTTTAAAATTTATGAAAAATTGTAATATCAATCAAATTTATTATACTAATGCAAAAACTTATCTTTCTAATTTTTTTTCAAATTCTCCACTCACCATTTCGCAATCAAATTCCTTCTAACAATTTTACTTTCAGACTATTTGCTAAAGAAAATATAGTTAACAAAATTTTGAAACTCTACACTTTTCTTAGAAACTGTCTAATTTAAAGCACCTCTATCTTAACTGAAGCATGTTAAACGCCACGCATTAATTTAGTATTTTTATTTATTAAAACGTCTCCATAGCCACACTGACTAGCAATTTTTCGAAAATTAAGCCGACATTATATAATTGAGTAAATTAGAACTGTCAAAACCAATCAATTTTATTTATAAATGTATCAATTTCCGCAGCATTAATATTCTTACGAGCGCCACTGTACGCAATTATCACACCTAATTAAGCGACGTACATATGTACATACATATGTGTACTGTATAGTCTACTCATAAATAGACATCAAAATTAATTGGTTTCATGTATTAAAAACGATCATATGGCTTAAGCATAAGCTGTGCGCCAGATATTTAACTAATTAAGTTTTATGTAGCGCATAATATTTTCATATATTTTTAACAGGAAAGATGTGATTATGTAAGCTTATAGTATATGTAGTGTATTTTGTGTGCAGTGATTATGTGGTGTTGGCAAATGATTCCAGTTCTGGTCAACTGGATTTTGGAAACATGAATTGAGAGTGGCGTGATTTTAAAGAAGTAATTAATGTATCAAAAATTGAGTGGATTTACTTAGTTGTGTTGCGTTAACCAGTTTAGGCAGGCTTAAGTGATGTACAGTGGCGTGGTGTAAGGTAGCAAAAACAGAATTTTATAATCGCGGTGGGTCTTCTAAGCAGTACTGATATTTTATTAAGTTTCACAGCGTCGTTGTAGCCTTTTAATTCATTTGAGATTTTCATGGGCTCCTAAGATCTAATCGAAAATGTCTTTTCGAATTTAATATTTAAATCGCCTGCCATAAATATGTTTATTTGAATTTTTCTACACACCACTGTGGCCAGAAAGCCATTAGCTTAAAATGTTCATCAGTCAATTTAGCGCTGAATATTCGCAATTTAATGACGTTCTGCAAATAAAAAGCATTAACATTTTCCGAATCGAGTGCAGGTGTTATGCAAATATACAAGCAAATAATAAAATAGATACGCGCCTAAGTTGTAAAGTGTAAATAAAAGTATTAATTAATATAATATATAATATAATTTTAAAAGCATTTAACTATTTCGTGCTTGTTTAGCACTATAATCTTGCAGCCATGCCGGTAGTTGCCATATTGCAACGCAGTAAAATTGCGATTTACTTTAACTAATTTTCACAGAAAAATATATAAATTACTCAGGATCTTAAAAGATATATACTGCAAAAATATAAAAAAAATAATAAAAAAAAAAAATTAAAATAAAAATGTATAAATATTAATAGTTAAGTTGGCAACGCTTAATGAATCTCACTAATTTGAATGCGCGGTGCCTAGTTGTGGTTGGCTTACCGAAGTAGGCAACTTCAAATCGAATAATCTTGTATGGATGTCAATCAAATCGACGTCGTGGGCCTTGAAAGCATAATAAGCTTTTTGCATTTTTTTGGAAAACAGAATAGGTTGTTCTTAAAGTTGCCGCTTTTTGAGCACAAAAAGTTCACTCGAAACCAAAACTAGAACTCACAAATTTTCACACAAAGTCTGTTTAGAATGAAAGTACACATTCTTGCAACTTTCCACACCGCTTCCTGATGCAATGCATTTAGTAGCACAACAAGCTACTTGCAACAACTTAACTTACTCTTTGCCAGCATAAAAAGTAGTAGAAAAAGAGCAAAGGCATTATGTATTTGCAAACCGCAATAACGACAGCGTCCGACATGCCACAGCCTCAGCAGGAAGGCAGTAGTGGCATGCGATTTGCGCAAAAGTGTGAGGCAGATGATTTCCATCGATTGTCCGGCCGCGACGCGCAAGTCAATGAGCAAGCAACACCTTCATTTGCTCAAAGCTACTTGCCAGAGAACAGAAGACTTAAAGGCATATATATGTATGTACTATGTGTCGCTACTTAGCAGAAAGTATGTATCTAAGTATGCATGTAAGTTAGTAAGTGTAAATGAATGCGCATTTGTGACGGATGAAGCCTAACGAATGCTTCACAATTAACACCATATTATGTTGGCGTGCCGAGAAGCTGAAGTATAAAGCAAAATAAATAAGTGAGGAAAGGAAAAATAAAAATAAATATAAAAAGAAATAGAGTGCTTAAGTAAAGGTAGAACAAAAAATGTTGCGATGCTTAAAGGTGCGCAAAATTTTTAAGAATTTGAAGCGAAACATTTTTTATTTTTTCGATTAGTGTAGACTTGGGAGACTTTTTGAAAACTAATACTTAAAACGCGAAAGTTTTGCTAGTATTTTTAGAAGTAAATAATCGATTATATTCTAAGTTTTCGATTAATGGAAACATTGGAGACTTTTTGAAAACGGATACTTGAAAGCGTGAAAAGCTTGCAAGAACTTTAAGAAGAAAAATTATTAATTTTTTCTAAGTTTTCGATTAGTGGAGACTTTGGAGACTTTTTGAAAACAAATGTTATAAAAGAAAACTATTCTAATAGCAAAAGCATCCGATTTGTTAAAAATGTTTGGTTAGTTAAGAGCTTGGATACTTGTATAAAAAAGTATATTCTTTATGTAGATGGTGGGAAATCTTAATACACGTTAAATTTTATGTAATACACTTAAGATTACATAATATTTTACTATGATTTAAAATCAGCTTACCATAGATTCGATCTAGATTTATTACGTAAAATCTGAAAAAGAGAGAAAATATTATTATTAGAAAAAGTGAAGAATGGTATCTTCTAAAATTCAACATATTCTCTAGATGGTCGATAGTTTGCAAGAATTTTAAGATGAAAACTATTATTTTTTCTAAGTTTTCGATTAGTGGAGACTTTCTGAAAACTAATAGATTATAAAAAAACCAATATATTCGGCATATTCAAAACTTTTGAAGTGTAGAGTTTGGAGACTTTGGATAATTTTTGAAAACTATTAGTTTGAGCTTCGAAAAACAAACAAAATTAGATTAGAATTTAGTGGAGTGTTTGGAGACTTTTAACAACTTTTAACTTTTAGCTAAAAGTACCTTGATTTAAACTCGACTTATACCACCGAGCCATTTAAAAGAGTAATATTCATAGATGGGTACAGTTAATATATCTACTTAGAAAACGGTTCTGAATTTTTGTATAGTCAAGGACTCTTCATATCCCAAAGTTTCCTTGAACCATATGAGTAACACTCAAGCTGCTACAACAACAATAGTTAGATGTCTCTCTCTAAATTCGAAAACTTTTGTTGTTTGCTGTGAAAAGTGTTCCTTCTTTGTTGTTTGCAGCGAATTCCTTCACGCTAACTCTAGTGGCAAAATTTACAGAACTCAAATTTTGTAAAAACAAAAACACGGAAGCGCGAAAATGAGTAAACAACCTACCAGTGAGTTAAAAGCAAGAGAGGCGTAGAAAAAGTGACAGATCGTCGGTGTCTTTGCAGACAACTACTCAACAGCTGCTCAGCGGCTATTTTCGCGACTTTCGCATAAACTCAGCGCTACAAACGGGCGCTCGCATGCCTAACGGGGGCCGAAGTCCATAATACTTAAGCATACAACCATTTAGCTGGCTGTCCTTTCAAATGAGGTGCCATTGCTGTCAGTCAAGGTTCTAAATGATAAAAGTAAGCAGTGGCAGTGACAGTACAAATAGCAACAACAGAGCGAGTTGCAAGCGCGCTTCTCAAACACAAAGCGCAGCACGGCGATAAGTATGACCGTGTGTGTGTGTGTGAGTGTTTGCGCTTTCATTGGCTTGTACGCATGCGCGGTTTTCAATTAAAAAATCACAACCACAAAAGTGGTCTACCGCTGACTGAGTGTTTTCAACAAGCAACAACAAGACTTACAATAAAATAACAACGGCTTAGCCAACACACAGAGCATACAATAACTACATAACTACAGACTGGCAACTCTAGCCGTTTTCCCGCACAAATGCACGCTATGTAGACATGTGTAACTGCTTACCCGGTACTAATGCACCTACATATGTATGTATGACTGTGTGTTTGTATTAATTACCAACTATTTGACCGTCTAACATGCCGTTGACGTTTTAGCCTATTCATTGGCTGGCATATAATCAAACAAACAATTTCTAATTTCATAATCAGCATGTACGACAACATGCGGAACAACGTTTAAGCAACAACAACAGCGACAACAACAAGCGCAACTTTTACCACTTGGTGGTTGCGTCAAGTTCGTCGAATTGTTTGCACACGCATGACAGCACAGCAGCGAGTTTTCTTGTTGTTGTTTAGCGGCATTCGGTGTTGGTAGACACGATAAACCTAATATGCAAATGCGTGTGTGTGTGTCTGTTGTATTTGCATGTAAATGTGAGTAACTCAATTCGCGCATTCGCAGAATGTGTTGCTGCCACACAACGCTGCCACCATCGCCAGCACACCGGTTGTTGCCGCTTGCAACATGCAGCCGCTAAATGTTTTTCTAACACCGCCGTCATTCCAGTTTGCTTTTTCAATTTCATAGCATTACCACGAGTTGTGGCATTGCTTTGCTGCTTGTCGGGGCGACTCTTGGTTGCACGTTGACTGCATTTGAAGAATTTCACAGATAAAATCATAACAATTTTATCTTAAACTTTATGCCAATTTAGATAGAACACATTTCCTTGAGCAAGTGGCCGGAAGAAGCATGTGGAATAAGCGAAAGGAGAAAAGCCGGAGGCGATCTTATAATCGATAAGTTCTTAAGGTCAAAGTGATCACCGCCAGCGTTTTTTCAAATCCTCAAAGCACTTAAAAAGGTAATTTTGCGATCTTGTTTGGCCCCACGTTCGATGCAGTTTGTATCCCTTACATAGACCCCTTCAGTTTTAGGAACAAAAAAATTAATGGGTGTCAGGTCTGCCAAGACTTGGTCTTTCACCGAAAGTGGTAGTTTGGCTCTACGACACTATAGTCAAGCCAACTATGTTCTACGGAGTATTTATGCGGAGGACGGCTCTGGAGAAAACCATATTTGCAAAGAAACTTGAGAGCGTATAAAGGGCGGCGCTGTCAGCATGTGTGGTGTACTAAGGTTCACTTCAACCACTTGATGCCATCTTGCACATAGTGCCCGTAGACAGCGTCGGAAGAGAGTCTGGGTTTCTTAACGGAACATATGTCTGAATCCTCGGAGATTCTTACTCTCTTTGACTGAACTCAGGGGACTCCTCTACCTGTATATCAGCGAAGGAGTTGTGGGTGGGTAGAGGCCGTTAGAGGAGAGAAGCTGTAAGGTTCGTTATAGATGAATCAAAGCTTGGGGGAAAGATTGATGGGAGAGTTTCTGCCAGGAGATCTCTATCAACTCCAGATTCAGACTTTCTGGCTATTGCAGTGTCTTCCAGGTCTTAAAAGTTAATGCAGCAGTATGGAGAAATATTTGAGCTTTTTGAGGGAAGGTTAGAAGGTAAAAATGTTGGCTAAAGTATAAAAGACTATATCATACTGCATAATAATTTGTATAGTAATTTTTCTCAACATATTTTGTGAGAGCTTTCAATTTTATTGAAGCTCTAGAGCTTTCATACGCACTTTTTTGTCTGAAGATTGTCAATTCCTAGTTCAATAAAGAATTGTAGTCCAACATAGAGGACTTACAGTTCGTTGTGTGCTGAAACTTAAACTTCTACAAAAGAAATAAATAAATGTACAAAAAGCTCTATGTCGCAATGAAAAGCTTTTCCATGCATTTCTAAGTTTAGCTTTTTGAAGAAATAAAATTATTTAAAACAAACAGTTGTTATCATTTTAGGCTGTAGGCTATTGCAACAAACCATGCAACAAACACACATAATCATTAATAAAGTTTGCCTACGGTCAACTCAAAATAAACAACTAAATGTACAGGCAATTACGATACAACAACAATTTTATGTTTTTTTAATGACTTCATCATTCATTGGAGCCAATGTCACCAAGCTGTTTGTAAAAATTTTTCCCATCAATACTCATTGCTAATACTTTGTGGATGGCATAAAGTGTCAAACTCATTAGCCATGTGGCGCGTGATACCCAAACGAACATACCGACATTTATATATGAATATAAGAACATTGACGTTGCCACCTTTCGGGTAAATGACAAATGATGCACAGCAAGCCAATAACGGTCAGCAACGGTTGCAGCGGTTGCAACGAATGACGGTCGGGCAAATGGTCGACTGCCCAAATGACTTTAACCTACATTTCTGCATTTTGCTGTTTGGCAGCGCCAACGTTGCTTTCAACACTCACTTAGTACTTGAACTCGTACGAACTGCATGACTAAGTGTCTGCAAGAGAAGTTTGCAGATAAAAGCATACGTACTTATGTAACCAGCTATGCGATGCCATGACAAGCGAGTAAGTACATTAAAGTAAAAGGAAGTCAGTGTTGCAGTGTTCCACTTGTCCACTTGCTGCTCAACGTGAGGCTGCTATTTCGTATTTACGATTGTGTTCACTTGAGAATTTCATATGAGCTCATCAAATGGCTGTAAACAGTTGTTAAGGAAGGATGCTAGGCAGTAGGTTGCAGTTGTGATAATTTGTTGCAACATTACGAACCCTTGTAACAGATATTTGGGGGACTTTATTGCGCAACATACCCGATGGACGTGCGAGGTGTTTGATATTAAGGTTAAAAATAAGCTATGTGTGTAACTTCGAAAAGGTATTGCTGCCCTCGGGGACAATTAAATATTTAAGTCTATGGTGTTAAGTTACCTTCTTCTTACTATGCTAAGATACTCCTAAAATAGATTTATTATCTGCATATTTTTATGAAGATTTTGTGTCGCCGCTAATATTATATAAGCCTGAGCGTAGGCAACATGTTTTTAACTTTACTGATATTTCAAAAAAGATGCAATGAATACTGGCTACATTGAGGGTTTTAAAAAAGGGAAGAAAAAGTAGAAAATTACTGTCAAAAGAACGTACAAATTGCAGCCTTCCCCCTACTTTAAAACCGTTACAAATTTACGGTTTGCTATATGTTACAAACATCATTGAAAACAACAGGAAAAAATTCAAGGAAACTTTCCTCAGCTAGTACTAAAATTAATGCAAGTAATTAGTATCCTTCCATTCGGTTTCGTAGATAACGAACTACTTTGGTTGGAAGCATAATATTTTAAGCATACTGTCAGCGGCAAACTAAGGCGGTAATTAATTATTAAACGCGACTGTAATACCAGAGTCAAAGTACTACTAAAGGGGTGGCAGGAAAGTGAAAGTTTGAGCTTGTTGGGAAAAGAACTGAAACAAAAAGTGCAGAGCTGACTCAAGCCAACACGAAGCACGAAATTAATATATTTTCATCACGCTTGTTAAGTTTGTCAGCGGAGAATTAGACGCGGCTACTCAAGTAGTAATTAATTTACGGGTTGTGCACAGAAATCGAATTTGACCTACTAAAATTTATGGTAGTAAAATGGAGAGAGATAAGGAGGAAAAGCAGTGGAGCAATGTAATTATACAGATGGGAATAGAAGACAGTAGACTGTTAGACAGAGGTGTATGCATGCAGAAACAACTCAGTATAAGTGGCGCGTATTAAAGCAGCATTTTAGGGGTTTAATGGTTGGAAAAGGTTGCATGAAGCAAAGTGTTTTCAATTGGTTTGAAATAATTGAATTAGTTATGAGATGGTTAGAAAAGAACATGGGGGATATAAAAAAGACAAGTATGAATTGGACAGCTGTCCGATCATTAGTTTGTGAATTATAACATTTTGAGTGAAGCAGCTTTTGTTATTATAAAAAAATCGATAAAAAAATAGTTCTGCAGGTTGACAAAATATTGTTTTTTTAAAAGGAAAAGTACGGTTGAAGCAAAAACTTGGCTTGTTGACGAGTTTCTGGACATTATCCCAGAAAAATTAAGCATAAGAGATTGATATGCTAAGATTAGACGAGCACAGAAGGCGGTGAGCGCAGTGGACGCTCAATAAAGTTCGCTACTAAAGAAATATACGATATGTCTCCGAAGTCCAATCGACAGTTATCTGAGTGGACTGCATTCAATGGAGCCGATCCAAAGCGCGGAATAAGTCTATGAAAACGACGGCAAAAATTAATGAATTGGGCTTCAAATCGCTTCCGCTTCCACCTTTTCCTCCAGATCGGCATCCGAGCGATTATATCTTGTTCTCAGATCTCAAAAAAATACTCGCTGTGGGGAAATTTTTGTCGAATGAAAAGGTGGTCGCCCGAACTGAGACCTATTCTGAAGCAAAAGACAATTCGTACATCAAAAATGGTATCAGAAGATTGGAGGATCGCTATAAGAAGTGGGTCACCCTTCAAGGGAACTATGCTGAATAAAAAAAAAAGAAATATTGCCAAAAAATTTTGTATTATCTCGAATGATATGACAGATTTCAGAGCACAGAATTTCACAAAACTTGAGATTCTAACAAGCAAAGTTCAGCTTTCCAAAACTCATTCCTTGAATATGTAGCGATATTGTCGCCTAAGAGAGCTTTATTCAGCAGTTTCGTTTGGAAATTATTCGCTGTGAAAATGAAAAATGGTGCACAGAAGTTCGAACTTTGGTTTCTATATTCAATAACCAGTCAAAAATAAATCTTAGAATTGTCTTTTCACCCAACTATTCTTGCTTGCCAAGAAAATTATGCATTCAAAATGAAAAAGCAACGCCGAGACTCTCTTCCGTGCACACACACCGAAATATTTTCGAATAAGCCATTCTAAAGATATTCAAACATAAATTTCACATTTTTAAGCGCGGAAATGAAAATGTGTAAATCAATGCATCTTCAGCAATAAATTAGAAGGAAATCGAGCGCACAGCCACACGGCGACAGACAATTGTGTAGCGCACTGCGGGTGGTGGACCGGCTACAGCAGCGACTCGCTGCCGCATAAATACCTGACTACACACACACACATTTGTAAATACACACGCATAAGTTATGCATATGTGTGTGTGTGACGGCACTGCTGCGCTTGCCAAAGATTTATCTTCACCAAATATCACAAATCCGTAAATCTATGTTACGGAAATGATTTCGTGTCGTTTGTTAATGACAACTTTCGTGCAAGAGAACGACTTTTTCCTCTTTCCTGCGGTATTTGGATTTATTAATTAAGTGATAGATACTTATTTGTGGCATGCAGGCGCGTTGATATTCACTGAATTGCACGTTGAAGCGAAGTATTTTACTAAAATTTGTTTTATTGTTTAAAAAGTTCTTTGTAAAACACTTTTTTCAATCATATACAAAATTAGCAATGATACAGAAATTTTGTATATAATATTGTGCTGGTTTACAGTGGGAGCAACACCCTCAGCTGATGTTGGCAGCAAAAAGCCCCGCATTATCAGCAAAAACTGGAAGTGAATGAAGCTCGAACAGACATATCTATATAATATGGGTATAAAATACCGTTATTTTCTTATACGACATGTTGTTAAACACATTGAACTTCCTGTTTGATTTAAAGCCAAAATAAATCAGCGCTGACAAAAGGCTTGTCATTCAAGTGAAATTCTATGAATTCGCTTATCTCTAGTTGTCTGTCTAAATACATACATTTGAGCGGGTCGATTTTTAGGGAGTCAAAAGAACCGAAAAATTGCGGTAAAATTTTCAGAAAATGTTCCTCAGATCATGCTGAACAACTTTGCTTTAGATACTTTGGATCTAAAACCGGTTTCGAGCCAGTGATTTCCACAGATCGTCTAAAACTTATTTTTTCCTTACTTCATGTTACTTTAATTTTCGTTTCCAGTAACTTCCAATCTACTATGAATTTCGTTTTTTTTTTTTCAAAAATTATTTTCCCTCTTGTAAAAGTTTTATAGGATATTTGGTGCTCTACAAAAATTGTAGATGAGCTTCCCATTAAAATAAAGAGCACATACTTGAAAACAGTTTCTATGAGGCATCTAATAACCTATATTCCAGCGTATGAAGCAAAAAAAAAACTTTCATGCTTTTTGACCCACTCTAATACAAACAATAAGTGTATATATTTATATAAAGAATATTTGTTATTTGTCTACAATATCAGCATCGTGTCTGTTAAACAATGTGGCATATAATTAAATTGCACTTTCTCTACAAAAAGTACCGTAATAACTTTTATATTGGCTTCTTGGAACTGCCTGTCTGTCTTTCGAAATTATTTAAGGCGTGATTTTGTGTTTTTGTTATGGAAATATTTGCAAAATAATTTCTATTTCTGATTTCGTTATATGGGTTTATGATGGAGTTGGCGCTAAGCTGATAAGACTCTAATGCCACAAGATGAAGAGCAAGAATTACTATATTTTATTGTAGATAACCAATTTTATTATGGTCGTAGAGGAGTTATTGTTTTTATTAGCATATAAATTATTATATATATATTTATTAATATATAAATTATATATTTTATTTTTGCAGGTTACCACAGCTTACGGTCTATGCCAAGATTATTTACCTCCTGATGGTGAGTGAAATTTATAGAACAATAGAACGAAGTATAGACTTAAGTAGCTCGAGAAGTTAATATTAAAGTTGTTTCATGATGTTACTCATGCATTTTTTCTTAAATTTATTTATGTATTATATAAGAATGTATCGTAAAATAATTTTAAAAAATTAAACAATGCGGCTAATAAACAAAAAATATTCCGAAAAACTTTAAATTATATTCATTTAATTGGAGCAGATATGAAGTCACGTTTAGAAGTTTACATGAATGAGGAAAGTTCTCTGAGCGGCACTCACTTGGGTATAGCAATAAATGATTTTTTTACATATGGCTCAAGTAGCTCCCGATTTCCGGTCTTGCACCAAATATCCTCTGGGTATCCAAAAAACATCTGGTTGATGGCGAGCGAAGGGGAAAAGGTGAAACATCCATCCTCAGGGTTGTGCGCTGAGTTTGGGAGCCGCACGTAAAAAATACCCCCAATGAACTGAAGAAAACAGCCTCGTGTGAGAGACCCCCTTTTAATGACGACAATGGCAAACCAAATAAGGATTATGATTTAATGGTACTTTAAATGTCCGGTGTCTTAAATGGAAAGGTGCCCATCTGATTGATGTCCTCCTAAGAGTAAAGGCTGATGTCAGTACCGCCCAAGAAGTCCGATGGACGGGACAAGTACTGAGACGAGTAGATCCTTGAGGCATTTCCCACAGTGGCTATATAAAGGAGCGAAAATTCGATGTGGGATTTGTGGTGGGAGAGAGGCTCCGTCGCCGAGTGCTGGCATTCACCCCCGTGAATGAACGCCTAGCTATAATCCGGACCAAATCGAAGTTCTTTAACATGCCGCCGATTTGTGCCCACGATCTGACGAAAGACGTCGGCAAATTCAGCCTCCACAATGAAACATCCACAAATGGGTTTTTTTCGTGTAAAAAAAACTAAAATTTAGTCAGACCCAAAAATCCTATCCATCGATTTAATTATTAGTTTATTATTTTTTTATTTAATTTAATAAATTTTGTGTTTTAAGTGTTTTTTCATTCTGAAATTATAATTTTGTAAATAATAGTAAAAACCCATTTGCTCGCTAATTAAATTATTATGCCGGAATTATTTGTTTACATATAAGCTGTTTGCCTTTACCTTCTTCACTATACCGCCACTAGCACATACGAAAATACACACAAACGAGCAAAAATTATGAAATAAAAAGTTTATTTACACATCCGTGATTGTTTATGGGCAAATTGTTGACATTTTTGAAATTCCAACAGCGGGCTAAAACTGTCTATCACTCAATGCGCGGAGTAACCCAACGGGCACGAGCGTAACTTGTGAGGTAACAAGTCATTAGATGGTTGATAATGACAAAAAAAAGACCCAAAATATAAAAATATAAAATATATATAAAAAAATATTAAAATATAAAAATATGAAAATAAAAATATTATTTAATATAAAACTATTTAAAGATTTTTTTCATGTTTTGAGATACAAGTTAAGGTTCAGTTAGGTTTAAAAACTGTTTTTATATTCTGTTAGTGGATCCCTCCTTTTGCACTATACAAAATCCTTGTTATCATATATTACAATTGCTTTTCTTCAATTTCTCAAAACAAGTCAGGCTGCCAGTTCCAGCAAAATGGTTTATGTGGTTACTTCGTTTTTCAGCTTTTATGTGTCAAAGCTTGTTAAATATTTGTTTTTAAATTGTCGATGTTTAATATTTAATTAATTTCATGTGTACTTGCATGTACTTGAACTTCGCGTTTCAGCCGAACACGGGTTTTTATTTCTATTTGTTTTTGATTGCAACATTATAAACAAGTTTGAAAATGAGTAAAAAGTATGTAGAAAACGACAAAAATAAAAAAAAGCAAACGACAATGCATTCAAGCAGACAAAGCTTAAGATCGGCGGTACAGCGGTTTTAGCCACGGAATCGGAAGTAGTGATCGAAACCAATTGTGAGTATGTGGACTACTGTAATACTAGCAGGTCAATTGAAAAGTCCCCGGCCTACCAGAATTCGTTTTTTTTTTGGATTCCTTCAAATGTGATGCACTGATTATAGCGACCCAACTTTTCGATACCATTTATGTAGTACGCTTTGTCCTTTGCTTCGAAATAGGCTTCAATATCGGCGAACACCCCTTGACTCGCCGAAAATTTCTTCCTATCGAGCACTATTTTCAGATCTGAAAACAGGATATAATCGCTGGGGATCAGACCTAGATAATAAGGATGATGCGAAATCATATGGATATATTCTAGTAGCGCTATCTATGTGTCACGCCGGTGACTTTTCAATTGACCTACTAATGTGATTGTAAAGTGTTCATTATATTCCGAATATGATTTATTTTTTAAAGTGGCAATTATTATTTTAATTAAAATAACTGACAATACTTAAGCTCATGTAGGACACGTTTAGTGTAAAAGTTAATTCATAGGCAATTACTACCGATTATTCATCACTTAATGAGTTTGCTTAACGCGAAAGAATGGTAAATTAAAATCCTCAGGCGCAAAATATAAAAGCAACGCTTGGCCTCCAACCATTTAGTTCGCATTTTGCGCTTTGTGATCTCATATTTTCTCATAAAACAAAACAAAAAGAAATGTTTCGATTGATTCTCTTCAACACCTTACTAATTCTACACTGTCATGCCAAGGACGCTGACATTGTGGATTTAGTGAATGATTTGAGTCAGGGTGTGGCCGCCACAACGAACGTTGTCTACGACTTCAACGCAGCAACGCATTTGACTGTAATTGCGAAGAGTTTGACTTTGCCGAAAATCATAATTACAAAAAATGCTTCTTTCGAAATAAGACACACTTTCGATAAAGAAATATTGAGTGTAATCTTCTTGGAGGACACCCCCACGTTGGATCAAAGCTGGCACAGTGTAGTATTCGGCACTCTTAAGCGTTTGCACCATACCGATGTGCTCTTCCACTGGCCAAGGGAATTCAGTTCTGCGACAAATATTTGGTTGAGGCTCTTCACACTTTATTGGCAGCATGGCTTCTACAATTTACTGGTGGTCGATTTGCGTGCTCAACTACTAACGCTGGCACCATTTCCGCAACTGCGTGTGGTTAATACTACTTTGGAGACATATTTGAGTCAACGCCACACTACTTGGCGTGATTTGAAAGGTCACCGCTTACGCATCTCTTACGCGCACGATCCACCACGTACGCTCATCCATCGACACTCAGAAACAGAAGCGTGGCAGTTCCATGGCGCCGCGCCACATATATTTGCGGCGTTCGCGCAACGTTACAATGCTACAATCGAACCCTGGATCGCAAGACCTGGTAATTATAATATAGCTCGTGTTTGCAAGCACCGGCTACAGGAAGGAATGGTGGACTTATGCACCGATTGGACAGCGTACAGCAAAGAAAACATTTCGAGTACGCCACTACAATTATACACGTACGATTTGGCAGTACGCTATGCGCGACCACTTTCCAAGCTGTACTACTTTCAAGTGCCCTTCCAAGCGGCTGCCTGGCAGGCTATCGGTGTCAGCATTTGTTTGGTGACGTTTGCCACAGCGCTCTTGACGCGACTGCAGCGCGGTGAGTGGCAAATCGGTCGGTTGGGTTTGGATGTGTGGGCTAGCTTTCTATATTTAGATTTTGACCTGCGTCCAATGCAAACGAACCTGCGATCGCTTATGTTGCTAACGCTGGTCATTAGCGGTTTCATGCTCAGCAACTTGTATCTTGCCTATCTGGCGAGCATACTCGCCAACGGTGTATATGAGCCACAAATAAAGACGCTGCAAGACTTTCGGCGCAACAACATAATCGTTATGACGTATGAGTACCAATATGCTGGTTTAAAACAATTTGGCTTGCCAGCGATTTTGGAAGAACGCATGGACATTGTCAGCCAAGAGCAAGTTTTAATGCATCGCAATAATTTCGATACACGCTACGCTTACATGAATCCAGAGAAAACCCAACTACTATATGACTACCAGCAAAAATATTTGCGACGCCCAATCATGCAAAAATTGGAGAAACCGATACTTCTCGCACTGGGAGGACATTCGATCAAAGAGGGTTGGCCACTAGAGGACCTATTCAACAAACATTCTTTGGAATTGTTCGCCATTGGCTTGTACAATCGACTTAATGAAGATCAGAATTTGAAAACTATCCAATTAGGTTATTTTAATTATGCAAAAGAAGAGCACTCGGGTGTCAAACCTTTGGCTCTAGAATATATTGTTATGCCGGCGTTGCTTTTAAGTTGTGGCTACAGTTTGGGCTTTATAGCGCTGCTGATGGAGTTACTGTGTTATAAGTTTAAAAGGTTTCGGAAATAAATTAACACAAAAATCTGTATAAAATAACAGTTATATGTATTGTCGAAATATAAAATATTTTATTTAAAGAAAGGCAAGTAAAGCAAATCTTATATAGATTGGGATTCTGTTTTTTCGTTTGGTTCAATTAGCACTTGTTCTAAGAATCACTTTCGCCCGTCAAACTTTTTTTGGAAGATGTGAACCTGAGGAAGACGACGATGGGGGTTTCTGTCTCTTCGAATAAACAGCTCAACTTTTCATTGACTGAAATCAGAGACTAGTGAATGGTGGCCAAACCAACCTTCTTTTGAAATTTTTTTTTATCATGAAACAAACACTCGATAAGTGTTTGGTGGGATTGAAAAGGAATTATCCACTATGATCTGCTCCAGCACTCTCCAAGCTGTACTACTTTCAAGTGATCTTCCAAGCTGCAGGCTATCGGTGTCAGCATTTGCTTGGTGACGTTTTAGAGATCTGAGAACAGGAAATAGTCGCTGGGGACAAGATCTGTAGAATACGGTGAATTCAAAGAGCAATACGAAGCCCAATTCATGGATTGCTGTCATCGCTTTTATTGACTTCTGACACGGTACAATATTTTGATGAAACGACGCTTTCTTTTTCTTTAAATGCGCCGCTTTTGGACAATTCCGTGATGGTCCAGCAATGCTATATAAAAGCCGCTGTTGATGATACTTTTTTTTTCAAGGAAGTTGGTTAAATTTTTGTCCATGCGCATTCCAAAATACAGACGCCATAACCTTGCTAGACGACTGTTTCGTGTTTCCATGCTTTGGAACGGGTTGATCGTATGCAGTCCACTCGAATGACTGCCGAAAGAACTTCGGAGTGAAATGATGGAGCCACGGTTCATCTATTCTTACATATCGATGTAAAAACTCGGTTTTATTATTGTTCCACGTCTAAACTTAGCATACCAATACTTAATGATTGATTTTTATGTGGCAGTGTTCTGAAACTCGTTGTCAAGCCAAGTTTTTGGCATCAACTGAATCTTTTGCCATCAAAAAGCATTCTCTTCAACAATTCGAAATTATTTTTTATAAATTTTTCACAAAGAACAAAAGTTACTTCATTCAAAATGATATGTATTATTCAAAAACTAATGATCCGACATCTGTTAGGGCTAACATAAAAATCATATGGATATATTCCAGTAGCGCCATCTATGTGTCACGCCGGGGACTTTTCAATTGACCTACTAATGTGATTGTAAAGTGTTCATTATATTCCGAATATAATTTATTATTTAAAGTGGCAATTATTATTTTAATTAAAATAACTGACAATACTTAAGCTCATGTAGGACACGTTTAGTGTGAAAGTTAATTCATAGGCAATTCCTCAGGGTATAATAAACTTATAATTACTAGCGATTATCTATCAATTAATGAGTTTGCTTAACGCGAGGGAGTGGCAAATTAAAATCCTCAGGCGCAAAATATAAAAGCAACGCTTGGCCTCCAACCATTTAGTTCTCATTCAGCGCTTTGCGGTCTCACATATCCTCAAAAACAAAACAAAAAGAAATGTTTCGATTGTTTTTCTACAACGCCTTACTAATTCTACACTGTCATGCCAAGGACGCTGACATTGTGGATTTAGTGAATGATTTGAGTCAGGGTTTGGCCGCCACAACGAACGTTGTCTACGACTTCAACGCAGCAACGCATTTTGCTGCCATTATGAAGAGTTTGACTTCCCCGAAGCTCATCATTACCAGAAATATAACTTACGAAATAAGACACACTTTCGATAAAGAAATATTGTGTGTAATTTTCTTGGCGGACACCCCCACGTTGGATCAAAACTGGCACAGTGTAGTATTCGGCACTCTTAAGCGTTTGCACCACACCGATGTGCTCTTCCACTGGCCGCGAGAATTCACTTCTGTGACAGGTATTTGGTTGAAACTCTTCACACTTTTTTGGCAGCATGGTTTCCACAATTTACTGGTGGTAGATATGCGTGCTCAACTACTAACTCTGGAGCCATTTCCAGAACTGCGTGTGATTAACACTACTTTGGAGACATATCTGAGTCAACGCCACAATACTTGGCGTGATTTGAAAGGTCACCGTTTACGCATCTCTTATGCGCACGATCCACCACGTACGCTCATCTATCGACAGTCGGAAACAGAGGAGTGGCAGTTCGATGGCGCCGCGCCACATATATTTGCGTCGTTCGCCCAACGTTACAATGCTACGATCGAAACCTGGATCGCAAGACCTGGTAATTTTAATATAGCTCGTGTTTGCAAGCACCGGCTACAGGAAGGAATGGTGGACTTATGCACCGATTGGACAGCGTACAGCAAAGAAAACATTTCGAGTACGCCACTACAATTATACACGTACGATTTGGCAGTACGCTATGCGCGACCACTTTCCAAGCTGTACTACTTTCAAGTGCCCTTCCAAGCGGCTGCCTGGCAGGCTATCGGTGTCAGCATTTGTTTGGTGACGTTTGCCACAGCGCTCTTGACGCGACTGCAGCGCGGTGAGTGGCAAATCGGTCGGTTGGGTTTGGATGTGTGGGCTAGCTTTCTATATTTAGATTTTGACCTGCGTCCAATGCAAACGAACCTGCGATCGCTTATGTTGCTAACGCTGGTCATTAGCGGTTTCATGCTCAGCAACTTGTATCTTGCCTATCTGGCGAGCATACTCGCCAACGGTGTATATGAGCCACAAATAAAGACGCTGCAAGACTTTCGGCGCAACAACATAATCGTTATGACGTATGAGTACCAATATGCTAGTTTAAAACAATTTGGCTTGCCAGCGATTTTGGAAGAACACATGGATATTGTCAGCCAAGAGCAAGTTTTAATGCATCGCAATAATTTCGACACACGCTACGCTTTTATGAATCCAGAAAAAACACAGCTACTATATGACTACCAGCAAAAATATTTGCGACGCCCAATCATGCAAAAATTGGAGAAACCGATACTTCTCGCACTGGGAGGACATTCGATCAAAGAGGGTTGGCCACTAGAGGACCTATTCAACAAACATTCTTTGGAATTGTTCGCCATTGGCTTGTACAATCGACTTAATGAAGATCAGAATTTGAAAACAATCCAATTAGGTTATTTTAATTATGCCAAAGAAGAGCACTCGAGTGTCAAACCTTTGGCTCTAGAATATATTGTTATGCCGGCGTTGCTTTTAAGTTGTGGCTACAGTTTGGGCTTTATAGCGCTACTGCTGGAGTTACTGTGTTATAAATTTAAAAAGTTTCGGAAATAAGTTAACGCAAAAATACAAGCACATATCTAAATATGTTTAAAATAACAGTTTTTTTTGCCGATATAGAAAATATTTTAAGTAAAAAAAGACTACCAAAGCAAATCTTATATCCCATTGATTGGGATTCTATTCTTGAGTTTGGTTCTGATAGCACTTGTTCCAAGAATCACCTTCGCCCTTCAAGCTTTGTTTGAAAGATATGAATCTGAGGAAGACGACGATGTGGGTTACTGTCTCTTGGAATAAACAGCTCAACTCTTCATTGATTGGAATCAGAGACTAATACTTAAATGGTGGCCAAACCAACCTTCTCCTGAAATTTTCTTTTTATCATTAAACAAACACTCGATAAGTGTTTGGTGGGATTGAAAAGGAATCATCCATTATGAGCTGCTCCAGCCTGGTCAAACGATTGATTCTAAATTTTACGGTCAACAACTCATGATATTTAAGCAAGCAATCGAAAAAAATGGCCAGAACTGATCAACAGAAAGGGCTTCGTTTTATATCAGGACAACGCTAGACCACACACATCTTTGATGACTCGGAAAAAATTGGGAGAGCTTGGCTGGGAGGTTTTTATGCATCCACCATATTGCCCTGACCTTGCAGCATCGGACCAACATTTGTTTCGGTCAACGCAGAACTCCCTTAAGGGATTAAAGTTGGCTTCAAGAGAAGCCTGTGAAAATTACTTGCCGCAGTTTTTCTCCGAGGAACCAGAAAAGTTTTACACTGATGGAATAATGTCTCTAGCGGAAAAACGACGAAAGCTGGTCGACCAAAATGGTACATATTTGGTTCATCAAAGCTCATTATAAATATAAAAAAAGAATTGAATGTCGATTAGAAATACGAAAATACTTTTTCGACTATCCAATATATCAATACGAATAGAATGTGAGATAGAGAGAAAGCTAGTGAGAAAAAATTAAGTTTTTTTACTTTTATTTCTATATATCGTCACCTGAAATGCAAAATAACGTAACAACATTTTCGGAAATTTACAGTGGCATGAATGAAACACGAAATAAAATGGAACATGAGTGAAACAATATTTTAATATTGGTTGAAACAGGTTTATATCTGACCGCAGAACCTGATAATATTGAACTTATGTAATATTATGTATGAAATTTGAAATAGTGAAGCGTAATCAATAAGACACTCAATTTCGAATTTTTTGATGATACGTTAATTTGCATTTCAGGTGACGATATGTATGTTTCTACAGTTTTGATAATTCAGAAAACCATCATTAATTTCTAAATATAAATTCTAAAGCGATTATTTTTTAATTACCACAGTGTCAAGTGTAGGCTCACGTAAGTCCCATTTAATGTGCAATTTACACCAAAGACGACTCCTTTGAGTCTAGCTGACCTATTATTAATGGCAAGCACTCACTAATTACACAGTTTGCTAAATATTAGTTCCGAGTATTGCATTACAACAAAGTTAGCTTGCAAATTAAAATCTATAAGCGCAAAATATAAATAGTAACGCTGCGCTTTCAAGCTTTTAGTGCAAATTCTGCGCTCTTCGGGCAACGTTAAACACATTTTTGTAAAATAAGAATGTTTCGATTGATACTCTTCAACGCCTTACTAATTCTACACAGTCACTGCGAGCACACCGGCATTGTGGACTTAGTGAATCGTCTGAGTCAGGGTTCGGCTGCCACAACCAACGTTATCTACGCCTTCAATGCACCACCGCATTTTGCTGCGATTATGAAGGGTTTGACTTCCCCAAAGCTCATCATTACCAGAAATATAACTTACGAAATAAGACACACTTTCGATACAAAAATATTGAGTGTGATTTTCTTGGCGGACACCCCCACGTTGGACCAAAGCTGGCACAGTGTAGTCTTCGCCACTCTTAAGCGTTTGCACTACACCGATGTGCTCTTCCACTGGCCGCGGGAATTCACAGCTGCGACAGATATTTGGTTGACGCTTTTCACACTTTATTGGCAGCATGGTTTCCACAATTTACTGGTAGTAGATATGCGTGCTCAACTACTAACGCTGGCACCATTTCCGCAACTGCGTGTGAATAACACTACTTTGGAGACATATTTGAGTCAACGCCACACTACTTGGCGTGATTTGAAAGGTCACCGTTTACGCATCTCTTACGCGCACGATCCACCACGTACGCTCGTCTATCGACAGTCGGAAACAGCAGCGTGGCAGTTCGATGGTGCTGCGCCACATATATTTGCGGCGTTCGCGCAACGTTACAATGCTACGATTGTGCCTTGGATAGCACCAAACTCTGGCGATTTTAATGTAGATCACGTTTGCAGTGAACGTTTGCGCAAACGCCTCGTGGATGCTTGCAGCGATTGGGCGGTTTACAGCCCAGAGGTGATTGTGAGCCCGCCACTACAATTATATAACTGTCATTTGGTGGTCCGTTACGCGCCACCACTCTCTAAGCTGTACTACTTTCAAGTGCCCTTCCAAGCGGCTGTCTGGCAGGCAATCGGTGCCAGTATCTGTTTGGCGACTTTTGCCACCGCACTCTTGACGCGACTGCAATGCGGCGAATGGCACTTCGGTAGGTTGGGCTTGGATGTGTGGGCTAGCTTTCTATATTTAGGATTTAGTATGCGTCCAATGCAGAGGCACCTACGACCGCTTGTATTTTTAACACTCTTCATTAGCGGTTTCATGCTCAGCAATTTGTATTTAGGCTACCTATCGAGCATACTCGGCAAGAGTGTTTATGAGCCGCAAATCAGGACGCTGGAGGACTTTCGGCGCAGCAACATAACCGTAATGGCGCATGAGTATCAGGATTTTGTATTTAAAAAATATGGCGCACCAGCGATTGTGGCCGATCGCTTGCATATTGTCAGCTATGAGGAGTTTCTAACTCATCGCAATAATTTCGATACACGCTACGCTTATATGAATCCAGAGATAACACAGGAACTATTTGCCTACCAGCAGAAATTCTTGCGACGTCCAATCATGCAAATATTGGAGAAACCGATACTTGTCGCACTGGCAGGACATGCGCTCAAAGAGGGTTGGCCACTAGAGGAGCTTTTCAACAAACACTCTCTCGAAATGTTCGCCGTTGGGCTGTATAAACGGCTCAAGGAAGAAGCGAATCAGAAAACCATAAGTTTGGGTTATGTTGATTATGCGCGAAAGGAAAATGCAGGTGTCAGACCGTTAGGTCTAGAATATATTGCTATGCCAGCGCTACTGTTGGGCTGTGGCTTTGGTTTGGGTTTTGTGGCGCTCCTGCTGGAGTCACTGTTTTATAAAATCAAAAAATGTCGGAAAGTATGAAAGCACAAGTGTACAAGTACGTAAATTTCTAAGAAATAAGTAATATTATCAAAATATTCGTATATTATATCTGAAGTAAGCCTATCAAGTCATTGAACTGCCTTAGTGGCCATGGAAAATTACGCACTCTGCGCAAATAAATGCAAACACCCGCACAAACCAGTTCGTTTTTTATTATTCGACTTCCGATAATTAGTCAATGTCTTTGGCACAAATATTTAATAAAAACAAAAACAAATATTATTGGCATTTCTAAATTGCCACACAAAAAGCCTTCCGTTTATGTGTCAGAGGTTTTGACAGCTCAAGTGGGCAGCGGACTTCTTGGTTTTCAGATACAAGTGAAATACCGATAAGTTAGCGATTATCAGCGATAATGCATTCTTGCTATCAAAATTGTTTCGCTTTCTTGGAGTTGGAAATGACTGGCGCCTGCGCCTTTTTGAGAAATCAGTATGTGCTCCAAAATTGTTTAATATTGTGTCACGAAAAAGAGTCGGAATGTGGTTGCTCGTTCTACGTCACTGGTGAAGTGCTGATATTCGCTTAAAAAATGCTCTGAATCGTCAGGGTATAAGGCATTTCGTAAACCGTTTCAATCTACAGAGCCTTGATAGTGGCATAGGTTACTTATATGGTTACTCTACTTAGTACGTAGTATAATGATTCTGAAATCGGCTAAGCGGTGTGGAACTTAACTAAAAAGTAGTCTTGTGATTAAAGATAAGTATATTGCAAAATGATTTATCTCCAAAATCTGCGCAATTTTCGAATATTTTTTTTAAATCCATAAAACTTCTAATACCGCTGTAATTTCAAAGGGATATTTACACAACGTATTAAATGTGGCTACCAACATGTTGTTAAGCTATTTTTAGCGCCACTAAATCAGCGCTTATACGAGTATTAGGCAAATTGTTATTTCCGTTGAAAAAAGTTAAGGAATTTTGAAAATAAATAACAGATAATATAAATTTAGCAGCCTTGAGAATGTAAACAAAGGAAACCTCATAAAAATTTGCTAAATCATTTGTAAATCCATTTCAAGCAACACTCCTACTGAGTTAAGCCATACTCAGCGCGGCACTAAGGCATTTACTTACTAAAAATATTTAGTAAACAATAATCGGCTGCACTTTGCTAATTATATGCGACGTGATAATATGGATAGAACTAAAATAGATAATATTAAATTAAATCAGATAACGGCAAATCCAAAACAAAGCAATTGTGGAAATTCTCGGAAAACACTTCAATTTTAAACCGGTATAAATTGGTATAAAGTAGTTGTACTTCTGTGTTTACAAAGAAAGCTGAGGAATGCTTAAAATATTTCTAATTATTGTGAAATTGTTACTAAATCATTATCTACAAGGCGTTATTCTTCTGTGTTATCTCTGTAAGGGTGTTTACCTGTATTCATAATCAAATAAAGCCGCATATGTAACTGACCTTTGCGGTATTAAACGGTTTTCCATTGACATTGGCAGGCAAACGAAGCGGTTAAAGTTGGTTGATTGTATGCTGCTTGAAAAGCAAGCCCAAAGCTCTGGTATTTGTGCAGCTCTACAGCTTTGGCGAAACTTTAGCTCTTCAATGTCACAATTATTTATTACAAAAATATAAGCAACTATGTCTCTAACTAATTTGGGTGCCTATCCGGCTCTGCCTACATGTAAGGCGTTGATAGCATAAGCGCTAAAAAGCTTTAAGGTCATACGATTCACGCTTAATGTCTTCATTGCTGCCATTGCTAAAAGCTAACTGCCAATGAACCCCCAAGTAACGCAATTGTAAGGACCGTGTGTGAGTGTCATCTAGCCTAACCTCGAATACACTAATTAACTAAGCATGTTGGTATTTTATCAATTTTCGACATTTTTGTTAAGGTCGTTCATTTTGGCGAAATGAAATTAGGAACGCACAACAGTAACAGTAAATATGTGCAATTTATGAAAGTGCGAGTAATTGAGCAATAACGGAAGAACGTTGAGGAAAATGTGCTTGCGACACAAGTATCTTTTTAATCATAACTGTCTGGTGGCTATCTATGCCAAACGATTGGGCAGGTCGGTGCGGGTGAGGCGAGGCTAGCACTTGGAATGTGGGTACTTCACCACACTTTCGACACGTTCCACATGTTATTGTGCTCGTAAAACAAATTAAACAGAAATTGTTGTAAATTAATAAAATATGTAGCAAATATAGGGGGTTCCTACATAACCCAACGTGTGTTTTGAGACTATCAAAATTATGAAGTTAGACGAAGACTTTCCGAAAACGCTTTATTGTGCCTATCGTTAGCAAAACGCTATTTGGAGAGTTTGCCTTGAAAACAGCAATGTTGTAGCTTTAAACCCACGAAGGCACTATTTAGTTTCACTAAAATATTTGATACACTCACAGAGTATACATTGGAGAGTTTATTTTCGGTTTTTGGTATGATGTAATTGAAAGGTGGAGAATTTTTCACTTATAAAAAGAAATGTAGCAGCAACAAAAATACGTAGGAGCTATAGCGATTAAAAATTTTTCCAGGTTTGACGTTAGAGACTTGCATTGCTTGAGCAAAGTTCGTAAAAGCGTTGATTATATGCTTGATAATTTTGCTATGTAGACTTTGTAGAGTTTATATAGAATGCCATGCAATCATATAAAGTAGTATATGTCGGTAAGAACGCAGGTAGCGTTGATGTCTGACAACGCAATCCGTCCTTTAGGAGGCTTATTGTGAAACCACAAGAACTAAAACCTCCTCAATACCTTATATCCTCGCTGAACCCCCACTGAAGTAGCAAATGTAAACGCTGCTTGTTTTTCAAGAGCGATATTATTTATATCAAATATTTTAGCTTAATAATAATCGTATAATATAACATTTTTTACACGTTCTGAAGAATGTAAGAAAAAAGTCGAACGCAACCGAAACTGCACTGGGTATGCAAAATTGCATAGTGGAAAATTACACTTGAAACATTTGCGCACCTGAAATCTGGTCTCCTTGTGCATTTCTTTGTTGTACGAGTATGTATTTGTAAGTTATATTTTTCTTTTCTCTTTTGTACACTCTCCATTTGTCTGCGCCCAATCACTGATTCCCCAGATAACATTGGAATTTATAATTTCGACGCAATAGGCTCGGCCATGCCTGGTATTAAATTGTACGTTCGGGAATGGAAATATTTAAGCGCCTGCGATTGCACCTATAATTATTTGGCATGTGTCATTGTTGTGAACTGCGAGCACTTCAGTAAATAAACACGTGTAACATGTAATTGAGTGATGATAAAATTTGTATAAAATGTATAAATTCCAGAGGAATTTGCAAAGTGACTGATAAGAGGTAGCAACGCGTAGATATGCAGTGATATATTTACATAGATATAACTACGTTATAGGTTATGTTGTGTTTATATATGCTTATTAGGTTAACTATAATATTTCTTAGTATGATCGTGCTACTTCTTAGAGCTTGAGCTGTAGAAGAGGTATTAGAAACCGACTTCAACAAAACAGCCACGGTTGATTTTAAATGAAAGCCAATCCAATTATTGAGCTTAGAAATTAGAAAAAAAACGTGTTGGAGAGTTTGGAGAGTTATAAAAACTTTAAGAAATTTAATAAAAAACAAGAGGAGTAGTACGTAAAATAAAGCTTGTAATTATTTCCTTGATTCTTACAACTTTATGAATGTGTAGAGTTTGGAGAGTTTTTTAAAACAAGCTAAAACGTGAAAAGTAGCATGTAAAACAAGATTTGCAATTATTCTCCCGATTTTTACAAGTTTATACATGTGTAGAGTTTGGAGACTTTTTAAAAACAAGCCTATTTTGAAGAAAAACATAACTTTTAGCATGAAGATAAAAACTGAAACGTTATGTGCTAATAGTTATTATATAAACATTGACCCCTTTTAGAATGCCTTTATTAATTTTGTATACTTTGAGGCTATTGTGTGAACTTAGTTAAGAAAGTTAAAAGTATTTATTTCCAATAATGATATCTCACAAGTTCGCCTAGAAATGCCATTAACGCGAATGCATATCCGATAATCAGGACCATACCAGGTATTTGAAAAAACTCCAGATTAAGGGCGTGGACAGTTTCTACATGCTCATTGTGAAAATATTGTGTGATATTCATACGCCTTGCGTCTTCTTGGCTTTGTAACTGTAGATGCTCATAAATGCCGGTTTCAAAAGTGCGCTGTAAGTAAATATTTAGTACATCTTCGAAAAAAGTATTATTCCCTATGACAATACCCGCCCACGCACTCATAGTAGGCTGACTTAACAGACGCATTCTGCAATGTCGCATGTAATTTTGTTGACTTATTAGTAAACAACATTTATCATCAGCACACATATATCCATAGCGCGTGTCCAAAGCTAACTGTTTACGCACGAGCACATCGACTGGCACCGATTGAATGCGTTCAAAGATTTCCACAGAGGCATTGTAACTGTGCAGCAAAGCAACATCGAGCTCATTAATTAATATGGAGATATTATGCCGCTTCAAGTCCGCTATATCATTGATTTCCTGCTCATCGATATGCACGCTAAAGATGCTCGAGAGCAGTGCCAAATAATAGGTGGAGAGCAAATATCCAAACACCACCAGCGTTACGTAGAGTAAACGTTGAGTATAACCCGAAAAAGGACGCAAGCAAAATGGTAAAAAGAGTAGACAGGCGACCAAGTTAAAAAACAGCTGATCAATGCACCATCTGGAGTACCTACACCAACACATCAAAGATAGGATTGCGGTGAGCGAGATGAGCGTGAAGCCGACCAACAGCCACAGTTGCAAACTAAAGGGTGCGGCAAAGTAATGGAACATCGGTAACTGATGTGCGCAAGGCACCAATAGGTGGATATCATACAGATATATTGGCTTTGTTAGGTACAACTTTCCGCCAACAAAATAAAATTCTGTACATAACTCTATCCGCTTTTGTGCGATCATCTCCTTGCATCTACCAAAGTTGTACTTCTCCGAAGTTCGAACTCGTCGGAGCGTTGCATTGTGTACGGCGGCAAAAAGTTGTATCAAACGTGGTAAAAAGCCATTAAGCAGCACTTTTCCGTGATGGTCTTCATGTAACAGCGAACGCGGTGGACTTATGCCACCGTTGAAGTGTAGCGGATAGCCTTTAAAGTTTGTTTGTGCATAATATTCTTCGAAATAGGCGCTGAGTGTTGTATTGACCAGCTGCAGGCGCGGAAAGGGTGTATAGGTGGTGAACGTGGTGGCGTTTTCCACGCTTAAGAGCAATACATGCAAAAGCCGCTGCTGCCAACACCACTCGAAGAGCCAGCGCTGTTCCTCGTACCCATACGCTACCAACAACACAAGATTATGGCTCAAGCGCCTGTTGGTAGGCAACAAAGCGTATAACTGTTGTAGCAGCTCCGTAAAGGTAGGTTCCAAAAAGACTACTGTCAGTACGTTCGTATTATACAAGTCTTCTAAATGTGTTGCGGCTTTTTCTGAGGCCAGTATCTTTGGTGGCAGTTGTTGTTGCAAGACCGCTTCAAATTCCAAGCGAGCTTGCGCATTTGTGTAGAAAAGAGTGGTGGCTGCATTAATTTTGGCATTAAGCGCTTTTATGACATAACGCAGATTTGTTGGTGCCGCATCTGCGTAGACACACAGGTAGCTGCAAAGTAGCAAAGCGAGCTGCTTCATGGCTTAAAGGCATGAGAATGCTGAAAATAATTAAATAAGTTGTGGCGTAACGTTTTTACTGTTTCATAATTATATTTACTACACATACCACAACAATTGCCGGTTAAAGTAATTAGTTTAATTAATCAAACACAATTCGTGGTTTCTGCCGTTGAAAACTGGACTCACAGGCTGAGTTATGTGAGACAATAGAGACCACTTTAGTGCAGGACGTATAATTAACTGAATTTGGTTCTGGGCACTCAGCAGAGAATTCTTCATAAATACTTTTACTTTCATTCGACTTTACGCCGATAATTAATTTTTGTAATTAAGATAATTGAACTAAGCTAATGCATATTGCTCATAATCAAGTTCAACATATATAGCCATTCAATATACATTTGCACGCTCTACAATCCCGTTTTAACCACCAAAACTGTCGCTTTTGCTATTCCAGCACTGCACTTTTATGCCTCTAGTTCGAAAATGTACTTAAACATAGTCGCTACTTTATTGGCTCTGTTATTATCTACAAATGCAACACTACCGCGCATATTTATAACTTCATTAAGTCGTAAAATTAGCGCACGTGCTCATTTATTCTACTGCGACATGCACAATGTGGTCTGCAGTCAACCAATTAAACCGCTAAATGCGTCGAAACTTACTCTCAACCCTAGCCACAACTTCAAGCTGAAAGCGTTTCATGATTCGGATGACCCGATAATCGAGAGATTGTACTAGTTACTACAACTCAACGCCGCATCGAAACGAAATTTGCTGGGCAGACACGTAATGTTCGAAGTACCTTGAAAGACCTAGCACATTACAAGTAACTAGCTTCAAGCTACATCAATCGAGGTACCCTTATGGCGTTGGCTGTTCGATTGGTTTGGGTCGAATGGTCTTACTATTTGAAATCCTGGACCGAAACCAGCATGCAGCTTTTCACCTATACGCCATTTTCTAGTTTTCGTGAACATCGTAGAACACTTTCAATACAGAAAGTCGGAACTAACGAACGGCTGTTGCTGCTAAGGATATAAATAGCATCGACGTACGCCAACAACTGTACACTCCCTTCTCCATTCAGATCTGCAGCTCGAATTATTTTCTGCAAGTGTATATTGAAAAAATCGCACGGTAGGGAGTCGCCTTGTCTGAAACCTCGCACTGCTGTAGGCAATAACCCACCAAGGACAATCTTGTATACGGTAAAACTGGCAAACTTGTGCAGAAGGGCTCGATACTCGAGTTCTGAGTTCGACATCTAAGAGTCGAAAAATTTCATTACGAAGTACTTTTGGGATTTAGATGTCTGTGCTGTTGCTTATTTATAGACCAATCTTATAGCAACAATTCACCCCATATCAATTTTCTGAGTATTGTCTTATCAAATAAAAGGATATGTCGCGAAAAAGTAACGATATTTGGCAGTAGACGTTTTCTTTGAAACAGTTAAAATGGTAGTTTTGGTGATAGCAAAACTTCTGAATATGAATCAAATGACTTGATGATTCGACAAAGCGTTTTGAGACAATTTCGAAGAAGATTATTTCGCTTTCAGCAGATGACCGAAGATTTGATATCCAAGATGTTGAACCTTTAATCTGGCGAAAGTTGCCTGGTAGTTCTCATCGAAAGTGTTTGTATACATATTTCTATCTTATCATCTTCCATCAACAATTCTCTCGAGAAACCACATTCTTACAAAATACTGATTACAATCCACAATCTAACTCCCAACTTCTTGGCCACTTTTGAACATCACTATATAAAGAAAGTTTTAAATCCTAAACAACCCACTTCCGACACAATTTTCCAACAATTAAATGAATTGTGCTAATGCACTTTACTACTCATCATTAGCTTAATTCATCCATTTCCTTGATTGAAACACACTTAATGGTTTACTGCACCATTTTCCATAACATTTAGAGTGCTTTTAAATCGCTAAATGTCACAGTCTAAAAATGAGCGTGACACATTCGTTTGAGCTCGCAATTCTTTACACGGCTTTAGCTCTGTCGCTACCATTACAAGCCTCAACCGATCAACAGCCGAGCAAATTTATAAGCTTACTCAGTCGGGGAATCAGTGCGCGCACTCTATTGTTCAACTGTGATACCGGGAACTTGCTCTGTAGTCAACTGATAAAGCCAACGAAAATTCCGAGACTTACACTCAGCACAAACTGTGCTGTAAAACTCAAGGGCTACTATCACGCGGATATACTTGCCATCGTATTACTGGAAGGAAGCAAGCGATCGTACCAAGAACACCTCATAGGTCTACAGAGAACTCTACTCGACAGCCACCACACGCATATACTGTTTATAGCTGCAACGCAATCCTTAACTCCTCAAACAAGGAAACTGACTTTGAGTTCATGGCGTTGGCTCTTTGATTGGTGCTGGTCGCATGGTTTCCTAAATGTTCTACTATTAGAATCCTGGCAGAAAACGAACCGAACAGCAGAGGAACTCATCACCTATACACCGTTTCCGAGTTTGGATGTGCACTACACAACTCTCTCGAATTATTTACAAGAACGAAAACGGACAATGAACTTCCAAGGCGCAACGATAACCGCTGGAATTGGAAATAATCCGCCACGAGCACTACTCTTTCACAATAAACGGAGGAAGCTGGAGTATAAAGGCATAATACCGAACTTTTTGCGGCTATTCGCCTGGCGCTATAATGCCACGCTCGAGTTCGTCGAAGTTAAAGTGCCTGGGAATAATACGTTTGGGTCGAAAGATTGTGTTGATCTGCTCGCCAAGCGACAATTTGATCTGTGCGCCGACATGTACGTAAAAACCGGTGCAACATCCGTTAGTCGCTCGTTATTTCTATATAAAGGATATCTGCTTGTGCGGTATGGGCAACCTATCGCCAGATACCGTTATTTCTTCAAACCATTTTCATCAGCAGTCTGGCGCATATTGCTGGCTACTTATGTTCTTCTCATTGCTGTCATCGCGCTCATTAGTCGTCTGCAGTGTGGCGTTTGGCATTTTGAATACCTGACACTCAATGTTATCGGTAGCCTCTTGCAAATCTCTTTCAAGTTCTCATGTATACATGGGCGCGTTAATCCATTGTTACGTTTGCTGCTCATAATTTGCGGCTTCGTCATCTCATCGATTTACTTAACAGTTCTCTCCAGCATGTTGACCGCCGAAATACGCGAAAGTCCGATTGAGTCATTCGACGATTTGCACAAGCTCAATATTTCTGTGTTAGTTACCGCTGAGGACACGAAAGTTCTCAAGAACTTCGGCGTTCCTAAAATTGTGCAAGAGCTGTATGAAATACGATCGATTAGTGAGATAACGGCAACACGTGATTCACTCGATCCGCGCTACGCTCAGCTTATGTACTTTGACAAGTGCTTATTTCATATATATAGGCAACGTTTCTTAACACGACCGCGTGCAAAGCCCCTGGATGTTGCCATTGCGTCAGCTATAGGTGGCATACCGATGAAGAACAACTGGCCGTTTGAAGATTTGCTTGACATGCTTTTACTGCAAATTCTCGATTACGGTTTTTATTGGTATGCCTTTACCGAGTCAATGGAGGATTCGATGCAGCATGGCAACTTCAGTACATTTCCGACGGAATACCGCGAGGTCACGCCACTAAATATGCAGTATTTCGAAGTACCAGCACTACTTTTGGGCTGCGGCTATACAGTGGCATTGCTGAGCTTTTTGAGCGAAAATATGCTGCATAGGTTTTTGAACTAAAAACATTACGATAATTTACGAGGTTTTTATTTTGGCTTTACAGAACGGTTTGTCTGGAAAGTAATAGGACCGATTTTCTTCCGCCGAGACTGTACTTCGGAGCGTGCACAGACTGGAATCGGTAGAGGGCGTTGCTAGCTAACGAACGAGCGGCTGGTCAGTTGTCTCCGGGCACCTGGAGAATCAGGACAAACATTTTTGCGCGACCTGTTTCTGTAAGTGGTGCAAGCCGAAAAGGCAGCGTTCGTTATAGCAGAGGTATATGCGAATAAACTCAGTAATCTGCGACAGAGACGCTTGATATGTCGTGGATCTTCGAGTATGATCCCGAGACAAAGAGGCAATCTTCCGAGTGGCACACGCCGGCGAGTCCTCGCCCAAAGTGAAAATGATGCTCATTGTCTTTTTTGTCATCAAAGCATCGTCCACCATAAATTTGTTCCTTCTGGATAAACCCTCAACGCCAAGTTTTACGTGGAAGTCCTCACAAAATTCAAACGAACTGTCAATCGGGTCCGATAAGACATCGCAGCCGATTGAAAATTGCACCACGACAACGCCCCGGCTCACACCGCCTTTCTTGTGAACAGCTACCTAATGAAGGCCGGCATCCCAACGCTTCCGCAGCCGTCCTACAGCTCAGATGTGGCCCACGGGCTTTATTTGTTTCCTTGCCTGAAAAGGCCGATGAAAGGCAAGCATTTTGAGACGACAGAGGGGATCTCATGCAGCATGCACCTTGGCTCTTAAGGTTATTTCGGAGAATGCCGTCCGTGACGCTTTCAATGCTTGTAAGTCGCGCTGGCAACGCTGAATCGACGCAGCCTAATTTGGAAATTTTTAAAGAATTGTAACGATTGGTTCAATACATTTTTTTTATATCGACGAGTCCTATTACTATCCGGTCAAAGCCTTTATTTAGCTCAATATTTTGATATTAGCAATTAAGTAATGGATTAATTAGTCAAACGACAGGCAGAGCATTGTCGTTAGATATGAAATAGGTGTTGACTTTCCCTACTAATTATCTTCCCTTTGGACATAACGAGCCTTTCCTAACCAACAATTATCACTCACAAGAGAGAAACTGCTAATAACTACTTTATTGGTAATCTGTAATCAGTTGAATTCTTAATTACAAATATAAAAGTATTTAAATCAGCAAAAAAGCCATTGTTTTAACATATTTTCCATTCTTTCTGTCAGTTGAAAAATGTACTTGACGCAGGCGGTTGGCTTCGTGATTTTCACCAGGGCCTTACTGCCTTTAGGGCAGGCCACAAACCAACAACAACTAACTGAAATTATAACCGATCTTAGTACTAGCACCAATGCAAGCACGCTGTTGTTCTACTGCGACAAACATAATCTGCGTTGTGATCTACTAATGAGAGAACAAGAATGGCCGAAACTTCGACTCACTACGAACCGCAGTATAAAACTGAAAGGCTTTTACCATGCCAATATTATAGCCATCGTAATACTTAAAGGAAATAGTGCAGTGGAATTACAACAACTGCGAGGCTTTGAGGAAACACTACACGGTCGACAACATACACATATCCTCTTCATCGCGGATCGAAACACTGGCAACGATTTTTATGCCGGGTTGAAGACTTTGCGCTCATGGCATTGGCTGTTCGACTGGTGCTGGTCGCATGGCTACCTAAACGTGCTACTATTTAGTGCTTGGTCATCCGAGCACCCAAAAGCTATAGAAATATTGACCTACACACCATTTCCCAGTTTACGTGTGCATCATACAACCCTTTTCGGGTATCTAGAAGCGCGCAGAGAACCAGCAAACCTGCAAGGCTTAATCATACGCACTGGCATTGGCGATAATCCACCACGCGCACTGCTCTACCAAGATAAACAGGGAAATCATATAGTTCGAGGTATGGCGCCAGAGCTACTGCGTTTATTTGCGTGGCGTTACAATGCCAAACTCGAGTTCGTGCGTGTCTCAGTGCCGCCGAATAAACTGTACATGGCACTGTTATGCGTTGAAATGCTCATCGCTGGCCAGTTGGACGTTTGTGCTGATTTTTTCATTACTAGCGATATGGTGCCGACTAGTCAAAGTGTATTCCTGTTTAAAGGCTATCTAATTGTGCGCTATCCGCAACCAATCGACAGCTATCTGTACCTTTCCAAGCCATTTTCGAGCGCCGTGTGGCGGGTATTGCTGACAACTTTTATTTTTATAATAATTTTTACCACCGGAATTAGTCGGTTTCAGTTGGGTGCTTGGCATTTTGCATATTTTTTACTCGAGGTAATCAGCAGCATCTTGCAGACCACATTTAAATTAACATTGCTACGTGGACGTGTTCAACAACTCATGTTCCTGCTGCTTGCTTTGTGCGGCTTCGTAATATCTTCTATCTATTTAACATGTCTCTCCAGCATATTGACCACACAAATCTTTGAACGTCAAATTGAGTCCTTCGAAGATCTGCGCGATCTAAACATACCCATTTTGATTACACTGGAAGATAAGCAGCTTGCGGAATTTTACAGCTTTCCGGCCGTTGTGCAAGAGCTCTTCAAAGTCACACCATTTTCTACGATAAAAGCGACACAGAATGTACTTGATCCCCGCTATGCTCAGCTCATATTTTTCGATAAGTGCATGCTGCTTTTGTATAGACAACGTTTTCTGAGGCGCCCGCGTGCCATGGCCTTAGACACGCCCGTTGAGATTTTGTCCGGCGGCATACCGATTAAGCAGAACTGGGCTTTTCAGCACTTGTTGGACATACATATGTTACAGATGTTTGCCTATGGATTTCATGCGCATGCCTTGGAACAGGGATTAGAGGAATCGTTGCAGCATAGCAACTTCAGCACGTTTCAAACGGAGTACCGTGAGGTGGCGCCCTTGAATATGGCGTATTTCGAAATGCCGGCTTTACTGCTGGGCTGTGGATACGCCATGTCTTTGGGTAGTTTTCTGAGCGAGTTCATGCTTTATAGGTTGAAAACTTATTTTAAGCGTTGCGTTATGAAGTGAGTTGACGGCGGAGGCTTTGATTGAGTTTAGGAGAGTTCCATATTGCAATGTTAACAAGCCTTCTGAAAGATAGCATAAGTAAACCTTTTTAAGCTCCGTTTCAACTCATTTGCTTCAATGTATACTATTTTGATTATTTGAAACACGTTAAACCCATCTAGCTGTTCTGGTATCGGGCACGCATAAACGAAGTCCATAATGAGGTCTTACTTTTAGTGAACTTGGTGTGATTTTACGAAATGTTGTAGTATATTTTGCTGATACCGATTTAGCTATTTCTTCAATTTGCACGCTTAAACTATGTGCAAGATTCGTGACCAAACCTAAGCATTTTCTAACCTCTAAATGACCGTTGAAGAATTTGGAGAGCCCACTCAGAGATCAACCATAGCAGTCACATTCTACCCTGAAGTGCGCGATAGAAGATATATAGTTGATTTAGGATTTACATTTGGTAATTGATAGGGCCTAACAAGTATGTAAATACTTCAGAGTTAGAGTGTGACGTGATGAGTATTTTCGAAAACCCACATCTAGCAACACGCTGAAATACTATGATTGTTACTGCGGCGTGGAGGAGCACCCTCAGCACTGAGAACCCCACGCGAAACCAGTTATAGTTGGTTAAGAGCATACGCTTTAGGCATAGCGGTGCAGAACAAAGTGATTTCATAAGAGTAATATTATATAAGCTATATATAAGTTAATATATAATATTTACATTAATTTATGTTTACACTGTGTAACCACACTCTTGATTTGAGTTGCCACTTGAAAGCTTGTTTGTTTTTTTTTTAATGTAAATAAATGTCAAAGTGATGATGATTCGAAGATTTGACTTGTTCTTTTATAGGCTTATACAATGAACTGGCATTTTTCCAAAGTTAGCAAGAGTTTACTGTCTTAATAAGACCATGCGGTCGTTATATACAAGTATATAATATATTTTTAAGAAAAATATAAATTCAAACTCCTAAGCTGCGTAAATCCTCATTTCTTGCGCTGCATCAATTAAATTTTCACATTATTAATATCACCCATCTCCTTTGCATAATGGCGTCTAAAAAAGTGAATGTCGACACTAACACTCTATTTACAATCGCATTCCTTAAACCCAAAAATCTTTGCTTATCAGATCGTTGCAGCAATTAAACAGTTATTCATACGACATTTTGTCACTAACCCAGCCCTTGCTGCCATCAATGCCAATAAATCTAAAATTTCCTAATAATGAAATATTGCTGTGATGCTTATCGCGGTGTGGACGTTTTAAGAGCTTTCATGGCACCCAAAGCTGCAGGCTGAGCTTTTGAATTCATTACATTGATCTTATCGACTGAGCGATTTATTATCATTAAGTAAAAGCTGCTCCGAGGCAATACTTATTCATGTAAGTAATCGTTGTGATTTGTTTGAGCAATTTCGGTGAAGCTGCGAGTGGCGTGAAATTTGAAAGTGTGAAGCTTATCTAAATTAGTTTTTTTATCTAAAACACGAGAAATAAATAAATAAATCAAACGCGTTCTCGGTGGAAATTCCACAACAAATTTAAAAGTTATAAGAAGTGCTTGGTGGAGAAGTCAGTTGTTTTGTCTAAGTCCGTGTTTGTCGCAAGTCTGTTGACATTGCTAATGTGTGGGCAAATATCGCACTTTCAACCATTTTCCGTCGACAGACGTGTGACGAATGTAAGGGCATGTGTGATTTGTGGCATGTTGTCGGAGGTACTTTTGCTTGTTGCAAACAAAATGCAATGCAGTGGAGCTCAAATACTAAGTACAACGAATTATTATAGCGCTAAGTTAAAAACAGTATTTTTTTAATTTTTTTTATGCTTCGGCGCTACCGCACTTTTCCTATATGCTGATGCCAGAAGCATTCGAAAAAGAATTTTCGGCTGTTAAAATTGAGAGCTCATGCTTGGGGAGGCTTTCTTGGAGGAAAAGAAATGTATAAGGCGAATAAAAATAATTCTCTTTTTTACCCACCCTAAGGTATATGAGTAATAAAAATAAGTAAGGCTTGATATCTTTATTCCAAGAAACTTCTCAATAGATAAATACCTCGAATGCATAATTGCATAAATTAAAAATCAATTTAACAAATACACTTGTTCATATCATTGCTCAGCAAATTCTCTGTGTTTACTTACATTTCCGAAGCACCTGTCGCGCGTTTTCAACACATTAAAATAAAAAAAAATTTAAGAAATAAAAATTAAAAAAAAGTCTCTGCTACCCAATTATGGCAGCGCATACCAGACATTTCAAACGTTTTTTTCCATTGTGTACACAAATACTTACAAAATTTGAATAAATACCTTACTTAAAACGATGCGTGGCGGAATCTGATGCGCCAACGAAAGGTGAAGAATGATGACAGCAGGCAAAGTTGATTGAAATTTGAGAGTCGACCGCCGCCGAAAAGCCAGTTTTGTATTTATTTACTTTTTTTCCTTTTGCACTGCTAAGCAGCTGCTAAATGCTTAACTAATTGAGTGAATGACAGACTCAAAAATAATTTTTAATTAATTGTTAATAATTTTTATTATTGATATGAGTTGAGAAGCCCATCAACACCATGCGGTGGCAATAAAGAAGGTTTCAAAATTAATCAAATTTCAAAAATAAAAAATAATTTGATGATTAATTGCATATTGTGTTGAGCGAAGACAAAATGAGGAGCTTTGGTGAAAGCTCATCGAAAAATAGTTAAAGGCAATTACAATGAGTCTTTTTAACGGTGTCTCACATTCCAACTGCTAATATTAATTACACACAAAAGTTCATTCAAAGCTTTTAAAAGTTAAAAGCTTTCACAGACACAAAATCATAAGGCGGGTATTTAACATGATTCATTCTGAAGCTTTTAAAAGTTGAAAACTTTCAAAGACATAATTTCATAAATCAGAAATTTAACATATTGTGCGTTAGTGCTAAACCAGACGTTATTAAAGCTTTTGAAAAGCTCAAATTTAAAAATTTAGTTTGAAACTCAAAAGCTCCTGAGCATATAGATCTTTTCCTCAAGTTCTATTATGTAAAAAATAGTCGAAACTTTTCGAAATCATATAACAACTGTTTCTAAATACATATTTTTCATTACATAATGATTTTTTAATACTTTCAAATAAGAAAATCACGCCTGAGTGCTACAAGTATATTTACAAAAAAAATAGCATGTTTGAGCTTTCGGCACGCTTTTTATTGACAGCTTGAATTTTATCTCGCCGGAGGTGTTTGCTTGAACACGAATTTCTTGTAATGCGTTTGTTGTTTGTGTCGTTTTTTCAACTCATTCGTATTATGAACGCTAATCTGCGAACCAATTTGGTAGGAAATGTTCAGATATGAAACGGTGGCAAATGTCAAAATCGTTTGACAACCTACCGTAATACATTTAATTGTAGGTATATAGCGGTATGTATGGCTGTTGCCTTGCTCGTTTTGATATGCGTTCGCTAATTGTACTTCCGCTTGTTGAGCTCGTGTCGATATTAATTAAATTGTCGAAAACGTTACAAAAAGGCCCGGAGCGGTAAAGCACGGAGAGATATTTTTTTCGACGCATTTGAACTTGAACACAACGGCGATAAAAAGAAACGGAAAATAATACGAAAAAACTACAAAATAGAAGGGAGTTTTTTTTTGCAAATTTCGTTTTCTTTTTTTTCAATGGAAATTTTAGTACCGAAAAGTAAAGAAGAAACAACGTTCACTTCGGCTGCAGCGAAGTTAAAATACTCTACACAAATACCAACCTTTGTTTACCAACCTTTGATTTCGAGCCTTAAGTTTGTATGGCAGCTATATGCTATAGTTGTTCGATCAGAATAACATCTTGGGAGCTGTCATTATAGTCTCAGTTAATAACTCATTCCAAATTTCGTGAAGATAGCTCTTCAAATTAAAAAGTTTTCCATACAAGCACTTGATTTCGATCACTCAGTTTGTATGACAGCTATACGCTATAAGGGTCCGATATAGGCCGTACCGATAAATGTTCAACTTCTTCAAAAGAAAACAGTGTGTGCAAAATTTCAGATCGATATATCAAAAACTAAGGTGCTAGTACGCGTAAATCTATAGACAGGCGTCTCCTTTTAGTTGTTACCAACTTCGTAGCAAACTTAATACACTCTGTTCAGGATATAAAAATAATAAAATAAAATAATATACTTTATGCCACTTTTCAATTTTTCGCAACTTATAAGCAGTAAAATCACAATTAACTGTACAATAACTCTAAATTTATTTACCAACAACTATTAATATATTCATTGTTTATGGCCAGTATAGCCATTTACTCATTAGACAAGAGCAAAAGTCTTTTAATATTGCCAAATATACATATTATTTTAGGCGCAGAGGTAACGGCAAACCAATAAAATGCCAATAAAGTAAATTGAATAATCGCTACCACTTTACAGTCAAATTAAACTCTGACGCATGCGCACAGTGGGGGTGCCGTATGCGCCAATCGCCAGCTGGAATCGAATGTTATTTTTCCAATTTTTCTTTCCGAAACATTTATCCGCCATAAATATGTAGCTTAGTGAATGGTTAAAGTATGTATTAAAAAGCGCTTGCCAAGGAGCCGCAACCGCAACCACAAACGCCCGCAATACGGGCGCTGATGGCAAAGCAACCGTTTTTTTCACAACTATATGGAGATTTACTCTTGCTTAGCAACTCGTAAAAAAATAAAAATAAAAAAAAATAAACATAAAAAAAAATTCATAAAACAGAAGTTAATAAAAAAAATATAAATATTACTCTTAAAAAATATATACATATTTTAGTTAGCAAATAAATATCATTACCGGTAGTTATGTAGCATTACCAGTATTTATGCAGCAAGTACGAGGCGTGCGTAAATGCCCACATAACTGACAAACCTAGTCATACTTATCGATAAGATCTTACACATACTCGATCGATCGATCGCTCATGGGGGGTCCTCCACCACCGCCGATCGTTATCGAACAGGTCACAGTGAGCGGTGGCCCGCACGCCGGTGCACTGGTGACTTGCCATCGATAGAAGCTATCAGCAAATTTATTAATTTTGAATGGCAGTTTGGGGGCTGCTGCGTACGGTAGCTAAGTAGCCTAGTTACTGGGGTCTTGCCACATAAATTTCTCATATTGGCGTTTTTGTTCGCCTGAATTGCTGGCGAGAAATATGCGACATAAATATGCGTAATGCCAAATAAGCTGGGTGAGTTTTGTAAATTAGTGCAAATTTTGGCGATTTGGAGTGGAGATTTATTTTAAATTTGGAATTAGAATCTATATACATATATCCATTTTTTTTGTGTTGGTAGAAATTTTGTAAGACATATTTTGCTAGTAATTTGTCATTTGAGTCATTCATAAAAATAAAACAATCGAAAAACTGTAAAATAAAACTTGAATAATCTGTACTACATACTCGCTTGTATCGGAAGCAGCTCACTAACTTTGGTCTTGGTTTTACATAAGAATTTTTTACAAGAGAGCAGCGCCTAAAGATGGCGATTAAAGAAAGGCCGAATCGATCACAATCAAAAATCGATTTTAACCCAACATTTCGACATTTTTAATGTTATAGATAAGATAAGATAAATATTTTAGGATTACACCGCGACCTTAGGTCTATTGTGCCCCCTCTAAGTCACAACGACCCACCTAGGCCAAACATGTTGATAAATTCCAATATACTTACTAGGTGCTACTGAGAGAATGTGATCCTATTTGGAAACGTGGATCCCAGAGTCTTTATCCCGCATTCGCAGACGGTTATACAGTACTCAAACTGCTGTTACAAGATCGTCATATGACCTATTGTTAGATTAGAAAAACTATAGGCACTGGTGGCATCCGCATACAATCAAAAAACCATAAAGATTTGATTTTAGAAGCATTTTTTTCATGCGGGATCTGACACAATTTGGCAATTGCTCAAGATAAGTCGATTGGTGGAGAGAAATGTTAAAAAAATACGATAGCGGTGCTTCAGAAACATGTCTTGACAGGTGATGAAACGTAGAATTACGACTATGACCACCATGAGAAGAGGCGAAGAGAGCTTTTCCATGGATGGGTTAAAGCACAAAGGGAAGGTTGAGGGGAAAGTTTTCTGTCGGGAGCTCTCAATCAACTCTTGTTTCAAAGAGCCAGACTTCAACTTTAATGAAGTGCGGCTTCTTTTCACCCAAACCGGTAGCAGAGCTGCTATGTAGAACTTCAAAGAGTTCATGATCTCACAAACTTTGGCGTAATATACTTCCATATTAAACCTGTCTGGGCGCTTGGACGGACCGGAATCTTCGGAAACTGTAAAGCCAATTAACTTACTTTGAAATAATGGAGTGTCCTTAGTTTTTACTCTATAATCCTGCCCCCTTAATACTAGCTACAGTATCTCTATAAAGATAGGCTTATCGCCCCAAAAGCGATGTTCTCTGAGTTCTTCGCAAAATCTTTTATAAATAAATACTAAAATTTAAGTTTTATAAAACCGTTCTTTACAACTTTGTTTTCTTCCTTCTTTTCAGGTAAGTTTTAAAATCTTTTCTCGTCTCAGAATAAAAGGGACTTCATAGGTAAGTCAAAAATGTATGCAACTTCGCTTCTGGAAATTTATAAAATATGCCTCCGTTCGTCGCATAAAGCACAGAGATTACATGATCTCTAAGAGCAACTATTGCCTTGCGACTAAGCGCTGCCAATCAAGGCCCATAACTCTCATAACCCACCACTAAATATTTCTTATTCGACGAGAACCCTAAATATGATTCACTTTTGCTCTAAAACGGCTCTAACTGCATCGTGTATCGGTTTGCTGCATTCAACAACAACCTGCTCCCACTATAAGCCATTGGTCACGGTTTTCAGTATGGAAATTAATACCTCTTTTGTTATTGTTATTTTATGGTAGTTTTAAGTTTTATTTTTTAGTATTATTTTTTTTTTTTTTTGCGCTGCACTTATGCTACGCTCTTATAACTTTTGTTGGTCGCTTGGGAGACAAGTGCTATTAACACTCGGCATAATGCGACATAAAAATGCACTTTTCGATTCGGCAATACTGCAGTGTCAACGACAACAATAACAACAAAGTAGCGCAACTTAACAGCGGCAGCTCCAGCGCGCGTTGGAGGAGACAACTGGCAGCAATACACTCGACAGTTGCAGTTTATCAGACGCGCACACACACACACACGGTCATGCGAATCTGTATCGGTGCATACATGTAGTTGGTAGCACTTTTCCTTAGTATTTACTCTTTTGTTCTCTCACTATTTACTTTTTATAATATTTTTTATTGCAAATTAAACAAAGTGTCCAATGTCAACAGCAACGTCAACAATAGCACCCACCATAATGGAATGTTTTGGCTGCCAGCTCACTCTTCGCTGCTCATTGACCGGTCTCTCCACAAACACACCTATGTGCCGATGTGTCTAAAAGCACTTGCGCTATTTCGTTTGCCACCTACAATTTTTTGTTTTGTTTCGTTTATTGTTTTCAATATGCAAATGCCTCGGCGAATTTGTTGGCTTTTCTCATTTTCGTTGTTATTGAAATATCGAGTCGGAGCAAAAATGTCACAGCGTTGAGTAGTTTGGAGGATACTACTGTTGTCTGTCGGTGTCTGTGATGTGCGGTGTATGGATTGATGCTGCGCGGACCTTCATGCAATCACTGATGCATGCGAAGGCCAATGGCCAAGTGCGCAAAAGTTGTTGTTGCAGGTTAAGTGAAATAAAATGGAACTGATTTATGAAGTGAAACAGAGAATTTCATATGAATAGCAATAAAAATGAAAAAAATTTAAAGAATATTTAGTAGAAATGACACTACAGTTCGATTAATTGAAATGGAAATGGTTTATTTCAGCGCCATGATCCATTCTAAGTAAAAAGATATAAATATCACATGACTTGGCATCATGTGATTTGGGCAGAGCAATATGAAAATCAATGTTTACATCAATATTAGAATTTATAACGATCACGAGCGATTTTTATAAGACACTTGCATCATATGATTTCAAATCACATCAATATTAATAAAATGTTGACGTGATGTCATATCAAGCAATTGACTCATGAAAAATTCAAAAAGTTCAGTCTAATAACACAAGCTTAAGCGCTGTGAACTATCCTAAAACTAGTTAAAATGAAGCATTGTCGATTTCGTTGTCACGCAAAGAAGTCACATGCTATCATTTGATGTGATTGGCGCATATGATGTGATATTTAAATTTGGATTACTTCGTCACAGAGCCTCACATGTAGACAAGGGATATGTGGATGGTGAGGGGACGCTGGGGAAGAAGCTTTTTCGCGGATAGGTCTATGTGGGAATGTTGGATAATGAGTTTTCTGTTAAAAGCTTTCCGTCAAACTTAGCTTTAGGCACCGAATAACTGCAGTGATTTAGAGGCAGAAGTTGCTACTAATAAGGTGGCGGTATACGTAGTGCTACGAAGCGTAGTCTCTTTCAGAGAAGTGAGTATTCATTCCGACAGAAGAGCGGATACTAGTGTCAAACCAAGTAGAGCCTGTCCTCACTAAAAATAGCATCAAGCTACTTCATTAGAAAACATCGTTTGTTTGCCTGGTTATAGAGGAATCGTTCGCCACTGCAAAGTCCATGGACTAGCCCCATACACATTGCAATGGGACCGAATTGGATCTCTGCTGACATCTTGGACCGCTCATGCCTCTGCACCATATAGCAGTACGGGGATGATGAGACTTGTATGATTGGGTCTTTGTTCGTCGAGAGAGGACTTTTTATCTCAATTGTGGACTCAATCCGAAGTAGCACCTGTTGGCAAGAGTTATTCTGCATTGGATTCCGCGGCTGACGTTGTTGTTGGTCTTAAGGCCGGTTCCAATTTTGGCGAAATTATCTACGACTTTTAAGTTATGACTGTTAACAGTGTCGTGGAAACGAAGTCGCCAGTGCGACGACTGTTTGTTTGATATTTCATCTTGCCTTCGTTCACTACCAGACCCATTTGCTTCGCTTCTTTGTCTCAACTGGTTTTAGCCGACATAGAAATTTATGATTTTTCTCAAAATTAAGACTGAAATCTGTTAGCCTTCAGCAAAAATCCACCACTAACTGTACTATTGAAAGATTTTACCCCCACAGTACACGAAAAAATTCATCCATTACTGTCCAAATATCCCTGCTCCTAATATCAAGTTCAAAATTTATCGAAAGCTAACCACAAAAGCGGATAAGTGTAAAAGCGCGTGTAACAAAGTAACAGAACACTTGTAAAATATTTCAATAACCCAACTAATTAGAGAAAAAGCAAATGCGAGGAAGTGATTTGCGGTTACAGGGAGCATTACGAATAAATTTTCTGCCAAACGGCCTTGCAGCAAATATTACGCGAACAAATGAGTGAAAAAGCCAGTGCTTAAATATTTGCATTCTCAACGGAACGAGTAAAAGACCAGCTGCTAATTTCGAAATATGCTTGGAAATAAATATATTTTACAAGCCGCTCAACCGCAATTGCATTTTTATGGCATACCAGCCGGTGCGAATTACACAAATTTTGCATATGATATTAATTATTATTTGTTGTTGCCGCTTTGAATGGTGGTCAGACAATGTGGCCGCTACAAGCCACAAAGCAAATAACGGTAACTCGCTTACAATTTACTGTCACTTTCATTTTTCAAAGGCATCCCCAATTATTTGCCGACTTGCGGTCACTGGTGGTTGGTATTTTTACCAGCGGAGAAAAGCCGCGTGGATTTGCGGTTTACTAAGGCAGCGAGAAGAGATTTCGAAAAGTGGGAAAAATTAATTGTAAATACTTACAACACATTGAGATATGAGTACGCAGGGAGGAGGTTTGCGAAAAATATGAACGACAAAGCAAAGAGGTGAGAAAAAAGAAGGGGATGAACATAAAATAAAAAACTAACATATCAGTTACTTTGACGGTTACTTTAACTCGACTATCATGGTACGGCTAAAATTCCGGGTTCATAGCGGTTCCAACAATCGTGGGAACGGTTTCGAAACTTTGTCGATGTCTGCGATTCAGGACTTTTCCTCAAACCCAATGGAAACCTTTGGAAGCTCCGTCTGTCCATTTAAAAGTGATTTTAACGAGATGAGATGTTTACCTAATATAGTTTCAGTTAGTTGTCGTGATTTAATTGGTTGGAATACTAAACTCTCAAGATCACCAAGACTAATCCACTGAAGACGTGCTGTCTCAGATGTTTCAATAAAATTTATGATAATCAGAAAAACACAAAAACAAATTCAGGATGTGAACAATACTTATGGATATACATACAATGAACATATTCCTACATTACTCCAAAGCCGTCAATTTGCCAGGAATTGAAAAAGTGCACCGTAAAATGTTGTAAGAAATGGCAAACAAATGACATTTTTATGTCACACAGGAGACAGGAGACAGGAAGGAGAAAAAAGTGCGCTGCTGAAGGACACCGAAGGGTTAGCGAACCAATAATGTGCAAGTTGTAAGCACAAAGTGAATAAAGTTGTCATATATCAAATGCTTGCGCATCCTTTAGTGGAAACACCAACACACACACACGCGCGTAAGCACAAACTTTTTATAGAAGAAAGCTGCGTTTGTAGACAGAGTAAAGCAAGAAGGAAATTCAAGGAGCCAGGCAGTCGCCAAGTCGCCAAAGGTACAAATAACGCGACAGAAACAGGAAACCAAAACGATATGGATTGCGAGTCGTAAAAGTAGCATTGGGCGCTGTTAAAGGGCATTTCTTGTATTAAGAACCCTTGCGTGGAAGAGTGATGTGCGCAAATAACGAACAGAATCCCGCTGTTTTCCCCATTTCGTCGACCCAACTACAGTAAAGTATTTTTCGATGTCGTGCAGCGGCCAAGATGACTTTTCCGCCAATTTTTTGTCGCGTTCGGGTTGACAACTCACAAATAAGTGCACGTACACACACACACACACATACGCACTCACACGAAATGCCAACTAATGGCGTTGATAGCTTGAGAAAACAATGAGAGTAAGACCTATCATTTACACTGACAAGTGTGCGGCACGGAAAAAATAAACAAATAAAACAATGACTTTCAGCGATTTGTAAAGGGGGAAAAATGGCTTGAATACATCATGAGAGTTCTTGGCAGCCCTTTTGGCAGCAAGCGACAATGTTAGCCCCTCTGAAAAAAGGGTTAGCTGCTAGCAGCCAAAGTGGGTGAGCAGTCCGGCAGTTGAAAGTGGGCTCACTTGTATTGTGTTTGTGTGTGTGAGTGCGTGAAACTAGGAAATAGGTTGGGTCCCCGACTGCACTACTCGCTGTGCGGTTAGTTAATGTCTACTCACATTTATGGCGGAAGCTTTATGCGCCGCGCCATCTGTGGGTGTGTTTGCTCGAGTTCAGTGACCGCCTCAGCTGCCAACTTTTACGCTACGAGCGTGATGTGTTTATTTTTAGGGATTTCCCCTTTTTTCTCTGTATTTACTGACTGCATAAATATTTGTTAGGCGCGCCGGCACTAAATGTTTCCGGTGCCGGAAATGAAAGATAGCCCACAAGTGAGTGCTTTTACGATGAGAACATTCGCAAATGTTCTTTTATTTGAGTTAAGGAAGGCTCCTTCGTGTGCAGAAATGCGTTTTTGCCACTCCTGGAATTTCAAAAGACAATTTTGAAGGAATATTTTCTTAAATTTTTGAATAGCGGCTTACTATTTTGTATTTTGGTTCAGATTGCTCTGGAAGTACGGCTTTAGTTTGAGGCTAAACTCATTGTGGAACAAAGAGAAGAAGACTTGAAAGAAGTTCACGTCTAAAACCACATTTTTTCAATCATCAACCTTTTAACAGGGAACTCATTTGGAAGGCTTAGAACACCGGTCCGTTGTGGTACCTAAAAACTCTTAAATACTGGGTCCTAAGACCCTTGCAAGTCGAGAAAGAGCTTTGAGCCTATCACCAATTTATTGAAACGGCTAAGCCAGTTTTGGCTATATCTTCTGGTTTGCCGAACGTAAGAGTACCGAAATGTTTCCTCCTGAGTCGTGCAGAGGCTGGACAGTGGAGAGAAAGTGCTTAGATATTTCCATGTCACCCTCCTCCACACAAGATTCTTAGCCTTACGACATAGACACCTATTGAACAGTGTCCACTGGGTACTCCTACGATTGTGGCAAGATGAATTTTGTTCAAGGCAGGTAGATCTTTAGATTCCCTGAGTTCCACTCTAGGCCAAAACTATCTAGCAGTCGCATGAAATCTGCTCATCGACTAGCGTGCAAAGCAAACGCAAGGTTCATTAGTTCGGTGCTAGAACGCGAGATCCCAATGGAGGTCCGCCACAGTCCCATACTGATGTGAGCGGGGCAAGGGTGAACCATTGGTAAGTTCGTCGATTTTGCATTTGCCAGCGATTCCGCTTTGACCAACCGTCCAATTGAGACTGATGCACTATCCACTTAGCATAAGGTCATATTATAAACAGTATCGAGGAAATAGTTCGAGTGCAGCTTGAGTCCTTCATAACGACCTCTGTTCATGAAACATATGTAGGAGGACTAGGAGATTTTTCTACTTATCTCAATATTCAGCCGAAACCGATACTAAGGATGATCTAAGAATACCAAATTTCACTCCGTAAAGGCATGTATAGCTTCATGAAATCGGTTGAGTGTCTTCTTTATATGCTAGAGAAAAAAGGGTTTACTGACTCTACAAAAATTTACCTACATTTGTACTTCTCGGCCTTATGACTACTACTTCTATCGAATTCCGACACAAATTTAACTACTTTAAATTTTATTACTTCGTTTTTTATTATTTCCCTTGACATTTCCTTCGCATACTTGCATAATAAAGGGTTTCTAAGTATTTTCAAACCGTTCCAGTTCGCGTGCTAAGTTGTACTTAGCGACTTTGTTACCCCCAAGACTCTTGAGTGCGAGTATTTTGCTTTTTATGCGTCCACTTGTTTACTCATTTATTCTAAATTTCCTTTTTTGGTTTGCCTTATGTTTTCTTTTAACTCTAATTTTAGCGTAATTACCGTTATTGCATGTACAGCTATGTTGCTTTTTTTGCCAATTTTATGGCTGTGTTCACTCCACGTTCAGAGAGGGCAGCACGCAAAGTTGTTTCAATATAAGGCAGCGGTCGGGGAGGTGACATGTTCGCGTTGTGGAGAATATATTATAGAACAGGAGATATAGGAAGGTGAGGGTGTAATATTAGATTAGAAAAATTAGTTAAACACTTTCTCTTTGATATCTAAAAATTTGTTTAAAATACTTTTCCAAAGGCTGTATTTGCTACCAGCTTTTTACTATGTACGAAGCTTCAGGTCAATATTGAAACCTTTAACTCAACCGTTATGTAACGCAGTTACACACCGTTGGTAGAAATAACTGCACTCAAAGACCAGCTGCGGCATTTATCATGTATTCATGCAAACGTTCCTCATTTCCGTTAGAATCGAAAATGCAAGAGAACCAAAAGAAAAATGGAGCGATTTTATAGCCCACTTCCGTGCAACATTTCCGAAAAGCTTTTACAATTTGCTTTTGCAGGAAAATTTTTCAGACACGATACAAAATAGTATATCAGAACAAAACATTTGGAGTCGAACGGCGGCCTTTACGCGCTAATCTGCCACAACCAGTGTAGTCAACATTCTCACATAAACACTTTTATATATGTTACACGCTCCTCATTGACCACCTGCCCCGCTTTCGTTGAGTTTTTGCTTTTCATGCTTTTCTTTTTGCATTCTAGTAAATATTTTCATTTGTATTCACGCGCCTGTTACGAAAACACAACATTTTCGGGTCCATCAACATGATTTATGACCAAACAAGTAATTACGGAACCTGTGTGGCCACCTCTTTTTATTTTTTACTCTTGTTTTTGCGGCATGCATGCGCCCCCAACATTCTTTGCAGGAATTCCTACATTTCGCGAAATTACAAAATTCGCTTTTATGGCTGATTTTCCGGTCTATTGATTGCTGTGTGCTTCGGTACCACCCCCACCACCCTAATCCTACCTTGCTCATGCTGTACTTGGCTCTGCTTTGGCTTCGTGCTTTATTCCTGCCTCTTGATTGGAATGTTCGCTGGTCTCGTTTGGTATTTGCCCGCCGCAGAGTCAGTTTTGGCGTGGTTTTGGTAATTGAAATTGACATTTATCGGCGCGTAGCATATTTATGCATATTAATGGCGAGTTATTTGTGAACGGTTTGTCCTTTTGAGTGCTGAAAATAATGGTGGTTAGAGCAAGCAAGGTTATGAGGTGGTGTACAATTGTTGTTGTAATACTATATATTGTATTTATGGAAATTGTTCGGAGTTTAATTATTTAATCCTGTAAGATTCGTTTTTCTCTGTCTTTTCTTACTCACTTTTTTCATAATCATCTGTGAGGCCTTTGAATGAGAAAGATCAAATTTGACTCGGACTGTCGAAAATCCAATACGGTTAGCTTTTTATTATCACTTTTAAAATAGGTTTCGTCTGCCCCGTTTTTACTTTTAATCGCTTTTGCGGATTATGGTTGAGAAAAATCAAATTTGACCCGGACTGGCAAAAAATCTACGTTTTCGCCTAACTCAAGACAAATCTTTATTATCGTTTTCAAGATAGGTTTATGAGCCAATAAAAACTTTAATACAGTCAGAATCGCCGGTAACGGGCCACTATAGTATATATTGTATGTAGCTGCCTTACAAACTGAACAATCGGTATTAAGTGCGTGTATGGTAAACTTTTTCATTCGACAAGATATAAATTTGGCACGAAGGCAATAGTACAATTGTGTTTTTGTACGGAAATATTTTTATTTGCGAGGAACAGTTAAAAGAATGCATCGAAGACGAATTTAAAAGTGATTACACTAATCCCGAAGTGTGTATTAGCTCGAGATGGCATTCTATTATTCTCGGTTTTGGACCCGACGATGAAGATATTTAGTCGGATTTGTGAAAGACGGAAGTGCCAAATTGAAGAGGGAAGCGAGACACATTTTCAGACACAAAAAAAGGCTGAAGTGCGTGTGTACGAAGAGCTTGACGAGCCTCTACAAAATGATGCGGCGAAGGTTTCAAATCCGGAGCATACTTTTGTAAAACCCCCACAGTTAATCTAATGACTGATGACCAGAACATTCTGAAATTAAAGGGAACACTTCTCCAGCCAGCTGAATAGCAGTGAAAGCAAAACACCAGAGAACCCGAATCGCCAATCGATGACGATGGAGCGGACGTTCCACTGCCCGACCATGAAAAAGTTCGAATAGCAATTACCCGTCTGAAGATCAACAAAGCTGCGGGAACCATTGGGTTGCCGGCCAAACCGTTCAAATATGACGGCGAAGAAGTGATAAGGAGGATGCATCAGCTTCTTTGGAGAATACAGTCGGAAGAAATCATAACCCACGATTGGAGTTTGAATGCGCTCTGCCGAATCCACAAAAGGGAGATCCCACTATCCGCGCTAACTACCGTGGGATAAGTCTCCTCAGCATCGCATATAAGGTTCTATAGAGCGTACTGTGTGAAAGATTAAGGCCGTCGGTGGAAGCAGAGTAAGAGGAAGATCTCCACTCCGGAGAAAAGAACCTAGTTACATTTGGAAGAACAGCTGGCGCGATGTTGTAAACTCGGTTATAACCGCATAAGCGGTGTCTTTGCTAATAAAGAAGAAGAACACTTAGGCATACATACATTTAACCACATATAAGGCTATGGCTATAGATATTTATAATTATTAGCTATAATGTTTTCCGCAGAAGTCAATGTATTCCTTGAAAACTGAAGCCAGACAAAGTTCATTGGCATCGTGAAATCCAGCTAGTCAAGCATAACTTCAAATGAAAATTTTGCATTTATTTATGCAAAATAAACGGAACTGCATATATCACTTTACACACATGACCATACTTAACTTTTCTAAGGAAAACTAGTCACCAAGAACCCGAGAACCCAAGAACAATGCAAAAACGAAATAATAATAAAAGCAGTACGCTGAAAGTATGTGTGGCAAAGCCATTGACGCGGTCGGTGATGGATTGTCATATGCACAGCTCGCTCGGTTACACTGAAATGACACACACACCAATAACAACAAACACCTATGTGTGGAATTTGTTTATTTATTTTGTATTTATTTGTTTAAACAAATAAATAAGCAATGAAGCAGCAGCTAAGAAGAAGGCGCTGCATAACAGCAGAAAAAAAAGAAACAAGATCGAAGAAATATGAAAAGTTAAAGCGCAAATAGAAAATCGCTGGACTTTTGTGGGAAGTGCACAGTGGAAGTGGAGTGTTGTAGTTGTATGAATGTGCGCTGTACTCGAATGTATATTCTTGTGTATGTATATATGTACATATGCAAGTGTGCTACATTGCATTTATGGCAAAAGGTTAATGACACATAAGCGCGCTATATGGAGTGCCTGGACTGACTGGGCCGCATGGCGTTTTGCGGCAACTCTGGCGCTCGCTCACTCGCCGCTCAAACGCTGACACGTCCATGCGATATCGACCAAGACAATTGATATTGACAACAAAAGATATGCCGGTGTGCCATAGGTGCTGTAGGCACACGCACGCACATAACCATACACATATACCTCGATACTTTGTAGAATGAAGCCAACGGCGCAGCAGTGGAGGAACTGGAACTGTGCGTCTATGTTTATTTGTTTATGCCTTTGAGGCTTATCACTGGGCGATAATGAAACTTTGTTGCACTGATATAACTTCGGTGATCAAGTGTCGTAGTGGAAGTTTACTACAAAATTGAGTGGCTTTATATCTACTTATCTCTACATAATGTATCTACTATATCTATATTCCGTTATTATGCTTTGGGTTTAAGAAACATATACCAGGTACTTACATATGTATGTAAGTACTTGTGTCCGTTGCGCTATTTGGTACGATTTCCGCTTTACATTTCACTTGAACTGTGGCTTCCCCATTATATAACCATTTAAACCAGTTACCTACTTTCGCGTACTCTTAGCAGCTTAAATGCTTTTACTCAGATTTACATATTTTATCTTCCGGGTAAACTGTTGCAGCTGTGGGCCTTGGGATCCAACACCATTACCCATCTTAAGATCCACCATTAACTATTGGATAATATTTGACCGAATAGACCGCGTCCAGTATGCAGAAAATAAAGCAGCCGTAGCTGAGAGTGTACACGGAGACCGTGAAAACTCGATTCGGCGCCGTTTACTGAAAATCGGACTGATGTATGAAACGACTTGGCGCATTTTACGCCAAGATCTTAAATTGAAAGCGTACAAAATACAGCTTGCCAAAACCTGAAGTCACCCGACCTTCCGAAGCGATATCGCTTCGCTCTTTGGGTTCTTGAAAAATTGCAAGAAGATCCAACGTTTTCGAGGCAAATTTTGTTCAGCGATGAGACCCAGTTCTGGCACAAAGGGTATGTAAACAAGCAAAATTGACGCATTTGGGTCGAACAGCAAGCTGAGGAGATTCAAGAGCTGACATTTCTTCCAGAAAAAACAACGGTTTAATGTGCTTTGTGGGCCTATGGAATCATCTTTCCTAATTTTCTCAAAGAGTATGCCGGTGAGAACGTAACCGACTATTTGATGCCTGAAATTGAAGCTCGTGATTTCGGCGACATTTGGTTTCACCAAGGCAGCGCCATTTTCCACACATCGCACCAATGAGTAGATGACTTCACGTTTTGGGGCGGCCCATTGGCAACCAAGATCGTGCGATATCACAAAGTTAGCTTTTTACTGTGGGAATCCCGTTTCGATTCAGTCCTCGAAGCAAAAACCACAGTCGAAATGCTCGAACGAGTCATCAAAAATTCGAAACAACAGATGGCCCTCGGAGCAGTGGTGTGGCACCCGAAAAAATTATACAGACCGAGCCATTTTGGCATTTATCTGCCATGCAAACTGACCGATCTTGTAAGGCATCTTTTGTACATATTTGTGAAGAGTATTACAGCTTCGGATAGTCGAAGTTAAGCGTTCGTCGTTTTTTAGCTACTGAAGCGCTGTTATACCAGACTTTCTCACTGATTGTGTTTCGAACACTTCTTGGTCAAGTTCTGCCGTGAAAGTTGTGTTATCGTCAAATATCATTCAGACTCTGAAGGTTAGTCACCAGGTCTTTTCTCTCATTTGCCTAGCAGTTTTTAAAGACAGCAAAGAGAGTGAGTAATAAATTTTTACAAAAGCAATGCATGCCAAACAATCGAAGTTTCCAAAGCAACTACTTACATTACCGAAAGTTAGAAGTTTACAACAACCATGCCGCCTGGCGTTTCGCCGCCTGACACATTTCTATTTCGCCTTAGAGTGCCAACTGTGCGCCAATGTTCTCCGATAAGCAATATTGCCACTCGTAAAACCGTCTAACATGCCGCCAAATACTCAAATGCTCATTAGTTAGAAAACGAAAAGGAAGAAGAAGAGGAAATATTTAAATACTGCTGGCCTGCTGTTCGAGTCTTTAAAATGTCTTTGCTTTCATACGTTAAGTGCGCAAACAACTTTATTAAAGCCGCCAGCCAGCGTGTGTTGCGCACACCAAAAAAGGACACTTTGATGGGCCGTAAAATGTCTCCAATAACTATTTCACCAAATGTGAATGTAGCTGTCACACAAACACCAGCCTTCGGACTTCCAGGCATAAACATACACGAGGCAAATAAACAGAAGTGAAACAATGGTGGAAACGACAGTGTCGGTAATTTTAATTAGGTACAATTTTATAGTTAAATTTTAATGCTGTTGTAAATTTCCAGCTACCTATGATCATCGTTAAAGCCGATAATGATCATAAATACCCAGCAACGACGACGAGTTCAAACGAATTGTGGGAGAGCGAGTTGGCAGCGGTTCGCCGGTTCCCAACAGCTGTGCCCCGGCAGAGAAAGGGTTATTGGCGCTGCGGATAAAGATACGCAAATGTCACATAAATGCAAAAAAAAACAACAAAAAAAAAAGGTTTGGCAAAATATAAAAAATAAAAGCAACAGCAAAGCATTAAAGCGTGCACATAAAAATCAGTTTAGAATTTCATTTAAAAAGTGAAATTTATGCCAATATAAAAGTTGACAAAGTTGTAGTGGATTAAAGCTGCGCAGCAAAGCAGGCGGGAGGCGTTGTAAGATTGACAGATAGCAAAAATAGTGTGCACATATGTACACAATATAAATTTGTATATATCGGAGAGAGGATCTGTGAGATATTAAGACAATCTAGCGTTTTAGTTACAACTTTACAGCGTTTGACCACCAGGAACGTGGCTTCAGGCGGTTTTTACACTTCGAACAATTTTTATTACCATAACCTATCTAGCAGGGCGATCAGTCTCGCTCACCTAAATAAGATTTTGGGTGGCCGCAGGCATATTTTATGATTTTATTGATAGCAGCAGCCACAAATCTTAAGCAAATTAGTTTGTCTGTGCTGTAAATAGTTTTCAAAGACAACAACGGGAACTATGGAGCTTTAAGCTTTTAGGGTAGTACATTTGTATGATAATGTCTGCAGGAGACATAACTATTTAAGTGAAAAGGCAAGAGCATTTAAGTGAAAAAAGGAGAGTTGTTAACCAAAAGATGACCGTTTCAAAATTCATCGATTTGGATTTTGACAAACTCTGTACACGAAAATATAAAAAAAACATAAATAAACACCGAGTTAAGCATCAAAACTTTATCAAAATCTACATTGCAAGAAGTTTTTTTATTTTAATGTTTCCACTTGCCGACTTGATTTACCTCAGTCGCAGGTAAACAACTCTCAAGTAGCTCTTATTTTGACATTTATTGATTGGAGCCTTGTTAATATGTATGCACACTTATCTACTTTTCGCAAAATTTGTACCGACCATCGATAAAATGCCCCAGCCAACTATGAGTGTTACTATTTTTAGCTTTCCGTACAAATTTTGTTTTAACAAATGTACAAATATTTGTCCGATTATTTATTTATAGCATTTTCTTTGAATTTTTTATTAAGTGTCTTTCATTTTGACAGTAATTGAATGAACTATAGCGTGAGCGGTCCTAAAGTGTATAATAATAAAGTAATCAGTAAAATCTTAAAGTGGCACGAAATTATTGTAATTAAAATCCGAAGTAAATTGCAGTGAGTTGCAAAATGAAAACACGAAGAGGTTTGGATTAGAATACAAGCAAAGGAAAAAAAAATATATATATGTATGTATACATGTTTTTATATATTAAGTTTGCGAAGAAATTTGTAACACTCATAAATTATATTGTATATAACAAGTCAGTTGAAAAGTCCCCGGCCTACCATAGTAGAATACTTTTTTTTGGCAAAATTCGTCTTTTTTATTCAGCATAGTTTCCTTCAAGGGTGATACACTTATTATATCGATCCTCCAACTTTTCGATACCATTTTTGTAGTACGACTTGTCCTTTGCTTCAGAAAGGTCTCAGTTTCGGCCATCACCTCTTCATGCGACAAAAATTTCTTACCAGCAAGCGCTCATTTGAGATCTCATAAGAGGAAATAGCCGCTGGGAGACTCAGAACTGGAGAACGCTGTGGATACGGAAGTAACTCTTGGAGTTTTGCCCTCATTTCACTGACTTGTGACACGGTACATTATCCTGGTGAAACATCACTTATCTTTTCTTCAAATGCGGTCATTATTCGGCGATTTCATCCTTCAAACAATAACGATTTGTTATTGTCGCTTGTGATGGTTCTTCCGCAACCCTTTATTATTCTCAGCCGTCTGTTGCAGTTTTCACGCTTTGGAGCCGGTTTACCGGGCGCAGTCCACTCGAATATATTTCATTCATTCACACTTCGACTCAAAAACTTGGGTTCAAGCACTGCACTGTTTGCTCAAAAGTGAGCTCGCACGGCACCCACTTTGCACACAGCTTTCTCTTACCAACATATTTGTTAATGATACGATATACACGTTGAGTGGTCGTCTCTAGAGTGCTAGCTATCTCAAACAATCTCAATTTATGGTCATTTAAAATGATTTTGTGGAATTTTTCAGGTTTCGTCGGTAAGAACCACTTTTAGGGCATCTGCGTTCACCGGCTTCGTGAGCTCATTTCTAAACGTCTAAACTTAGCTTTGATTTACCAGGAGCATTGTTCGGAAACTCGTCATCAAACCAATTTTCACTTCAAGGGTATTTTTTCCATTCTCGGTAACTTAAACAAGTTTATAAGAACTCCCCTAGGAATAGAATCCTAGAGATGGAACTACTTTCTAAAATTACATTCTTACAGCGAGTTGGACTTTTTAGCTTTTCTTATGCCAAGGAATAAGTTAGAATCATTTCTTGAAAGGCCACCACACCGCTTTCGTATTTAATATTAATGTCAGAGGACGTAATCTACGTTAGCGGTTGGGGTTGCAAACCACTTTCCCTTTCGCTCTCATTTCCTGCCTTTTTTATTCAAAATGCCAAAATCAATTTCGCAACAAATGCACAAAGTATGAAATTCAACTCACGCTGTTCACCACGAATTCGCTTCCAGTACAATTTAGGCGTATAATCCGATAAGTCCAATCCAATTCAATTTCAATTACAACCGAAAAACGGACCAACCAATCAACCAACCCACGAACTAACCGCACGCTTCACTTGGCTGCTTTTCGTGTCGTCGACGTTCGTGTCTGGCGAGTGTGCCACTTTGTTCTCTTGGAAATTCCTCTTTTCCAAAGCAATTTTCCTAAAAGCTTTTTTGCTGTGAGATCAAACATTTGCGATAAGTCGCACAGCCGCTGACAGATTGAGCTGTTCGGTCAAGCGCACACTGGCGTTGTGGGCGCTGTGTTGTTGTAGCTTATCGCATTATTGGCTTTTGGCAAAAGCGAAATCCACTTGCCACACGCCATTTGCCATTCGGCACTTGCCACTGTGGCGGCCGCCACAGCACCAGCACCAGCGACCTCTGCTGCAATAAGTAGTCGAACGGGCGGCGCCTGGGTCACGACTGTACGTAATCGCATTGCGCTGTGCTGTGCTGGGCCGGACTAGCCGACTGTCCGGCTGCTGGGCGGCTTGGTGGCTGGACGGCATGCCGCCGTCGCTGCTCAAGTGTTGAACGCTTTCGGTGCGATTATTGTGATAAAACTTGCACTACAAGTGATATTCTTAGCAATGCTCTTTGCTTTGTTTTTGTTGTTGTTGTCCATTTGTTATTGCTTATATCGACAATGGCTCAAAGCAATTGCCGTAACAATGAAAGGAGCAAAAATTTATTGCTTGCGAAGGCAAACAGTTAAAGAGCAACAAATTGAATTGTTTCTCGGCTGCTGCATGCAACATACATACAGCCAAGCGTTGCAGCCCTTGTTGCAGTTATATTTCAGAGTTTTTTTTTTTTGAATTTTCGCTCGTAGTGGCTTGTGGTGGCTTGCGGTGACTTATGGTGTTGTGTTGCCGCTGACAGCTCAGCATGCTTGCCACAGCGGGCCGGCGACGCGGAGTCAAGTATCAAAACGCAATGCGTCGCAAGCAGGCATAGAAACATAACAACAACCATGCCAATATATTGCGGTTCAAAGCGGCAACAACGACAGCGGCTTGGGAAATGCCGCCACACAATTAATGGTGGCGTATTTTGTTGCAATTTGTTGCGATAACGATGTGGCATGCAGGCGCAAGCCAGTCGCCAGCTGGAGCGCCCGCAAGGAATGGGCAGCCAGTCGAAGTAGCAGCCGCATTGGAAAGCAGTCGCTTGCGGCAGTAAAAAAAAATTAAACCAAAATGCTAAATAAAAATATAAAATTTCTTATCTCCAAAGTGTGGCATGTGGCGGTTATTGGCCATTTGCCGTGACTTAGGGTGGAACGTGCGGCCTTTCATGGGCGGTGCGGCTTGTGCCACTGCGTGTTGCACACCAAATCTCTCCGCTTGCGTGCGATCAGCCATCAATAAATTGCTCAATGAATTGTTAATAATTTTCTGCAAGTGATTTTTTGAGCTTCCTTTTTGTGGTGGGAGTGAGCTTTTTTACAGTAACTCACAAATATGCTTTAAATCTTGATGCTGGTGTATGATGCAAGCTGCAACATATTGAAAATTTTCAGGCAAAAGTGATAGCTGTAATCAGATAAAGTTTGGAATTTTTATAATATGAGTGAAACTGAACTAAACCAAAAATTAGCGGAGAGAAGTTAAATTTATTGGACGTTTTACGCTTCGACTCGATTCGGTCCTTAAATAGATTTTTTGATAATTCTGAAAAAATTTCTATGAAAACTTAACTTAAAGCATACTCAATCCCTATTTATGGGTCCGCGTCGAACATCCCGAGAAACGCGAACAAATTTGAGTGAGATGCGGTATTCAACCCGTGTGGATCTTATGGTCATGGCTTAGAGAAAGGGAGCCTTGATGGGGCCACACCGAGGTAATCGGTTTAAGGGTTCGACAAGGTTGCAGCGTCTGTTCAGCAGTAGGCCGCATAAGTTGCTGTAGCAAGCGGCTCGCTATTTAAACGTGATCAGCGAAACTTTTCTCCCCAGATAGGGTTGAGCCGCTGGATTTAGGGCCCGCCACGTAATCAATGTAATTTCAACAAAAGGAACATGAAAGCGTCTAATATTAGCGACTAGAGCAAACTCACAAATAAACACGGTTTGCGGATATACACCTGGAATGTCTGGATCCTCAAAAGGAAAGGTGCCCAGCTGGTGGATGTCCTCGAAAAATACAGAAACCGACATTACCGCACTCCAGGAAATGTGATGGACGCGGGTGCACGAAATATGCAGCATGTGACGTCTACTACATTTGCCAAGAGACAAATCGGAGGCTTTGCCATCTTATTATAAAGGAACTGATTGCACCTTATTAGTGCGGCTTTAGACCTGCAAGTCCACCATATACCAGATTTTCGCAATACCTAAAGTCTTGTAAAAGACTGTTTCTTTCAAAGCCACTTTCTATAGCACTGATACATAGGAGCTATGTCCGTATTCTACGCGATGTCTAAATTTGGTACTCCTGAGAAACTCATACGGCTATGCAGATTGACTTGGAACCTAACCATCAGCTCCGTTAAAATCGGGAAGGACCTATAAGATTCGTTCGATATATACGAGGTTTTAGACAGGTCGGTTCTCTCTTGTGCGTCTTTTTAAAAATATGCTGAAAAAGTAATACGTGCCCCTAATCCAAACCGCCGTGGCACTGTCTATTGTACTATTGACATCGTAGGCCTTAACAACAGCTGTCAGCGAAGCCTTTTCAAGGCGAAAGAGGTTGGTCTTGTCGTGAACGAGGGCAAGACAGAATACCTTTAGGCCACATACAAAGATTCCTCGCATCTTGGGATCTATGTACTGTTGGCAGCTATACATTTGAAGTAAAGGACTTTTTATACCTCAGAACCAGCATAAATACCATCAATAATCTAAACCTGGAGATCAAGCACAGAATAACTCTTCCCAAGAAGTGCTACTTTGGAATCGGTACACAATTAAAAAGCCGATCTTCTTCCGGAGGAACAAAAATTACGTTCTATAAGTCTCTAATTATTTTTGTTCAATTATACGACGCAAAAACATGGACAATGAATTCGCAAAAAATAGAGGAAACTAACGAAGTTTCGTGTTCTCGGCCCAGACCGATCCTCGGTTATAGTGCCAAAGAAGAAGAGGAAGATAGCATTTTTGGGTATATTGCACCTTAACACAGTTTAATGCAGCATGACGAGATTAATTCAGACATGTCGGTCTGTATATCCGCGAGGTAGTCCTTCAGTTTTTGAGATATCGATCTGAATATTTGGACTCCTTCAGTGCAGGTTATTATTTAGAGCAATGATGCAATCTCCGAATAAAATATTCAGATCGAACCTGCGAGTTCACAATTTCTTTGACACAGTTTTCTTGAATTTAAATCTCTAGCCGCGTCAAGCAGCCACATCCACCACCTGTTTGCGCGCCCACATTAACGCCAATCAAATCAAGCGAATCCCATTTAAAGTAATCGCCCAAACACAATTACCGCATTAACCAGCAGCAACAACAACAACAACAACTGCAAGTGCGACCACAGCGAAAATCAAAGCACAAAGAAGTAGTAAGCAACCAAGGAGCAGCAGGTCACGCTTTTAGAGCAAAAAGGCGTCAAAAAATCTCAAAAAATCCGAAAGCAAGGAGGCTTGTTGCCGAAAGAGCGCAAAAAATTTTTAATATTCTAAAAAAAAAAAGCCGGCAAGTAAGTGCGAAAGCGTGAGTTGGCTGCCTGTTTTGCATACTGCCGCGTTGTTGCCACTTGATTTCCGTTTTTTTAGCTTTATCGCTGCTATTGTTGTTGCTGCAAGCTGCATGCCGCACGCTGTAACGCCCTTTGCAATTCGCTGTGCTTCATTTGCGCGCTGATTTCGGTTATTATCTGCTGAAAAGCTGATTGTTATGTGTGGCAACAACAACAAAACATAATAGCAGTACAACAACAATAGCCAAGGCGGTGGCCACAATCAGTGTTTTGTGTGCCAACAGCGTTTCCGGCATTTCAAGGCCTTAATGTGGCATACAAAAGTATAGGCCATGGCTAATAAGGCCCCGGCAGCAACGGCCAAGCTGTTCGGAGTGCAAGCGTATAATCGCAATGAATTATTTGCAGCTAAACGCAATTTTCGCATTTAAATATGGGTCAATACTTGATTTAAAAAAATATTATACGCATATAAATGTATACTATCGACTGTAGTGCTTCGATAAAAGAAACACTTGGCTCCTGATATCAAAAATTATTTTGAGTGTGTCACGAGACGTTCGATAATCGCTCGTTTATGCCTTTTTATTTATGACATTTCCCTCAAACAGTTGAGCGCTTCTAGTCACCTGTCTTCGTATGCTGTCACTTAGGAATGTCGTTATAGTTTTCACAGTCTAAAAAATCTATACCGGACGTTCCGGATCATAACCCTTATTTTTTTTTTGCAAATGTCATGCTCAGAACATAAATTTCAATGAATTGAACTTCAAGCTCTAATGCCTTACCACCTGTCATCTGTCAGTTTGATAAATTTATTGATAGACACTTTATAACGGCAAATCCCTTCATGAAATTTATGACAAAAACAACTTTTCTTTACTGGACTTAACTGACCTTTCCCTATTAAACATAAAAATAGTTCATTTTGAAGTGATACAAATATTTTCGTCTGTGGTTTTAATAATTCGAAACTTATAATTTTATCTTGGTTAAAAATGCATAAAAATACTGATATACAGAAAGTGAATTCCACAAAAAAATTATAAAAAAAGTTAGCTTCGGCTGCAGCGTTATAGCAAAGTTATAGTAGTCCGATCTAAGCAATTTCTTCGGAGACGGACATGGCTAAATTGACTCAGCTGGTCATACTGATCTTTTATATTGGGTAGTCGAAAAAGTCTTTTCGTATTTCTACCATTTTTTGCCATTTTTCCGTTAGAGACATTATTCCAGCCGTGTAAAACTTTTCTGGTTTCTCGGCAAAAACCTGCGACAAGTAATTTTCACAGGCTTCTCTTGAAGCCAACTATACTCCATTAAGGAAGATCTGCATTGACCGAAACAAATGGCAGTCGGATGGTGCAAGATCAGGGCTATATGATGAATGCATCAAAACTTCCCAGCAAAACTCACCCAGTTTTTGCCAAGTCTTCAAAGATGTGTCTGGTCTAGCTTTGTCCTGATGGAAGACGAAGCCTTTTCTGTTGATCATTTCTGTCCGCTTTCCTCGATTGCTTTCTTCAATATCATCAGTTGTTGGCAGTAAAATGTATAGGCAATCGTTCGACCAGACTGGTTGGTGGATGATTCCTTTCCAATCCCACTAAATACTCAGCAAAACGTCTCGGGGCGTCACTTCTAGCTTTCCGACCTTTTGTTGAGTTTACCACGCTTTGACCTTGAATTTTTCGCACATTATTTTCGCATTTGATCCACTTTTCGTCCTCTGTTATCATTCGCTTTAGAAATGGTTCGATTTCGTTTCGTTTCAGCAAAGAACCCCAGATGTTAATTCGGTCCATTAAATTTTTCAGAGACAATTCAGGTGGTATCCAATAGAGCTTCTTTTTTCAGCCAGCCTTTTTTAAATGGTTCGAAACCATTTGATGATGAATGTTAAATTCCTTAGCGATGTCATGGCTAGCACTGGAGATAAACGACGGCAACGACATCTATTGACAAAATACGAAAAGACTTTTTCGACTACCCAATATTTCTCATAACATATGACATCACTACGGAAGAAATCAAATTATATCGCCTCAAAGCACATCACATCACATAATTCTAATCAAACCAACTAAAAAAGCAAACTATGTAACCTTAAAATCCTCAGCGTGCTTATCTTGATTCAACAGAATTCAGTAGAATACTCCACAAAAAATATATAAAACAATAATGAGGGGAAATGATTGCAATCAATAAATTAAATAATTTGTAAGCAATCAGTATTCCCAGAATTCCCAAGGTGATGCTTAAATTAATAGCCCATAAGTATATCGACCAAATATTTGCGCTTAAATCTCTGAAAAGATATACGCAATTAAAAAGCACTTCAGTTATAATTACAAAAAATTTACGAAGGCTGCTCACTGGTATTGAAAGCATGAAAGAACGCACTCGCGGTAAACGTGCGCCAAAAAACGTAAGTCGAACCAAAGAAAGACAATTTTTGGCGGTATGTGTGAGTCTTTTACGCTGAAATTTTCTGTATTTCTTAAAACTCTTTTCACAAATTGTTTACACTTTTACTATCGGTTCTTACTTTTATCTGTTTTTAGTTTCAGCAGTTCAATTTTGAGCTATTTTTTCCATTAGCCTATGGATACTTTATCTGCAGCTAAGCAAAACAGCAGCGAGTCGGTTTGCTATCTATATACTGCAATGCTATCACGATTGTCAATTAATTTGATCCAATGTTATAGGGTTGTTGTTGGCAGATTTGGTTTTTACTGCCACTAATTGGAAGACTCATAAATCTCAAAGCTTACATGATTTTGTCGAAAATTTGCAGACATTGTCAAAGCAAAATTTGAAACGAAAAATGTTTACTTTTGAAGAAAATCCGCCTCCTAATCGAGTTCAAGCATTTGCATATCAAATTTGATGCCAACATCAACATTTCCCTTTAGCCATTATCACTCAGCTCTTCTACACTCCATCAACGGGTTTTCCCCACAACAAGTCGTCGTCAGTTTGTAATCTGATAAAACAGTCTATCATATTTGCTTGTTCTAATTTTAAATGGCACTCCATTATTTGATATCTCAAATGCCACACTTTTTTTATTTCTACAGCTTCGTTGCTCTTATCAGCTAGTTGTTGTTGGTATTTGGGGTGAAAATTATTTTTTGAATACATATAGCATGTTTTGTGAAGCGCCAAGCCTCTTTTCCAGCAAAAGGGCGTAAATATTTCTGCTGAAGGAATGTAAAATAAATGTTTCTCAGAAATCAACAAAAATTTGGTTTATAGTAAAAATCTTTTGTGACGGATGTTTTATTTTATTTAGGCAAACTTTGAAAGAAGATACCTTTAAGGGTAGTAAATTATGGTATTACAAGTTTTTCACTGGCATATAGTAGACTTTTAGTATGGTGAACTTGTGGAACACTCAACATATGTATGTACTTTTTCACAATAAATTGAACTTGTGGAACACTAAACATTTGAACTTTTTCTCCTTCATTTGAACTTCTGGCACATCGATCTTTCAGCGTATAGTTCAATTGATTTATAAATTAATGTTGCGCTCTTCTTTTAATTACATTTTTGGTTGTGGTATATCTCTATGAGTTTATATAAAAAGTTCATGATCAAAAATAGATCGCGCTCAGTAACTTTATAACAAGATACAATCCAGCGTAGGCTTCATTAGTTATTTATTTAGCAATGTATAATCTTGATAGTAATTTCTAGTTCTTGGTTGCTCAGAACAGTAGTCAATTTAATTCAGGTCGATTGGAAAGTCTACGGGCTACTATAGTTAAACTATTTTGTTTTTGCCAACTTGACTGTTTTTTATTCAATATAGTTTCCTACAAGGATGATACACTAACTATAGCGATCCTCCAACTTTTCGATATCATTTTTAATAGGCCTCAGCTTCAGCCATTACCTCTTCATTTGAAGAAAATTTGCTTCGAGCTAGCATTCTCTTGAGATCTGAGAACAGGAAATAGCAGCTGGGGCCAGATCTGTAGAATAAGTCGAAGCCGATTTCTTGGATTTAAGAAATAGTTTTTATTGACTTGTGATGGCACATTATATCAGTTATCGAAGTCGTAAAACACGCCCATTTTCTGATTAAATTTTTTTATTTAGCAATATATTTTTCCACGGACGAACTGTTATATAAGGAAATTGTGAAATTCCCTCAATTATAGGCATAAAAACCTTCTTCAAATCTTTACAACTTCAATGACTTTGTGTAATTTTGAATTGTTTACATTGCCAGATTTGCAAACACTTGTTTATTACGTAAGTATGTATGTATGTCAAAGAAAGAAACAAAAAGCAACGTAGCTGATTAGATTTATAGACCCAATCAAATTAATGACGTGACAAATTCAGATAGCTACGTTTTGAAGTCATAAATTTAATATCTGCATACAAGTATGACTTTTCAATACAATTACTGGCATAATTTTAATGGGGTTTTATGGAACGTTGGCATGTTTAATTATGTACATACTTAGTATAGTATATATCTACCCAATTTCGAGCTAAAAATTTTAGCATGTAGTTGAAATTTGTGCTTTGTTTTTAAATTATAAATTAAAACTTTTCTAAATCTTATCATTTTTGGCGTAAAAAACAACACACAAACCAAAAGTTTGGAAAAAATTGATATTATATTGCAAAAAGTAAAAATAAATTTATAACAATTTGAAGTTATGTATATTTTTGCTTGCCTTTTAACCTCAACTTCGAAGAGGCGCCACACAACCAGCCACCAAATTAACCAAAAATTTTAACGATCAACGCCCACGCGCCGAACAAAGATCGCCACGTCAATCTTAGCTAGCATGTTTCACGGCAATTAGCCGCATTTGCCGAGCTTACAGGCGGACAAGCAGAAGACGGCAGCTGCGAAACTTGCGATCGGTTGACCACCCACGTTGCAACGTTTATGTTTAGGCACTGTGATTTTACCAAAATCTTTTACTGCATAACCGGCAAATTATTGATGCAATATTTAATTTTTTGTTATTTTCAAAAAGTTGTTAAAAGCTTGTTAATTAGCAGATTTTAGTTTTCAGCGATATTTCTCACGTTTTGAATTTTATGAATATTTGCTCAATGTATTTGGCGATATTCGAAAATGGTTATATACATAGGGCCCCATTTATGTATCTCTATTCGAAAATGTATTCGATTCGAAACTCGGACCCCAGGGGCCCTATTCTGTAAATCGATTCGAAAAAAATTACTCGAATTCGGATTTTTGTAATCGGTAACTCGATTTTTGAATTTTTTTATTCTATTTTCGAATTAAGTATTCGTTGCATTTTGAGTTGTAGAAAGCAAAAATGAAAAATTTAAGTACTTATTCTGGCACAGGATGGTACAACTTACACATACTTATAGGATAGATCCAAATTTCGAATAGATTACATTTTCGAATCGAGACACAGAATGAGAACCCTGTACTGTGAATAATTGCGCCGTCTGAAGTAAAAAATAGCCCAGAAACTGACAGCTTTGAGCATACACATCGGCAGTGACTCGCCAGAAACTCCGCATGGATATAGCTTTTTCACCTCTAGTATTTATCAAAACAAGGGCTGAATTTATTTATAGCATACACATATATATTTTGATATAGGCATATACATATATTGTATTTCCTATGAGCTTGAGCAACTATGCCCCAATATCGCCCAACTCTGCGACTCCAAACCACTATCACTTATAAGAGGTTGCCACCCACGTGCACCCACATCGCTCGCAGCCACTTTTTACCACCGAAGTGCACTCGGATCAATCAAATACAAACCACTTAACGGTTAACTCTTAATGCAATGCAAAAATCAAAGTTACAAGTAACGCAATAATATTGCTCATTGCATGTACCGAAATGTTTGCACAAATGATTGGCAGATTTTGACACAATCACAATTGGCTTGTGTACAATTACAACAACACAACAAGCAAAATAATTTGCCAGCTTTAAATAATCACTTAGAGCAACTAATGCGCGCTGAAGCACATTTCAGATAAAACCAAACCAAAAACACAAAATCATTATGCTTATCTAAGCGACGCACCATTAATTGTAGGCCGTGGGGAAGAAGAAGCAGCAACGACACTTCACGCCAGAAGTGAATAGTAAATAAGTGGATTTTGCGTAAAAATAGCGGCGTGATTAATCAAATTACTATGCGAAAGAATTTCACAAATTTACTGTTGTTTCTTTCATTGGCGCTTGCAAATTCACCTGGCAACTGATCGGGTGGGGGAGTGTACGAGTACCAGGTGTAGATATGGGTACGTATGAGACGTCAAAGGTATGCCAATATTTTATTTGTATAGAAATGGTTCATGTTGTGTTTGCCATGAATACAATGAAGTGAATAATTTCACTTTATGATATCAATAAAATTGGTGACGCCACAAAAATATTCAGTTATTGGCGACAGTCTTCGATCTAATCGAGAAAGCGTGAGTATGCGAATGAAATTTATTGTTGCTATTTGTATAACGATCTGGTACATAATGACTTTGCTAATAATATTAATTAAATTTAGGGTATCTTATGATGAAATTGGCATAATATTGGCGTACATTCATAAGTACAAGTGGTGACGGAAATAACTGAGAATTGTAAATCGGAACTCAAAAATGCTTAATTTGGTTTATTAGTGTTTATCATAATCGAAGTTAGCTTTTAAAATTCTTAAAACTATTCCACTATTGAGGTTATGGTATGTAATCCAAATTTCAAGCGCTCTTTATCATTAAGTTTTTTCATGAACCATTTGAGAATTAGATGTGTGTCGAACGAAAATTGTATGACGGAGTTTTGAGACAAAATTTGTAGAGTTACAATAACAATGCACGCTTTACCAAGCTAAAGTTCCAAACCCTTTTTATTACGCTCTGCGCTCATATTGTCCTCAACGCCAGCGAAAGCATAGTAAGCGTGCGCTAACTAGAGCATATCTCTTATACTCGTATGTATCTCTCACTGCAGCTGGCCATGTACTTTAACAACTTGTATTTGTCAACTTTTTGTAGCCTTTTCTTGGTCAATATCGCCATTGATAATCAATTTTTTAATGCGTCATAATGTTCAAATGAAGTTATCCTGCTCAAATTTCACTGATTATCACGGCTGTTAGTAATAAAAGCGCGAAAAATGCCTTCATTTCGGCCATAATTTGTGCGGTATTCTTGTTTTTTTTTTTTTTACCGAACGCACGCTCTTTTGCGGAAAATTTTATAGCTCGGTTGAAGCTCATAAAAATTATTATTGTCTGCAATAATAATTACACCCACAATGCTTGTAAAAATCGCATGAAATCTGATAAACTTCAGTTATCGCTCTGTGAAATGAAGCTATCCGATTGCTACATTGTCTTTAAGCGTGATCGCCACGAAGATAGCATTCTGCTGTGATTTCCTATTGAATTTCATGAGTAATTTTAACTACCCAAATGGAGATTAGCGATTTTTACAATGCCATTAAGGTGTATTTTGGGAACTCTTATGTGTTTTCTCGAAGTCAAAATAGCAGCACTGCCCATTGGGCTATTTTTAAACTGTTCTGAGATGGCACTTGAGGTTACGATAGTGATTAAAAGAACCTAGTGCCTTCTCTGCAAAACTAGGTACCAAAATTGCCTTGCATCTGCCAGATGTCTGTGTTCTAAGCGGAGTTCACAAATAAGAAAAAGCTGTGTTCTAAGCGAAGATCACAGCAAATAAAGAAATCCTTCTTGTTCTGACCAAAAATGTGTGCTCACAATAAGGAGTACATTTATTGAAAAATATAACCGGGCGGCTTTGAAATGCTTAAAGTCTCTAAGGGTTTCGTCTTATTTAGTGAAATAATGCCTTGATCCCTTAGCGCATCTTACGTCCTATTTCACTATAAACCTCTAACGGGTTTCGAGACATATTATATTCCAGGAAACTGTGAAGCATATGAACTACCCAGAACAGGCACCACACTACAGTTAGACTCTGGAAACGAGGGAATTTTTATGCCTCTGACTACTAGCAGAAATCTAGTTGAAAAAAATGTTTCAACTTCAATTCAAGGATATTACCAAGAGACTATCAACTTTTAAAACATTGTATGAAATTCTAAATTTGTGATAAAGGAAAATATTTTTGTGGACTTACCGATTGGATACCGTGGGTTCCAAACTTATTTTCCTCCAGTAGTAATCTTGCTGATAAAGGCGCAAATTTTTCATGAAAAATTAAATAACACCCCACTAAATACACAACATTTTACATTAAAAAAAAAACAACAACAATAAAGATATTTTCAAAAAAACAACAAAAATTACATTTCACAAAAACCAATCCAGCACTTCATACATTAAAGAAGATTAACAGTTCACAAAATGAAAAATTTCGGATTAAAAAATCTTCACAAGAGCTTAAAATTCACAGGGACACAATACTTTAGAACTTTAGCAAAACACAACAAAAATTTTTGTATCACTTTGAAAATTCTGATTGTCTTTATCCGTAGTCCACTTCAACGAGTTCAACACACTTTACTTTTTGGGTGCATCCTGTCAGCGGCGCAATCGAAAGGGAAGTCCACAAATGAAAGAGAATCTGTAATGAAATGTAATACAATGAATCACTAGAGGATATGGGAGTTAACCAATACACAAATACATATACACCTGCGCGTACAAACACAGACACGCCAGCGGAAAGGACATGCGGACATGCCAGAAACTATTGTTCAACATCGATTTTAGGGCTGCAACAAGCCGCATTCACCTTTAGCACACTTTCAATGAAATTGCCACATTACGCCATGGCACACACAGACACATGCACACGTATGTTTATGACATATATGTTCGACGTTTGTGTATGACCGTGTTTTCTTGTTGTTTTATATGCCCTACATGTTTGCGCTGCCACTGTGGCTTATCGCTGCTTCATGCACCAAATTGTACGCCACACTCCTGCTCGTTTGATGAATTTCGAAGGATATTAACACCCACACAAGTGGCTTTGCACACAACTCGACTGTGTGCGGATAAACAAAGGCTCGCATGGGCTTGATGGAGCTGTGCTTGTAACTCGATACACAAAGTGAATAAATATAGCATGTATACAGCATATGAGCATATTTGTACATGTGTGAATGTATGTATATGACAGCAAGGATATGCGTGCTCTTGTATGCCAGCATATAAGCATGTGTGTATGTGTTGTGCGCTTTATCAGCTGTGACACAAATTTCGGCCAAGTGGAAATTGGGAAATGCACGCTTTGTTGTTACTGTTGTTGTTGTTATCGTTGACATGACCATCACGTCACACAGTGCGACGAACTGTCAATCAATAAATCTAATAGCAGCAATGCCTTTGATTTGCGTTCTGGCTCATTGTCTCCACTTTGACCGGACTTTGTAGGGTTGGAGTGGCGTGTGCGCCTCCTTTTTCCTTTTAACGAGATTCCCTCAAATTCCTTTAATATATTTTTGTAATACTAACAAGCTAACGGTAGTGCTGGCAATGTTTTTGTAAATCACTATTTAGTGTTTGTTGTACATAGCTACCATCAATCGCTTTAAATTGTGTCAATTGTGATATTTCAACACCGATTGTGGGGGGAGTAAAAGGAATTTAGATAAAAGGAAAGAGAGGAAAGGTCAGCGTAAATGCTGGCATAAGGGTTTCTAATCGCTTGACCAATCAACTGCCACTCAAGACACAACTTGAAGTATTGATTTTTGATAGGTGATGAGCTGGGATTGCGGAGAAGTGAATTGAAAAGTGGGTGTTGACACTTTTATTGACGAAGAGTGAATGATTCCTTAGCGCATTGACATTGACAGTTCCATTTAAGGCTATTATATTGGAAAGTGAAATGGGTTTAATAGGATTCCTCTAGTTTGGCATTAAATTCTAATGAGTAGTAATTGCTATAACGGCGCCTACGCCAATGAAGATAAAGAAGTAAGTAATTGCTGACAAGAATGGTATCTCCCCAGAAGATCTGAAAGAGTCTAACGAAGCACCCTGTTTTTACGAACTGTCTCACAATATTAAAGAGGCCATATTCTGTATCTCGATTGGGATATATATTCTATTCGAAATTCGGATCTTTCTTACAATTATGGGAAAAATGTACTACCCTGTGCTAGCATAAATGTAAGTACTATATAACGGGTGATTGGTGTCAAAGAGAAAGTTGACATTTCATCATGAATAGACTTACTAACGAGCAACGCTTGCAAATCATTGAATTTTATTACCAAAATCAGTGTTCGGTTCGAAATGTGTTTATCGACAAATTTTGTTCAGCGATGAGACTCATTTCTGGTTGAATGGCTACGTAAATAAGCAAAATTGCCGCATTTGGGGTGAAGAGCAACCAGAAGCCGTTCAAGAACTGCCCATGCATCCCGAAAAATGCACTGTTTGGTGTGGTTTGTACGCTGATGGAATCATTGGACCGTATTTTTTCAAAGATGCTGTTGGACGCAACGTTACGGTGAATGGCGATCGCTATCGTTCGATGCTAACAAACTTTTTGTTGCCAAAAATGGAAGAACTGAACTTGGTTATGTTTTCAACAAGATGGCGCTACATGCCACACAGCTCGCGATATATACTGGCACAGGGTGGCACAACTTCATTTTTGCTTTCTAGAACTCAGTAGCGAAACAGAAATTCGAAAATAGAATTGAAAATGCGAAAATCGCGTCACCGAGTACCAATCAATGGACTTATTGAGTGGATACTTCGGTGAGCAGATGATTTCTCGTTTTGGGCTGATCGATTGGTCACCAAGATCGTGGTATATTACACCGTTAGACTTTTCCCGGCAGAGGTATGTAAGGTCTAAAGTCTTTTGCTGACAATCCCTCTTCGATTCAGGCCTTGGAGCAAAACATCACTCATGTCCTTCTCCAGTTACCAGTCGAAATGCTCAAAAGGGTCGTCGAATATTGATCTCAACGGATGATCCACCTGAGATGTAGCCGCGACCAACATTTGAAAGAGATAATCACCGAAAAATAAATGCCAAAGAATGTTCTTTCGAATGATAATAAACATTCCCCATAAAATTCGAAGTTTTTGTGCTTCTTCTTTAAAAAGAAAGAAAGAAAGATAGTTAAATGATTCTTTCGAAGCTGGAAGGTAAACTTATTTAGTTAGCGAATAAATATTTCAAGTCTAAATCAATATATGAAGAAAACTTTTTGATAACGGCAACTGTGATCTTTTCTCTCTCTCTCTCTCTCTCTCTATATATATATATAGTTTCAACTCCTACCAATTTCCATACTAGTTATTTGTCCAAACACTCTCAAAATGCCCAATAGTTAAGGAAAATGCCACTACAAACTTTAAACAACTCGTTAAGTGATAACCCAAACAGGAACTTTAATTAAAAATCGAGGAACATGCGAGTTATCCTTGCTGATGCGGCACACTATAACCGCCGCGCTAAGAAAATGCTGCGCGCCACACGCTTAAGTGATTTTAATGTCACTTCGGCGCACTTACTCAACTAACTGCAATCAAAATATTATTATGTAAGTACACCAGTTTGCGCGTGGCTGCGCACTTATAAAGATGCGCCAACTAATATGCGCAATGCCACACACTCGCAGTGACCACACATTCCATCCAAGCCGACCGCAAAACCCGCGGTGCCACTTGTTGTGCGTCGTTCCTTTGAACTCTACCCAAACATCATAAAATCGCTGCAAGGCGCTAGTTTAGCTCGTAAATGTACCGCCACAAAATCGACGCCATAAAAAAAGCAGCGCGTCAAAAACCAAATAGCAAGAAGAGAGATTGAAAAATGTTCAAAAATGAGTTTACTCAATTTTTATCACTGTTTGTTGATTGTGATCAGTTTATCCGGTTGATGATCACCACATGCAATCGCCTGTTAATTGCCGCGTAACATTTGCCATTCGCGGCGACATTGTTGCAAATCAACCGGCGCTCGCGTTGCCAGTTTTCTCCGGCGCAAAGCCTGCAGCCGCCGCCATACTTGTATGAACTGCAGCGGTAAAATGCGAAATTCGCAAAATGCAAGCAGTTATTACGGAAAATTGCAATTTTTATAACATTTAAATTTTTTTTTTTGTTACAAAATTTATGAAAATTCTCTCAAACAATTTGGCAATTGTCGCTAAAAAAACTCAATGTTTATATTTTTGGAAATAAGATTAAATAACTTTTCAACGTTTTAATTAAAAGAAAAAGTCCTACAGTAATTTTAAAGTGTTGAATTCATTTACCGTTAACCAGCTGTTCATTCTAACAGCTGTTACATTTGTTTCCATCAAACTAACACAACGAACTTGTTTGTTCGCCCAGCAAATGTCGTCAAAAGCGCTAATAAGAAACCGTTACAGGTATGAGTTGCATCGGTGTTCGAAAGCATTTAAATATGTTTGAAGCAAATTGTTGACAGTATAAACAGCTATTATGTTAACGATAAACGGTGCTGTTAACTACCAACGGGTATTTGAGTTTATTTTGTGGAATCTTATGGTTTATCAAGGGGTTACATGAGTTTACGGGTTTAAACAATCCATTTTATTTTATTAAATTCTACAACACCACAAGAATATTGTCCAAAATTTTCATGTTGATCCTCGTAATAGTTTCGGATGTACCGAACCGTTTGCAGCCAGAAAATATTGTTGCAATACAAATAGTCCAGAGACACTGGGAGTATAACCAGAATACTATCCCATACATATCTGGTAAAACTAACTAGATTAATAAATCACATTATATTAGACAGGAACAAATCATTTTGGCTTAAAGTTTTGAATAATACATAAAATTGAGATACTAATTCGACGACAAGATCAGCACAAGAAATCTTTCGTTGCTTTCTCAGTAGTACTGAGGCCCATAAGATATTGCAATCGAGGAGGTCTCCAGAAATTATGGATTCGGGCTTAGCAAAAGAAATCTCTTATTGTTTACTCAGTTTTACTGGGGTCCATATGCTATAGCAAACTAGGAGAGAGCCAGAAGTTATGGTTTCAAATTTAAAACTTATAAAGGCTAAGAAACTCAGAGAAGCATACAGTTCTCTCCAATTATTTTAGATTTTTTTTTTTTCAAAATGTCAACACTACTATATGGTTCATACAGAGCAGGATTTCTTATAACTGATGTGGTTACACATGTGGGTTCCAAGACTGCAAAAAAATATTTTTTCATTGTCTTACTAAATTCCGTAACATCTTTAGAATATTGTGCTAAATTCTCAAGTTGTTTCGAATAATAGTTTCGAAGACACAGGCTTAAAAAGCTGGGTGCTCGAGGTGTACTGTATAGTCATATCTTTTTCATTCAGCATCTAATCCATTGAAAGGGCTTTTCAACAAACAAAATTAGCGAAGACGGTGCTAATTGGCTCTGATGGGATCAATGTTATCGAAACGAATCGATTTTATATCCACATTCGTTCAGGAACTGTTAAGTCGAGAGCTGAATGACTGCCTTCTGCAGTTGGGCTTCATTTAAAGTTTTTCTTTTTATGTGGTAACAAGACCAATGCGATTTTCTCGAAACTGTGTTTTCAAAGTCAGTTTGTCAATTTTCACCTTTTGTTGTTTCTTCTTCGTCCAACTTATAGTCTATGGTCCTAGTGAAACATTTTTCTTTTGTACTTCTAATGAAACTGGAAGAAGTTCTGCAACAACGCTAGGCATCTTATTTCCGTGGAGGGACTGCCAGAAATTTAAATATTTTCCTTTGAAAATTTCAAAAAATCTTTGTAAAATATCGAATTATATATGGAATAATCTTTGATTGGAATAATAAAAATTTTGCATAAAATATTTAATTTTTCATACGAAAAAATAATATTCTAAAGAGAGACAATTTTTTTGCACCATGAAATCACCACTCAAAAGTTATTTAGAACCATCGACCTCTAACTCTCATACCAAGCGACTAAATAAAATCGCATGCGATTTCTGCGTCAAATTGTCATTGCCACATTTGTCAACCGGCTCCGCTGTCAGCTGCTTATGCCGCGTCACACAGCCATTGATTATTATAACTGTATAAGTCGAATTTATTTGCCGCCAGCCACTGGCAAATCAATGAATGAGCCACAGTGTGTGCGGCCAGCCAAACTGGCAGCAAATTCGCCACATTTAAATGCCACTCGTCGCGCTGCCGCTGCGCCTGGCGACGCCACCTAACACTGCGCGCCACGCGACTGCGTGTGTGTGCATTAGCGCGTTTGCAGCGCTGTCGTTGCTGGCAGCGCCGTTGCCAACGTTGTCAACGCCGCTGTCGACATGTCCGTCGCAGTTGGCGTCGCCGAAGTACGAGTACGTCGAAATTTTGGCGTTTATGTTGTTTTTAGTCTTGACAGTTCCATTGCAGTGTTTAGACGTTCACGACGCGTTCCAACGGGTCCAATGCAGTGACAACGTGCATGCAACCACACAAAAACAACAACAAGATAAAATTAATATTTTTCGAAATGATAAAGACGCGCGCGTGTTTAAACAAATTGAATTGAGATAGCGGTACTCGTTTTAATGCAACAGCAATTACATGTGCGCGCCCTCTCTCTCGCACATTTCCGCGTTGTTGTTGCGAAATACTTTAATCGAAAAGTAATTAACGAAAATTTGGCGCGAAACTGCTAAGTGACAGCATAATTTTTATGAAATTCAGTTTTTGTGAAAATCATTTTTTTTTCGACGCGCGCTGCCAGATTGCCTAGAGCTGTTAATTGCCGCGGTATCCAAACCAATCGCCATAATTTTCCAATAATATTGCGTGTTTTAAGGCAAATCAAAACAGCGTTATAATAATAATAAAGTTATATAAATGATTTTAATGCTTTAAAGCAAAACAACAACAACAAATTGCTAATATTTGCCACGCAGCAACAGTGAAAATGTCCATGCCACAACAGCACAGTGACTGCTTGGACTTATGCTGGCGTTGGTTGCGCTTGAAAGTAGCGTTTTCCTATGCAAATTTTAAATACTAAATCAAAGCAAACAAAAACCAGCGACAACAACAACTAAAGTACATTTAAAGTGCATTTGGAAAATAAATAAATAAATACAGTAGTGAAGAAAAGTGCGAGTATATAGTGCATCGTAAATGTTGGTGAAGTAGTGGCGTCAAATTGTTGAGCGCAATTATAGAAACAACCAACGACAACAACAACAACCATCGCAAAAGAAATCATAATTAAAAGCTCTTCAGCTGCCGCAGTGGCACACTTCCATAGGCAAATAAGACGAGTAGTCGAACGGTCGGCAGCGCTGACATGCGCCGCGACGAAGCACACCTCAACGACAGCAAAATTAACCACAACAACAATAGCAATAGCGGCTGTAAATAAACAAATAGGATTTGCAAATTGGAAATGTTAATTGATCGCCGAATGAATGTCGAATCAGTTCAGGCTGCTGCTTTTTATTGTAAGTAACACGCCGTAAAACGGCTTCGTGGCCGGTTTTGTGGCAAATTGCATATTGAAAATCATAAAAAAAAGCACAAGCATATAAAACTAAAATTTATTTTTGTGTCCAAAATCGCAAGGTATGCGTGCGTTCATAAGTGTTTTCAAATAATATTTTGATTTCATAATTTTTTGAGTACAGATTTCTATAATTGCTGGGGCGTGGACCTAGTTTTACGAGCCTTAAAATTTACATTGGAATGCACTTACTCCAATTAAAAGCTACCTTGAGACAGTAAAAAACATATTTTGGCGATAAATGTATGAAAAATACAAAGCTTGCTGACTGCAATAAATCTTGCATGTTCCATTTCTATTAAAAATATATAAAGGAGTGGTTCGATAACTATAAAATTTAAATCAAATTTTAGCCAAGTTTTGCATATTTATGAAAAAAATATATTTAATTAAAATTTAAAAAGAAAAAAAGTGATAATAGCCCTCACAAATACAAAATATGCCGTACAAGAGCTTTGAGCAGTCAGTTTGTATGGCGGCTATATGCTATAGTGACTCGATCTGAACAATTTCTTCGGATATTGAAACATTGCTTTAGCTAATAGTCGATGCTGAATTTCGTGAAGATATCTTTTTAAAGAAAAAAGTTTTCCATATAAGTACTTGTTTTCGAACGTTCAGTTTGTATGGCAGCTATATGCTGTAGTGGCACGATCTGAATAATTTCTTCGAAGATTTAAGCATTGGTTTAGATAATAACTTAGGTCAAATTTCAAGATAATATCTCGTCAAATGAAAAAGTTTCCTATACAAGCCTTTGATTCCGAACGTTCGGTTTGTATGGCAGCTGTATGCTATATCCATCCAATATCGCCAATTCCAACAAATGAGCAGCATCTTGGTGAGAAAATGTTGGTTGCAAAATTTCAGATCGATATCTCAAAAACTGAGTCATTTGTTCGTATATATACAGATGGAGGAACAGGCATGGCTTGGCTCGTTAAGCTGATCAATTGCATACATATATACTTTATAAGGGCTCCGACGTTTCCTTTTGGGTGTTACAAACATCCTGTCCTGTCCTGTCCTGTATTAATATATCCCGTTCAGATTACAAATATTTGAAGTTCGTTCTCCAATATATTTTTTAATGGCACAAGCAGGATTAAGGTACAAGAGGGCTCAAGTAGATTGAAAAACTAGTGGATCAAAGCAAAAAATTTAAAATTTTCCAATTAAAAAAATTTCTTAACTACACATTATAGTACATTATACCCAGTATACCTGTTATTATAACCAATATACCCGTTATTATACCCCATCTACTTGACACTATACTTAATATACCTCATAACATACCCAATATACCTCACATTATACCCAATTAAACCAAGTAAATTTATTAACAACAAGAACAAAAAATCATTACATTTTCAATCTGTCAATTGTAAAACAATTGCTTATCTTGATTTCTTCGCGGTTGTATTTTCCGAGCAAATCCCAAATCTTTTGCAACAGCAACAACTCACACAACTATGTATTCCACCGCCATAATAAAGATGTGTCTATGCAAGTTCAACTGTGTGTGTGTGTATATTTCACAAACTACAAGCACCGTTTGTTTTAGAAAATTTATTACAGCGCCGATCTAAGAAAATTATAACCAGCCGACTGACTGACTGACGGTCCCACCAACTGTCTAACAGCACCTAGTGTAAGCTCTGGCATGTGTATGTATGTGTATGTAAACGCTGTAAGTAATTGCTATGGCTTATCAGAAAACTGGCGTTTATCGCATTTTACAAGTAACCTCGTTTCTGTGCAGCGAATCTGAAACAAATGTCTTACAATTACACACACACTATAGTATTGTTTGCAACTGTGTTGGTAGTTAGCTGATGGATATTCAATAACAGGTGGAGCATGCGACTTTGTTAGGTTACCGCCACAAAACAGAAACAAAAGCACATAAAAAATAAAAAAAAGTGCAATATCAAAACAAATAAAATATATCAAACACATTTAATGCATTATTTTACAATTATCAACAAAGTAGAAGAGGCGCAAAATAGCTTATAAATAGTAGGTGTCTGAGTAGCGGAGGTGTATTTGTAGGTATGCCTATGTGTGTGGGTAATGGTGACGAACACAGGAAGTGGTACTCACGAGAGCAGCAGCAGAACGTGACTTTTTGTTGTGCCTCGCTTTATATTTCTAACGTTCCTTGTACACTTTGTTTTTATTTTTACTGTTATAATTTATTTTTATACTGTTTACCAACATTTTCCTTTTCAATGGCGTTATGAATGGCAGAAAAAAGCGCTGGAGTTTATTCAAATTCGATAAGCTTAACAGAGTTGAATATGTTTCTTAGGATGGGTCAAACAAAAACTATTATTTTTTCGCATGGTATTCTGGAAAGTTGGTTCTTAGAAACCTCTAAGCAAGTCTCTCCAAGTATGAGCTCTTGTTTGTAATGGGAATGTCCTTACAATTTTCTATTTTTTGTCTTAATATCAGTTAGAGTAATTCATAAATCTCATCCACCTTCCAGAAAAAATACCTCGTTTCGCTAAGTGCGTCATATTTAGTTTTCTCTCGAAACTTTTTGACGTGGGTGGCAAGATTTCTCGAGAACTACTCAACCGATCTTCAAGAAATTTCACACAAGTCTTTGATTTTTCCGATGGCGTAAAATTTTAATTTTTTTGTAAAAATGTCTGCCAAAATCCAATTTAAAGTTTTTCTCCTTCGTCCAAGTTCCAAGTTAAGGCATTAACTAAAACACGTATTTTTCCCTTTAGATGCTCCTTTAAGGAGTTGATCTTTTTCGGAGGGGTCACCGGAAATGGCAGAGTTTAAAATATGTTTCTCCAAAAATTTCACAATTTCTTTGTAAATAGTTTATGTTTGTAGCAATAAAAAATTCTAATAAAATATTACAGTTTTTATATGAAAAAAATTCCAAATTGATCATATTTTGCTCGGAGAAACCCATGTAACACCTTAATCTCAAAATATTGGGTTTCGTAACCAATTTTCTAAGCTTACCCCAAGGAACTAATAATCAAGAGAATGCGAAACTAATACCATATATCTAAAAGTTTAGGCGCCAACAAAATTCTATAGGTTTAGAAAACAGATGAATAAAGCAGTTTTCGAAATACTAGCTGCTCCAGAGAGTACATTTTTACCAAATCAAAAGTAAGCTTCATTATACAGAACTATACACGACGTCAAAAATTTTGCAACATTGAAGCTTAAGGAGGGCTCGTGGCGGCATAGTATGTATTATGCATGCTTCGATTTAGACTTTGCATTTGTGTATGAATGTATTGAGTTTGCTTTTGTTGTGATCATAAGTCATGGCTGCATAGCTGTATATATGTACTGGTATATATTGTGACGTGCTATATATGCATAAGTACTCATGTATATTGCAATCGACTGCAGGTACATATGTAGCAGGCAAAGGTGTTGAGTTACAATAATTCTCAAATCGTTACGGCAGTGCAAGTACATATGTGTGACTTTTAGTATGGTAAAGTGTTACACTTAGTTTGGTATTGTAATTGTTATTGTAGTTTCTGTTATTGCCTCTAGCTTCGGTGCTTTTATTGCGTGTGTCGCTTTGTTGGCGCACGTCATTTCCACGCATTTCGTAGATAACCTACTGTAACTAAAATATGTTTCACTATTTTTTCTTATGCGCTACCTAGTAAGCGAAGTGGTAGGGGCGGGGTATGGCGTGGTGCTGCCGCAAGAGTGTTTTTATGCCTTCGTGAGCCTCTACGTATGTATGAACAAAGGTGCGCCAGCGGAAGGTGTCGCGAAGCTACTCTGGAATTTTAGAATTTATCACAGTATACACATTTATGGTGGAATGCGGAGCGAAAGGTGACTTCCTCGACCCCGCTTTGGGAGTTAGAGTATTGTGGGAGCCTTTTGTAAAATTAAATGGTCAGCAATGTGTGTAAAAATTCTATGCTTAGCTGAGTGTTTGTGGCTATGTATGTGAGCCGCGCTATGCAAATATTGTATGAGTGAAACTAATTGAGAGTTATTACCGGACCAATTTGCGGAATTCTTAAAATAAATATTATTTTATTTTTTTTTTTTATTTTTAAATTTTTAATTTTTTTTTTTTATTTTAAGAATTCGTTGTATTTCCAGGCTCTATTATATAGACGAGTATATGGAATATTTATTTTTATTATAAATTTTTGCATTTGCTGCCTTTCACACCCTTTCTATATTCATTATTCTTCTATCAATTTATTATTTTTTTATATTTCTATGCTGAACAACTAAATATGTAGCTCTCAAATGTCAACGTCTCACTTTCCTGCAAACCTAACCACTTTCATTTTTATTTTTATGCCAATAAAATATTGACATAGACGCCATTAGCGCATTTTTCCATCTCTCCCTTCCTTTCAAAGCTTGGGAACGCCGCCATTTGGTCATTGCGTGTCAATATTTGTTTGGAATGAATAAATTCCAATTTGTCAATAGGTTAACAGTTAGATATTAATAGTAGAGCATTAGTCATGAGTAAAATGTCATAAAAGTTATTGAAACGAAAACTTTGTATTAAATTGTCATCATTTTTGTGCCTAAGTTGTCTGCTTTCTGCAAGAAACTTTTATTTTTCGCCAATTGAGTATTTTCTTGAAGAGAAGAGCAAGTATAGAAAATTATAGTGCTATATTTCAAAAGCTGAAGAACTACTCCGCATATACAGACGAACGAAAAGTAATCCAGCATGGCTAACTCGGCTCAGTTCGTCACTCCGAACTCACCCGTAAATATGGTAGTCGAAAAAGTCTTTTCGTATTTTTATTCTATGGTAGCACTAGAGATATACGGCTGCAACAACTTCTATTGACAAAATTCTGATTCTAATATTTTATTTTGGGTGTTACAAATATCGTGGCAAACTTAATATACACTGATTAGGGTGTAAAACCCGGTTAATGGACTTCTCACGAAAATTGAACCACAGATCCTTCGTGTGTTAGCTACGAGCTCACTCGTTTATTACGCTCGACCACTTATGTGTAAGCTGATATAGCGAACCCAGTGTGAATTGTGTTAGTTCCAGGTTGTTGTGATCACAATAAGAACAGCTGCGTTCCATTAACCTTTAAAGAAACATTTAAAGTACTATTTCAAAAAGCCTACCAGTCCATCTTTCTGAGACCTTGAAGAGTCTACGACTGAATTTCTATCATAATATGACTACTTACAATATCTCTACAAAGCAAGCGCCCTGATTATCCACGCTATTGAGGCAGAAATTCGGCCCAAACCCGTTTATGTTGCCTTAACCACAATATGATATAATATATTTACTATTATTATATCTAAAGATAGTGGGAATAGTACTTAGTTTTGTATTTATGAGTGTGTTTGATAAATTACAACGCTAGTTTACCGCAATTTTTCTGATAAGATTGTATAAACGACATTTTTTTTAGTTCAAGTAATAAAAATGGAATTTTAAGCTTTTAGTAATTGATCTATTGGGGACTTAGGAAAATTTATAGACAAACAATGATAAACAAAAACTACACATACATACATACATAAATATATATATATATATATGAGAAATGGACTGTATGGCATATTTAAGTGATGCAATAAAGGAAAACAATTAGTATTTGTACACAAGACCCGTAACAAGGTTTGTGGGTGAGAACCGCAGGCGCTATTGAAAGCGATTATAATTGTACTATAGTAATAAATCTAAATCGTACATTTATTGTTGCCCGAAATTGAATAATTCGTTTAAACTCGTTTATGCCATTAACACATTTATTCAATCCAACACTGATGTTAATACACTAGATTCATTAACTGCTAGGAACTTTTATGACCGCATACTGACGCCTCTTTCGTTATTTGGCGAAAATTTGGGAAAAATTCCGGCGACTAGATATAAGTTTTCTGACGCCACAAACAAGAAAAACAAAAGTTTTTAGGAAAATGTATATGTAGAGCTTTTCTAAATAGATACCACTAGATGAATGAGGCTAAAACCCGAGACATAAAGTATTATATCCTCTTCTGAAGTCCAGATGATCCCAAAAAACGCTTTTTGGAAACCCATTTGGAGCTTTCAGCATGCTTTAAATAGTTGAAAGATTTAATGGAAGACTTTATCATACATATTTCTTGCATTTTGCTAAGTTGGTAAGCCTATCCTTAATTACTATGCCAAATATGAGCGCGATCTGTCAACCAGTTTGCTTACAGCAGCTGCTTAAGTCAGTACCTTCATTAGTGCGTTGTAATCTTAACAATGGATAAAAATATAAAACTAAGAATTTGTCTCAAATTTTGTATTTCTAATCAAATTTTGTATACGGAATCGTTGCGAATATTGGTTACGGTGATTCAGTTTTATCAAAGCCACAAGCCTACGAGTTTAACAAAGCCTTCAAAGACGCTCGAGAAATCGGTGAAGACATATGTACCACCTTCTGGACGACTTTCGATCTCTTAAACTGATGAAATATTAAAAAAGTAAAGGATTTGGTTCTTGAAAATCGCCGGGCAAGTATTAGAGCGATGGAAAGAGAGTTTGACATCTCTCGCGGGTCCGTTCCAATAATTTCGGTAGATATTTTGGGTTTGATTTTGTTTCAAAAAGAGCACGATCGTGACCGATTTTATTAACCAGTACCATCTATCACCCACCGTATTCACTAGATTTGGCTCCGTCTGATTTTTTCCTGTTCCCCAAACTGAAATTGCCGGTCTGTGAAATCCGTTTTCAGTCGCTCTAACAAAGTTTCCAAGACAGGAAAAATCGTTGGCATAAGTGTATTACATCCAGTGGGGATTACTTTGAAGGCGACAAAATAAAAAGTGATCTTCCGATCGCGGTTCTTTTTTGTCAAAAGTCTTGTTGTGAGCCAGAAGTCTATAGTTTGTCCAATAGCAAAGGGACGGGCATATAAGGGAGCTTTTGCTCAGCTTCAGATTTAATTCCTAGCATAAACCGCCTAAGGTTACCTCTCCTTAGCAAAAAAACACTACGGAATGCTTTCTCAACTACCTTAAGGGGGGGGCTTTCTTCCCGCCAGCCTCATGTCTTGGTGAGGCACTGGCACCTGCCGGCATGTCCCACACCTACTTTGTGGTTAAAACTTAATTAATTAACTTGCCATTAGACGCAGGAAGAGCAACAAAACCAACAACTAAGCATATATATCAACTACAGAAACACAAAAACAACAATAGCAAACAAACAAATGATATGAGAAACAACAACGTGGAAAACAACGCGAAGACAAAATGAAGACAATGGTGAATGGCTTGTTGAGTTGGTGTATGGACAGTAATTTAATTATTAATTAATAATAGCAAAACGACTGGTGGACAGTCAGCAGCAATAACAACAAGAAGTACACACGCAACAATGAGGGTGATAAATGTTGCAACAACAACAACAAGTGCAGTGTGCAGAACAATGCTGCTGACATTTGCGCGCTGTGAATGCAATTTTAATTGCAAACATTAAGCACAACAGCAACAAAAGCGACTGCGTGCATGTATGCTTGTGTGTGTGTGAGTGGCCAACAGGGCGTATGCGTTGCCGGCGTTGATGGATGGGCGAGCAATTAGCATGTGTGTTTAATAGCGATATGCTTATTTATGCGAATCTAAATGCGATGCCACTCAAACGAGTGTCATTACATAACGGTAATTATTATTATTTGCGCTGTCGACGCCTTGCTGCAGCCACAAGAGGCTTTCGTGAGTTTAGTTGTGCAATTTTCGGTTTGCGCTGCGTCTCGGCTTCTTGTTGTTGGTTTGATAAAAATAGTTTTTTTTTGTTATTTTGTCACTAATTATTATTATTTAACTGTCTTTGTTAGTTTTTATTTTTTTTTCCTTTTTTTTTTTTTTTTTCTTTCCACAATTTGTTTTTTTCGTTTGTTTGCTGTTCTTTGTGGCCATACAGACATCTGCGCTTTTATCTTCACCACCATTTCTTCACTCTGCTTCTTCTGCGCCGCTATTTACCCAAATTTTAACTGATAAACAACGTCAAAAGCAAGAAAAAACTTCAGCTTCTTATCAGTTGTGTACATCAATAAACAAAAAAGTAAAACAAAAACTTTTTAACGCCACTGTACTTACGCGCTACTGGTGTTTATTTGGGCGTGTGTTAGATACCACACCTGCGTGAGTGCTTATGTGTGCGTGATTGTTTGTGAATGAATTAAATTAATATTTTGCTGATAAGCGCTTAGCCATTCAAGATCTGCAACTGGTACGCACGAATGGTAAGGATGAGACCATGCGTAGGCGGTTTTAGCATGAATTTGGGTGGAGCGTTAATTATTATGGGCACTTAATAGTAAGTGGCATATAGTTTGGGAATTCAGCTCATAATTTTATTAAAGTTTTGGTTACAAAAGGGTTATATATTGGTTATCATACACTCATAAAATGGTTATATATTGGTTATTGTTCGCTCATATTGAAAAAAGTTAGAGTTTGTTACAGAATATAATGGTTTTGTTTAATATAAAATTTTTTATTCTTTTTTTAAATCGAAAAATTTGACTTATGACCTCTTCTTGCCTTCTTCTTGCAGGTGGTGATTTCGGGTGCATTATGTACAGTAGAAGATTATGTAATAATGTCACAGTGTGCACACAACAAAGCCATACATGTAGCTGCGGAAGGAACAGTCTCAGTGACAGACATTTCACAGACACGTAAGTAAATAAGATTTGAAGACAAAGTAATTTAAGGAAAAAAAGGCAACGAAATTAAAATACCTTACACAGCTGCATATTTTATAATATGGAAAGGTCTAAAAAGAGCTTCATTCTGATGCTGATCGTTCAGTTTATATGACAGCTATAGGCTATAGTGACCCGATCTGAACAATATGTACGAAAATTGTAGCACATATTTGGCTTATAATAAATGACAAACTTCATGAAGATATCTTGATAAACAAAAGAGTTTGCCGTACAGTTAGGATGATCAGATCAGTCTTATGTTTGAGGGGCCAGTTATATGGCAGCTACATATATGCTATAGTGGAGCGATCTGATTTTTTTTCATATATTGTATATATGCTTAAATTTCACGCTGTTAGCTTCTCAAATAAAAAAGTTTTTCTTAGAAGATCTCGGCTCTGATCGTTCAGTTTTTATGGCAGCTATATGCTATAGTAGTCCGATCTGAAAATTTTTGTCGGATATTGTAGCCCATCTTTGTGTAATTATTCATACAAAATTTTGTGAGAATATCTAGTCAAATTAACAAGTTTTCTATACAGCAACTAATTTCCGACTGTTCAGTTTGTATGGCAACTATACGTTATAGTCGTCCGATCTGAACAATTTTATCGATTATTGTAGGATTTCTTTAAGCAATAATCCATACGAAATTTCGTATTGATACCTTCTCAAATAAAAAAGTTTTCTATACAAGAACTTAATTCTGATAGTTCAGTTCGTATGGCAGCTATATGCTGCAGTCGACCGATATCGGCGCCTCCGATAAATTAGAAGCTTCATTGGGAAAAAAGGATGTCTGCGCAGTTTTAGAACGATATCTTAAAAACTAAAGACTATTTCGCGTATATGTATACATTCGGACGCTGAGAAGGATGGACAGCCGTTCATAACTAAGTGGACCTATTTTGGCAGCAAGAAAACTATAATTCATTATTTTTTTCATAAAAATACTATCTAAAGGTGCATTCCAGCATCCACTTTCCTGGCCTTTTGCAGACACACCGGCTTCTTCATAGCCCACATGCTGCATGCCACATGCCTCGCCACACTTTCACAGGCATATGCCGCAAAAACGAATGCTGAGAAGCGAAAATTATTCAAGCACCTTGAACAAATGTCGCACCGAAATATTTCTAACTACAATAAAAAAACCAAAACAGCGTCTGCAACTCAGTTTATAGAAACGAAATTACAAACAACGGTATCGCAGAGCGCAGCGAAATCTACAATGTGTGCTAGGACACACATTCAAAATGTACAACAAAAAAAATCCCAAAATCCCGCTTGTGTCTGCGAGTGTAGCACGCGCTACTTGCAACAATTCCAACTGTTCGCTTTCTCGTTGCCTCTTTGTGCCTGCTGTTGCATTTAGTTTCGTTAGTTACTGTTGTTGTTGTTGTACAATGCGGTCACTCTGTTATCTCTTTGTTGCATTATGTTGTTTTGTCGATTTTCGAAATTCCTATTGTCATCCTTAAAAATACTAAATTTCTCCTGAGTTCCTAGAAGCGCCGTTAGGCTGCTGGTTTTGTCAAAAAAAAGTAATAATAACAAACAAAAACAACAGTAAAGCAATGCTATTTGACCAACATGCAACAGGTGCAGATGTTGCACTATAGTGGTTGAAGGAGAGGTCAGCTTGTATGCCTGAACCTACCGATCAAATAAATTGAGAGAAGCGTACGGCAGCTGTAAGAGCCCAGAAGAGCGAGTGAGATCGCTAGTATCATCTGCGTTTAGGTAGTTAGGTAGCTCTGGTCGCTGGTTTTTGCGTCTTGCCTCTAATGCTAATGTGCGAAAAGTCTTTATGTCAATTTGTCCGCCTCAATGCCTTCGGTGTTTCCAATTGATTTCAGCGAGCACACACAGCGTCCGGCTGTTTCTGACCGCTGCTGGCCTTTGTTGCATGGCAAATTAACAGTCATTTGCTATTTGCACGCTGCAGCATGTGGCATGTGGCACGTCTGCATCCCTGTTGGGTGTTGTAAGCGTTTGGAAAATCCCATGTTTACCCGGCTTAATCCTAATTTGTTTATGCGATGAAAACTCAATTTTCCTAGCAGAAATGCGAATATAATGGAATTCTGCGTAAGCCAGTGTAGGCGGCATCTTTGTGGCTTAGCTTAGGGATTCTCGTATTTTTCCTGTATTTTGGTGAGGTTACGCATAGTTCATTAGGAGTATTTGCTTCGGCAGCCATATGGGTTCCGTTAGTTTAAAGATATTTCTTGCATCTCATTTACCATTTGACTCGAAATTCTTAGAAAAATCTGGAAACCTGACAAACTGACTAGCCTAAATCGTTTGTTTAGTGTCTGCCTTGATGTCTAGTGAAACTATTAGTGTTTCCTAAGTACATAGCTTGTTTTTGCTGAGGGAAAAGTTAAAATTGTTCAATGATAGTTAAGAAAACACCTCGGGATTAAAAAATGGCTATTGGAGTGGTAGCCGGAATCTATTGCCAAGATATGCATTTCAGGCAACTCTTCAAGCTTCCTAAATGCTGCAGTATCTTTCTGGTTATCTGGCTGAGATAACCAACAACGCAGAAAACAACAATAAGAATATCAATATATACATACATACGTCGAAAGCCCGACTGCAGTTCAGACAATAACATTGCATTACATCAGATAATACTTTTGAAAGCAGGGAGCCAGAAGTTGTGGTGACTGCCGGAAAGTGCCTTCACATACCTGTATAATGGGTTCCAGACTACAAAGGTATTCCGGAAAACGAAAAAGCTGATGAGATTGCCAAAAATGCCAACCGTCTGGCTACCGACGGATAAATACGGAAGTCACTAAAAACAATATACATTGAAATTTACGAAAGGACTGACACTTATGATGGAAATAATGTATAACTTTTAATTTTGTGGGAATTTTGTGGGAGAACCACGGAGAATTCACGTGGATCCTTGCCTGGTCTAAGGACATCCAGCATTGCCAAGTTCATCTGCAAGAGATCTGAAAAAAAATATGCAATCTTTTTACTAAAGTGGTCTCGAAAGGACTTTTTTATAGTAGGGGGAAGTATCGATAGACGGATTGCGGGACTTTAATCCGTTAAACCTAACCTACTCCCATCTCATGTCTTTCCCACGGGACCACTGGGCAAAGTATTACTTCATTCTCCTCTATTGTACTGGCGGACTGACTCCTAAACTGTTGAAAATGTCTCAATCTTGCATTTGCAGAGGACCCGCACATAAGTGCAGTCAAATTTTCCACAGTGAGACTACCTCCAAGTATGGTTATCAGTTTTTCCCTTATAATTTAAAACGTAGATCGTGTTCAGAGTCTTCCAAATACTCTGCACATGTCGGATAATATGGACTAAAGCACCCATGACCACTGAGTATTTGGGTGAGACGGTCCCCATGTTGTCTATCTATCCACAAATGTATGTCCGGAATAAGTCTGTGGGTTCACCGTCTTTTGGATGGAGCTTGCCACCGTTGCTGCCACATTGCGATGCTGCTGATTCTCTATTCTCCTTTTTTTGCGGTAGAATCCTCTGATAACTCATAAATTCGCGCAAACTCGTATCGCTGGATGTCAGTCGGCGCCATATTAGCTAATACCTCATTCGTCATTTTGTTATGGTACGTAAAGCAGTCTCGAAAGGACTGTAGGACGGTTTTTAGTCTAATGACAGGTCAAACCCAATTGGCAGCCCATGCGAACCAGATTGGCATAAGTAATGACGATGTAGTATACGAAGAAAGTGCGACGATTCTTGATAGGCAACGATACATGCTGAAAGTGCCGGGATAACTTTTCCTAGCCCACGGCTTACGTATCAGACTTAGGCGGTCGCTAAGGAAAACTCGGCGCGTACTTACATATTTTTTCATTGAGCCCGAAAATGCTTCATCCGGTATGCTCGCTAGCCCACATACCATACAAGTGTGCACTACATTTTGAGCTAACAATCAAGAATGGGCCATAAAGAGGTGTTAATAATGTGGAAAACATTTAGCACCTAAATTACGAACAAAGCATACAATGAGGAACTACTAAACGATGGGTAAATGATGCCAGCTTAACAAAAACGACAGACAAACTGCATATGAATGCTGTTGTTATTGTTGTTATTTTGAAATTGTTGAGCTGACGCTGCAGCGAAACGTTGTTCCGAGAAATCGCATATATGTGCAACAGCAACAACAACGCCAACAACAGAAATGCTAACAAGTAATAAAGCACACATAAACAGAAAGAAACTGCCTAAAAAGGCCGCTTAAGAGACAGCATAAAGCATTTGCTAGAAGAAGAAGAAAAGAAATCAATAAATCGATTTGAAGTTTGGAAAATGCTTGAAAAGCAAACCATTGAACCTGCTACGGCAGCCGTTACGTTAAAGAGCCATTGACAAACAAGCAATGGCAGTGCAACTATTTATCAATTAACGAGGCAGCCAAGCAGAGGAAATACACACTTCATTAAAAAGGTGTTGGAACAAATAGGAAAAAAAATCTCTAAAAAAAACAACACACCAAAGTCATTGAGGCAGCAGTCGACGAGTCAAGCGCAGCAGTGACAGAAATTGTACAACTCAGGCGGTGAATGGCGGCGGAAGGCGGGTATCTAGCTGAAGCGCTGCAATGTAGCGTAAACAAAACGCGGTGGCACTACGCGACGGGCCCATTCACTATACTGTTGCTGCTACCTCCGCTTCATCAAAGGTGACCGGGTGGAGCAATCGATTGATACTTTTTCGAGCTAAACGCCTTTAAAGGCCGCTCAAAACTACTTGAGTAAACAGCGGCAGTTGGCAACTAAATCGAAAATGCTAACTGAAGAGCAAAGAAGCTACGAATACAAAGTCTTATCAGCCGAAAAGTGGCAACTACCTACCGCCGAAACGCACACAACAACAATAGGAGACGGCGAGGCAGCGTCAACATCAGCAGCCACACAACAACTGTACGCGAATACTCGCGGCGTGCAGCGGGCGCACGGTAGTCGAGCGTGCAGTAGTCGTTTGGGCAATGACAGAGCAAAAGCCATGGCGGCTATCAAGTGCTAGTCAAAGTATTAAACAAGTGACCGAGGTATAGAACGAGTGACCGATCGCATGCCTGTTCACTTGCCGCACCGCCACTGTTGACACCATTTCCAGCGCGCAACAAGCGCGTAGCATTTGGGGGTAGATGTACTTCATGCGAGGCTCATTGATTTCCATTCCACCATTAGGTGGAGCAGTGTGTGTGTGCGTGCGTGTACCTCTTCCACCACTTGAGCATCTTGTTTGCGCTGTGCGTATGTGTGTGCGTGTGTGTTTCCCGAAAAAATGTTGGAAGAAAGTAAGCAAGCATGCGCTTTCCGCCGTGTCTCAAACAATGGCGTATTTTTATTTCCCACACTCGTTGAAAGAGCTGAGCATCGACTGATCGACTGCTCGATCATTGTCAATACCAACAGTGTTTTTCATTCAGCTTTTCGGGCGTTTTTCGTATCATGCCGCTCGGTGTACAGCAATTATTTACATATTTCACGTGTTGTGTCGGAAAGTTACAATCCTCAGCTGCCGCATGTTCGTTCGCTCACCGTCTGTCGATCATCAATACCTACGAACGGCATGCTTGTTGTTCTTTGCTTTGAACACTTTTAAGCCCACAATATTATGAAAATATTTAAGCGCCAATTTTCGTTTCGGTCGGCTACCTTCGCCTACTGCGTGCGCCGTTCAAGTGGTGCGCTCAGTTTTTTTTTAGTGAAAAAATGTTCGTCTCCGTTCTTTACGCTCGTAACTCTGCTTTCATCTTCACAAGCGCTGTGACTGTGTTGTTTTTTCGTAAAACAATTTCAAATTTAAATAACAATAAGCGCGCTTTGCTTCAAAGTGTTCTCGCTTGCTTTATTGATTGGTGATCCTCAGTGATCTTTCGCTTGATCACAGCGTCACAGTGATCATGGCTCGTACATGTTCTTGTTGTTCATTGTTGTTGCTCATGTCAAATTGTTTGTGGCGCTGAACTTCTATGGCAGCCGTTACGGGTTTGAAGTTGTCTAGTTCCACGCTTTTTTATATTCTGTTTAACCGTTTTCTTTTACGAGTGTGTGTAGGTATTATAATTTCTCTTATTGTCATGATTGTTATTGATGTTTGTGCATGTTTGAAGACCTGCAATTAAGTGCTTCAAGGCGACAATGAAGCACATTGAAGTGTCGTTGTAGAATCAAATTTGACTCTGTGGTGTAGTTTAAAGGCAAAGTATGTACGAAAATAAATTCTTAGAAAATAAGCATGGGAATCTTCGAAAACTCATTTTTTACCAAATGATAAAGTTATTAAGTAATAAAAGTATATGGAATATTGGAGAAGAGTGAAATCGAAATACTAGTTATTTCGTTATTTATACAAATATCACTGCGATAGTTGCGTTGGAGATTTAACTCTACGCACCGACTTATAGCATGGATAAGGCTCCTGAGACCAGGCAGAGACCTGCGTCTCGTAAATGGGATGATGTTCGTCTTCAAGGGTTAATGTTAAGTCCAACACCTCTGCACCATCCCTTTGCTAGGCCTAGTCCCCTTTGTACCATATCGCGGAGAGTATCCTAAAAGTTTTCTCTGCTTATAGCGAATTCCATTGTTAGTTAGCAACACGAGTAGTTTGTCCACGACAATGCTCCACAAGAGGGGGATAGCACTCCTCCCTGTGGGCAGTCTCTTGTAGTACCGAGACGAATACTGGTATCTCTTACAGTGGTTTCAGCTTTTCTCGTGCCGCCACATTTTCTCCAGTGCTCTTGTACGAAGGTACGCGTAGATACTTTGGTTAGTATATGAACTTGTGAAACACCAACCATATCTCTTTCAAGCAGGCTTTTTCTTTAAAATTTTCTTCATAAATACTTTGCATTTGGATTATGCTATACAATTTTGTATGGGTAATTAAAACTTTGTGCTGCCTAAGCTGTAAGTGTTGTTTAAACAATTCGCATAATACTTGAAAATATTTATTTGGCATACACTACATAATATTTATGACGTTTTTATCTGATTTTAAGGCCTCATTGCTTTTAGTGGCATTACTTTTTGACAGAGCTGCTTACGCGTAAAGCTCATTATTATACTTTAAGCCCACAGGCTTAACACTTCAAAGCAGCCAAATATGTAATATGTAGGAGTAGCCATACATTACTGCGTTGCTGCAGCAATGTCGGCGAACCTTTCAAAATTTTGCTTGTTAAATGAATATGTATCGTTTTCAAAATCGAATTCGCCATGAAAGCGATTAAGGTTGTCAGTGGCGAAGATTTATATCTACCAAAAAACAAATGCAATTTCGATTTTGGACTCATCAATTTAGCAAGTTTCGTGTAACAATTTCTACCTTATACTCGTAATATAATTATTTAGAGATATTTATCAAAATATATTTATATTCTCTGTTATAAATTGACGTTGCTGGGATTAACTGCTTCCGTGTATTGCTGATACATGATATAGAAGTATATTGACTCTGCTACAATAAATGATTTTTTATATTTGGATTCGAGCAAATTATCAACGCTTGTTTCTATATTAAAATTTCTTTTGAATTAATTGTTGACTGTTTGCCTTATAACCCACTTTTGTCGTCTTCAAGCCAGGGAAACAGAAAAACCTCAAGTACTTACAATGAAATGCCACAAAGTGTAAACATATTATACAATTATGGACGTCTGTTTGTAAGTAGGTGAAATAAATTCGCTGGAAATGATAAACCGCAAACTTTGAATAGTTCAAACCACAAATCAACAACTAGCAGCTAATGAAAAGCTAGGTCTTGCGAAGCGCCCTGTGTGGATCGCAAATAGGTTAGAAACTAGCATAAAACCATTAAAGTAATAAGCAATATAGTACGAAAAATGGTTACAAGGCTAACATTTTCGAGGAATAGAAACTAAAGGCAATTAATTGATATGTATATGCATTAGAGCGGGTCGATATTTTTCTAAAAAATCGTTTATTGCTGATAAAAATCATTTATTGATGATCGCGTTTGCGGGAAATGTTCCACTGATCATTCTGATCAACTTTACCTAAGAAACTATGGATCTAAAACCGATTTTGTCAAGCCGGGGATTTTTAAGGTGAATTGAAAAAAGCCGGCTAAACGGTTATATGGCAGATATACATATGATATAGTTATTTGATCTAGCTGATTACGAAAAATGATAAATTGAGTGTCAAAATCCAACTCTGTATTAATTTTCGTTCGGATATCTCAAAAACTGGACAACAATTTTACCTTGAAAATTGCTGGCTCGAAACCGGTTTCAGACCCATATTTTCTTAACCACAGTTGTTCAGTATGAATATTTCTGGCATATTGGATTTTTCCGTTTTTTAGATCACCATAAATCGACCCACTCTAATATTTATACTTATATTGTAATAATTTTCCGTTTTTTATAAATCGACCTGCTCTAATATGCATATCGTGGACTTATATCCTTAAATATAAAATGCTGTCATTAATTCCCTCTCTTGACAGCCAAAATTACAACATTTGTGCGGTCTTCTCAGTATATTTATTAAACAATTGTCGAAATGAAAACCTCGAGATTTTTATAAGCATACTCCCTTAATGCCTGAATCCATTCTAATGAATTTTGACGTTTCAATTAATTTAGTTTTTACTTTCAACACACATAGTTTCCTACCCTTTTCCCAAAACTTTTATTTTAGCGTCCATAACAACCCAGCATATCCCAAACGAAAACATTAGCAATCAACAGGACAATTAACAGACTCTCTTTGACACCCTAAAATAAATAAACACATGCCAAATACATAATTAAAATGGCTAGTTTAATACATGTACGTGGGTTGCCTTTTATATTTCGGGATTTGGGAACCCTAGTATTGCAATCTTTTAACTCACAACTTCGTCGTAAAGTTTGACACTTTTTATGTTGTGCATACTCAGAACGTTCTGACATACTCGTACGAGCGCTTTTGTGTTGTTTACAGTAACTTAAAATATTCATCACGCCCAAAAAATGGAATCGCGATTATTTTGTATAACTTTCGGCTCGGATTAACTCAGCAACAGTGCATCGATGAACTTAATTAAATTTTTGGTCCATTAAGGATCTGTGTTTATCAATGTTACTGTGAACTCAAAAGTGTATAGATCTTAATGGAGAATATTTTGAAAAAACAATAAACCAATTTTCGTTCATTAACATTTTTATTTGTTTGTACCCTAATCCTGAAATATAAAAGGCAACCCTTATACTATTTTTGTGACTACACTAAGTGCCAAGCGGTCACAAACCCGGTCCATGTTTTGTACATGGAAAAAGAGAGACTTGTATTTGAGTAAGGGAAATGTGGCAGCTGAACATGAAATTTCGAATAAATCTGTTCGAAGGACAGACAAGGAAATTACCAGTTTATTATGATGAGAGGAAGGGAGGTTAACCCTTGAACATTCGACATATAAAGTGAATAGAACAAGCTTTAAGGTGTCTCTGCAACTCATCCATAAGTATATCAATTTATCAAGAAATAACCAATATTTTCGAAGCTATGATTAACTTCTTGACTGCCTTTACAAATATAATACAGAATTCTAACATAAGTACTACATATTCATGGGTGTGCATTCATTCAGTGATTTTCCTTCAGCGTGAGAACAACAAATATTGACCTCTCTCCTGTCGTCTCACCCAAATCGGTTAAGTTAAACACCTGTGCGGCATTCACACCTGAATGTCTGCTCGGAACTATTAAATTTGTTACGGCGGCCCCACATCATCAACATTCTCGTCATCATCAGCTCATTTTCCCTCATCATTACGTCGATAGACAGCAGGCAAGCCATATTAAACACGTTAAAGTCACCTTTGGGGCATTCATATTTTCGTTTTGTTGTTTCGTTGGCGTCAGAATGAACTGTTAATTTCTTCACCAAATATGCGCTGTGTGGAATTTGACGCACCTTCAAGGCATTTTCCCCCAGACATTGACTTGGCGTAAGCAAACAAACAGTTTCATAGACTCGCTTGTAGATTTAGATTTGTAAGGCAGAGTTCATTATGCGTTCGGTATTTGTAGACCTTTTTTCAAATCAGAATGGTGTGAATGAAAAAAGTAACAGCAACTATGTGTGGTGGAAGTTGAATTCCTGGAGGAAACTGGAAGGTTTGTTTAAATATTCTGCTCCTTAAGCGTATAGCAGATAGTTGGACTTTTTACAGGGAGAAGGATGTCAGATGAGTAGGGTTAGCAGGGCATGCAAAGAAGAGATCAGTGTCATGCGGAGACTCATTGCACGCTGGACATATTATAGATATGTGAGGGTCTATTCTGGATAAGTGGGAGTTCAACCTGCTACAGAATCCAAAACGAAGCTGCTTAGTATTTTCGTTGGAAAGAACCGCCAAGGAGCGACCACTGAGAGCTCGTCGTCCTCGATACTCATTTCGCCTCTCTTATACTTAGCAAACCACTTCTCTACGGTTGATTTTTGTGGGTGCAGAGTCCGAATTATGTGCATCAAGCTAAGCATGGCTTCAAGCAATGCTTGATTACCACAAGAAATTCCTTTTTATCCAATTTTTTTCAACTAGCCAAATTGGCTTGACTCTGAATGCTTTATTTCACAAACTAATAGTTCAGCAGCCATCAAATTTCTACACGTATCTCTTGAAGGTTAGGGCTAACTAAAAGTCACACGTATCTAATACCAGTAGTGCCATCTATGCGTCAGCTTACGAACTTTTCAGCCCACCTGTTATGTACATTGACTAAAGACACAATTGGACTGCCGCCTGAAACTGCGTGTTCCATGCCATTAGGTCGATGATCTTTTATTAAGTAATATACTCAAATTGCTACCCTTCATTCATTAAGCAATTGCTATTGCTACTTGGAAGTCATCAATATTGAATGCCTTTCCAGGTGCACTTAACGCCAGCTACAACGTTTTTCTATGGAAAGTACCAGCTACTATGAACTTTAATATTTCGAAATGTAACCGACGCTCGCGTGTTGGCATGCAAATTGTTTCGACTGCCAGAAAAAAAGTTCCTTAACAGCTGAGCTTTACCAGTATCCTCAGCAGTCCACACGAGTATGTGTATCAGTTTATTTTGGAGCATGGGCTGCAGGCTGCGTGTCAGTGCAATATTTTTAAATGAAAAATAAATGGTACAAAAAAGGTATGTAATAAGTGGCTGTAAGCTGCCACCTTTCGTTTTTTATGATTTCGCCGGCGGCGCCAAAATAACTACTCGTACTTTGGCGCTATCAAGACGAGAAACAGTGAATTCTTTTCGCAAGGCTTCTACAAGACGGCTACGCGTTCATTTTATAAAGTCAGCTGAGTTATTTTTTCACTCAATTTGCATGTAACCGCTTGCACAACACCGCCGCGAAATAATAAACAAGAAATAATGACGTATTTTAATGTGCTTTTTGCCCTTGGGTATGCGAAATCGTATTAAGGCACGAAAATATCACTTGAGGAACAAGAAAATTAAACACTTTTAAAGTGCAAGGCGAGGAAAAGGCTTCAGGGAACTGACATTGCGTGTCAGCGCGCCATGCCTCAAGCGCGGGGTGCACGGACCCAGACACGCTATAACTGTTTAGATACAGTTTAAGCAGCACACACGCGTTGCACATTAAAAATCACATACGAAAATTAACGCTGTTTTGAATTGTAATATGCAGCAGGGGAATGAAGTGAGCTTAGGGGGGAAACAGAAGAGAAAACGCGGCAAGTTAGGCGCGCGCTGACACCGCTAATTTATTACCCAAAACAAGCTGAGGCTAAGGTGCGCTTTGAAGGATATTAATTGCTTGAAGATAAAGCGATTTTCACACCAAAACCAAAATAAATGAATTTGCATTAGATATTGAAGAAAATGAGAAAATAAGAATTAGAAAATCTAAAATCAATATTTCAAAATCTTTTAAATTTGATATTATACCAAGACCAGCATAAATACCTCATTGAAGATCGACAAGATCACTTAACGGCAAATATGCACAACAAAAAATTCTTAGCCAGCGCTAAGACCGGAAATTAGACTTCACATAAACGGCGCTAAGCCAGCATATAGTTACTGTTATGTAAAAAGCCTGTCAGTCGCCTCAAAACGCCAACAGCCAAAAACATGAGACGCACCGACGATCTAATGATCATATCACTACACAAATCAGACCCAAACAATCACTTGCTACCACAAAAAAGTTGAAAAGTCGAAAAGGATGAGATAATAACCGCATCTTAAATATATAACAAACAACAATAGCAACATATAGCCATGACAAGAATGGGAAAACAAAGCAAGACTAGCATTCAAAATGTTAACTACCTACATAACTGATATGATCGATCAAAGAAAGGTCGACTGATCGATTCGAAGCAAAATTGTACGTTTTAAAGATAATACCATCAAAACGCTGAGGGCTTTGAAATGAGCCGCATACATACAGCAAATACAAGAAGAGAAGAAAGCGAACTTGTGTGCTGTAAGCACGATCCACCCTAGCCACTAACACAGAGATGCCCACGAAAACGGCTGAACGAGCAGCATTTAGTCGATTGTTAGGCGTTTGACGTACAGCTAAAATGCACAAAGTGCTGAAGTGGCAGGAGTAAACGGGGTGAAGCCCATAAATGCATGAAAAAAGTAGCAATTTAATGGCTTTTTATGTGGCAACAATGCTGTACGCGCGGCCAGCGCTTGGCGGTGATCTACGCACACGGTAGACATGATCGATATACAACAGGAATTACGATCAATTTAAAGGGTATTTAGGTGACTGATTGTGCCGTGCTCGGCTATAATCGCGTAAGCGGTGTCTACGCCAGTAAAGAAGAAGAAGAAGATTGTGCCGTGTTACACACAACAATAATGACCTTTATGTTGGGCTTTATGTTGGCGTGTACCTGACAGTTGCGCGTTCGGCTGCGTGCTGGTGTCAGCAACAAAAGACCAGTGAGCTCCACATAACAGAATAGATTTATTTGATGTGCTTAATTGCGACGTGATAAAGGATGGGTACTATGAGGTGAACATAGGCTGATATAAATAATATTGATTGCAGTGATGAAGGATTATCAGAGCAATTATTTAGTGCTGATGCGAGGTGTTGAGCGTTAGAGAAGCGTTTGGAAGAAAGATGGCTTTGACTGTTTTTAAGCAGTTCACACTAGATTGCGGTTGTGGGCAAGAAAAAGTGACAGCAATATCTCTCAGCAGTGCAGAGTGAGCGGAATTTAAGTCTCCCAACTAAGTAAGGTAGACCCTAGAGTAAATATGAGGTAGTCGAAAAAGTATTTTCGTAATTTGTAAATAGATGTCGTTGCAGTCGTATATCTACAGTGCTACAAATCATATTGTGTCATACCATATAGTACTGGAGAGGTGAGCTTTTAAGCTTCATTTCATCAAAAAAACAAAAATTCAATTTGGGGAAGTTCAAAAAAAGTTGCAGGTGTTCAAAAATGAGTGAAAATAACGAAGAAATTGGATTATACATTTTGTCAACAACTGATGAGATTGAAGCAAGCAATCGAAAAAAACGGCCAGAACTGATCAACAGAAAGGGCTTCATCTTCACTGATGACTCGGCGAAACTTAGAGAGCTTGGCTGGGAAGTTTTGAAGCATCCACCATATAGCCCTGAACTTGCGCCATCAGACTACATTTGTTTCGGTCAACGCAAAACTCCCTCAATGGAATAAAATTGTCTTCAAGAGAAGCGTGTAAAAATTACTTGTCGCATTTTTTCGCCGAGAAACCAGAAAAGTTTTACACTGATGGCATAATGTCTCCAGCGGAAAAATGACAAAAAGTGGTCGACCAAAACATTTCGTTCGTTAAAGTTCATTATAAATATAAAAAAATATGCTGAAATTTGATTGAAAATGCGAAAAGATTTTTTCGACTACCCAATATAATGGATTTTATGTATCCTTTTTACTTTTGAAATTTTCTTATTTGAAGAAAATATTCTTTTATATTTTTTGGCATACCGTTTATTGTTTGCTCAGCTCGTGGCGCCTTTCCTGCCTTCATGTAAACACCATTGAACACTTAAACAGGCAACTAAGTGCCACGCCTTGCAATATTGCATTAACAAACCAACAACTCGACATTGTTGCTAACTGTTTCACATTAAGGAAATCGCTTACGATATGTATTTAGACATTTGCCACACGCAATACCAGCCATTGAGGTAAAGAACAGTAAATATTTAAGGAAAAAAACGAAAAGGAACTGAAAGTAAGGAGGTGGAGCAGCGGTCAATTGATTCGTTGGAAAATCGATGTGTGTGTTCGGCGCTGCCACACTATAATTATTTGTATAACTTTTTGTTTTTGTTGTTGTCTTTTTTTTATTTTTTACAGCCAAAGAACCTCGACAACAACTGATTGAGTGGCTAGCAACAGCAAAGGCACGCATTGGACCACAGAGCCGCTGATGTTTGCCTTACTTCAGTTAATTATCACTTTGCGCTTAACAGTGGCGCGTTAAAAAAGTTGGCAAAAATTAACAAAAACAACTTAAATTGTAAAATTGTATGCAGATATATGCAGAGAGTATGCGAAAAAATGAAGGTGGGCCCCTTAAGGCACTCAACATTGACAGTTGTAATGCAATGTCACTCAATGTCAGACGTGCTAATAGACACAGCTAACATGAACACACACAAGCACATGCACACACACTGAGGCACGAGCATGCAGAGTTGCACAGATGGCCGAACAAACAGACGTCAAGCCTACCAAACACACAGACACAGGCAGAGTCAGAGACAGAGGCAGAGGCAGAGACAAACACACACACGAACACGCACACAAACAAGTGTGCGCACACAAATACCATAAAACACACACATACATATACACTTAGCTAGCTACATACATATGTACTTATGTATATTGCTTGGCTGCCAACCGGCCTTCGTTCTCTGATTGTCCAGTAGGCGGGGGCTGTGAGCGGCGCAAATATGCCAAAAACAAACAATTGACAACAATAACAACAACGGTAATGACGACAGCAAAGTGTGCTCATAAAATCAGCCAAAGTGCACGCAAGAATAAGGCATATACATACAACAACAACAACGACAAAATATGGCTATTAAACAACAATAACAAATGCTGACAGGACAACGTCGCCAGGCTGGCAAGGATACTACTTACCTACATAGGTGCACACACAAGCCGTGTGGCTAAATAGAATGCGACAAAAAAAAACACAAAAACAAAAAAATAAAGCCAAAAAAAAAACAAAAAACGAAAAACAGCCATCATTAAGCAGACAAGGTGGTAAAAGCAAATAAAGAAGCGTTGAAAAAATTTACAGGCAAAAAATAGTTGAGCGAGTGCGTGCAAATAAATTTTGTAGGCCACCCGGTGGGCAGCACGGGACACGCACTGCTACGCAACAGCCAAGCAGACACACTGGACACACACACGCACACACAAACACGCAGGCGCGCAGCTGACGGAGCCATCTGCATTTGTGGCAGCACGATCACTTGGGCTCCGACTTGACATTTTTATTGAGTTGTTACATTTATGTCAAGGGTTTGCGCTGGGCGGTCAACGCATAGCTCACGCTGTTGCTGATGCGATCGTGGCTGCACTCAGTCGCGCAGTTGGCAGTTTTACTTACGCAGCGACAATATTGCAAAGTAAGAAAGAAGACAGCTGTGCGGCACTTGGTGGTGATATGGTCAAAAAGACCGCTAGAAATGATGCCTGTAATGCCATGCAACAACAACAATGCAATGCTTGCAAAAAGTATAAATTATTTTCGATCTTCACACTGAACATTGGTCAAGTTCGACGCTTTCGCAAGGCAAAACACATACATACAAACATTCAGCGGTCGCCATATGCATTGCTTTCCACTGGTCACTGTCCCCTGCATCCTTGCATTTCATTGGACCACAGCTGACAATGCAACTGCCTCCCGCGTGAATGTCATAGGTGTTGTTGTCTACCGGTGGTCCATTGCTGCACGCTACAGTGCGGCAACATGCATGCCACATGCACATCGCTCACGTCCTTCGCAGAACTAATAATTGCACATTTTTATTGCCAATTCGGTTGTTATTGTTTTTGGTGTCGCCTTCCTTTGAGCCTTTGTGTTGTTTGCAGAAAAGGACCACATAAATCAGTCTCCAGCCTTTGCCGCCGCAATCCTCAATGCGTCACTATTGTCGTAGCTCGTAAGCGTTGTTGCAGCGCTTGATCTGTTGATTTTGTGTTTGTTGTTGTTGTTGAAGGTGGTAAAATTACGTCAATCTTATTTTTGTGTACTAACTTTCGTATCGCTGTCTTCACCGACTTTTTAACGAACCACAAAATTGTCGTAAAATTCTGGCCTTATCTCGCTTAATGAGTTGCTTTTGGTCACTTAATTGTAACGTTTAAGATTATTTTTAAAGGATAGAATGATTATACGAGAGAAGGCAATAGAAGGGCTTGGGAATGCTTTCTGGTTTATTTTTAGGACAAATAGCGATTTATTTCTTACTGAAGTCGCCCTTTATCCTGGAATCAGCGAAGTTTCAACTTCTTAAACCCTTCTGGATCCATGTTTTATCGACGGTCACGAAACGTAAAAGTAATCCGAGTGTGTGCAGATGAGCAAAATATCGCCAAAAGATCTTTTTAGGTGTCCGTTAACTCGGTTCTGTTGTAAATCTTCAATTAAATCGAAGACGCGAGAACTCTTTTCGAATTTCAATAACAGATCTGACAGGTTGACTAATATTTTCGGTTCCCAAGTTCGCAATAGAAACTGGGACCCACATATTCGGTATCTGGAGGCTTGTACAGTTTTGGTCCAACTTAGACAATTTTTAGTTATGAAGTGGAATACCTCAAAGGCACCATTCTAGCAAAGTTATATTCGGTTAGGTTGATTGGTTCTTGATTCGCATACTGTCAAGTAAAACAATCAGATTTTAAACTGTGTTATATGGGAGATAGGCGTGGTTTTTGTCTGTTTATGATAATTTTCGCACTATAATGCAGGAATGTCAAAATAATATCACGTATAGAATTTGATTGAAATCGATCGAGTAGATCCCGAGTTCCCTTTGTCCAAATTTGACAGTCGGGTCTTCGTGACCGGAACGGACCGGATTTTTAACCGGCTAATGACTACCATATCGACAGCATTTCTACAAATTATTTCAAGAATCTTATCTGCCGCTTCAACAACCACAAACAAATTTAACCCCGGCTCCTATAAAGCTCTTCTATACCACCACGGGTGTAAAATTGTATGTCTCTGGCGCATTTAGTTACAAATTTATCGTACTTTTAGTAGTTTTTAACAAACCTGTTTTATGGAGAGAAGAAGGGGCTATAATTCGACTTCACTAATTTTCACAAGATGGATAGGAATGCCAGAAAAACTTGTCCTGAGCGAATGACATTTTATATGTTCTCGATTAGTAACGTATTATGGGCGTGGCAATGTTCCGATCTCTTCCATTAGCAATACCGAACGCACTAGGGTGCCAAGGAACACATATAGCAAGTAGTTTCACCAAGATATTTCGATTTCTACTCAAGTTTTCGCTTGACCGCACAGACAGACATCCGGAATTCTACTCGTCTCGTCATCCTGATCATTTAAATACATATTGGGTAGTCGATAAAGTCTTTTCGCATATTGTCAATAGATGTCGTTGCAGTCATATTATTACAAATATAAAAAAAATAAGTTGAAGTTTGCTTAGAAATATACGAAAATACTTTTTCGACTACCCAATATATGTTAAGGGAACAAAACTATTATAATCTGTGCGGCATGTGGCGAGAGTATAAAAAGAAAATGGTAAACAAACAATTTTTTTTTAACAAATCTCGTTAATTTCGCAACTGGCCAGCGGGATAACAGTACTCTACCTTAGTACACGCTTATGTAAGCTCAAGGTTCAATGCTTTTGCGCATTATTGAATCGGTGCACACATGAATTATTATCAGCTTCACTCATTAAATGCCAATAAAAATCAAAAATAATATTTTGCAATTAAATTCAAATATGTCTACGTGCATATAATTACCCATGGAACACCTGCATGGTGCCAGCACCCACTGCTCAGCGCCCAAATAACGCGAAGCCATAATAATGTCGTGCTATACATATGCAGTGATGACCGTGCGACCAGCGGCACGTACCGTAAGCGGCCGTACAATAAAAACTCACTGTGTCAATGCTCGGTGATGAGCTCACGAATGTGTGGCGAAGACCAATTGTCGCCATTAAAATGCAACGCTGTGTGCCTGTGCGCCTGTGTGTGAGCGTGCGCTATTTTTAAACAATGGAATGAAGCAGAAAGTTTTTATTGGAGTGACAATTTATCAAATTTTATTGCAGACAATTTTTCGTGCAGGCGCCCCACTTAAGTTTTGTTGGTGTAAATGAGCGCCTTTTAATGCGCGAGTTTTTTTGGGTGCGCTGTTATTTGTGCTCTATAAAGGTATAGAGGTAAATATGTGTATTGTTTGCTTTACTTGTATGCTTTTATGCGGATATTAGCATGGCAATAGTTTTCTGCATTTTTTTGTCGCTTTGGCATTTTTATTATTATTTTTTTTATTTTTTTTTAAATATTTTTTTTACTAATAAATGTTTCTCATGCAATAGTTATTATTGCTGTACGCTCTTTTTATTATTTTCTTCCTATTTACGCGCATTTTTATTGACAGCTGGCCGCTCGCAGCGCCGCAGCTTTAATATTTCTGTCATGCTGCGCATTTGACGTTTTATTGCGCCTAATTTTATGCTGATGAGTTGCATCGCTTGAATATCAAATTTATTTCAATTTTTTCTCGCGCGTTTTCGAATACGCTGCCCGGCATTATTTCATGCCAATAATAAAAAAAAAATAATAATGAAAACAACTCTGCATTTTTGATTGGGTTGTTCAACTGTACGGCATGAGTGTTCGCTGATCGATATCTCCTTGTTGTTGGCTTGTGATTGGATCTATGAATATGTTTTAATAGATTTTTGCTGCGTAGGTCGTTCACAGATGTTTATCGTTTCTGTTTAGCTGATTTTCTAATATTTGTGAGACACTCCATCACTTTGCTGTTGTTGGCTTTTAGTCGACGCGCGATTGTTATCTGACAATCAGTGAGGTAATTTGAATGTTGAGATTTGTAGATTTCAAGATACGATGCTTTGAGTTTTTTTTCGATTTTGCTGTTCAATAAAGGCCCAGCTTGTCGTCGCGTAACATTTTTATGTTAATTTAATTGCAACGTTTATGTAAATATTTGGTTATATTCAATAGTTTTTGTACTGCCTTTGAGCCGAAAGTGAAAATCTTGAACTAAAGCCAGACTCTTAAGGTGGCGCTTTAGATTTTGCTTAGATTTAGGAATATGAGACTACAGTGTATTCGCCGGTTGGAGAGGCCCACACTTTTCTCAATTTCAACATTCAAAGCCGATTCGGTTCTCCGTTGATAGCTTGCATTCTGGCATTGGACCATTGATCAACAACTAGAACTTGTGAGATTGCGAATTCCTTCTGGTCCGCAGTGATCCGTAAGAACTCATTAGAACAAAGGTATTCTGATTGAATACTGTCCAAAAGGTTTACATGTGGTGCGACTGAGTATTCTATCGAACGCTCTTTGCCAAGGCTGTATGGAGGAAGGCGAGGTGGAATCATCTTGTCACTTCTGTCTCTATTGCACAGCTTTTGCTAGACTGAGATTGAAATTAGACACATATAGCGAAACTAGCGAGATATACATATATTAACCGCCTTAATAAGCTTATTCTAAGCACAGAACGATTCTCTGATGATCTATATTTAAGCAGGTAACACAAAGAACGAATTTCTGTCCAAGTGAGATTCAACGACTTTTTATCAAACCCACAACCTAACCTAACCTTGGTTATGAGCAGGTGTTGTATTCGGTTTTTTTTTTTAGATTAAGTTAAACTGGTAGGCCAACGAGCCTCGCATAGACCAGTTTTGGTTCTTTGCGATACCATATGGAGTTCAACTACTAAGTCCATGAGAAGTAGCCATCCTTTAGGATGCCAGCGCTTGGTAATTTTAACAGACTCTGTGGCCTCACTACCGATACCTCCTCCAGTGTATCATACCAACTCTCAACAAAATTGTTGATACTATTTTTTTATATATATTTGGAGTAAGAAATTTTTTAAAAATTCTCAAAATTTTCCAAAAAAAGACAAATATCGAAAGAGGGGTTGCATTATTAAAAACACTTACCATTTTAGCTCGGAAATTCCATACCTCCTTCCCCGAAAAGTTAGCAGCTCATAAATTGGGGGATCGCAAACAAATGGCATGTTACCATACACACGAATTCAGCCCTTCTAGATTCTGAAACCAAAACAGAAAAGAAAATATTAATCTTAATGGTGACTGCTTCAAGAAAAAAATTTAATCTACAACTTTTTTAACTGTTTCGAAATTTTGAAAAATGATACTGAATTTTGGAGATATCGCTACTTTGAAACATAGACAAGTCAAGGTAAATCGAACGCGGAGAAACTAAGAACTCGTGCACATCGTTTTGAAAACGCGTTTAAAGTTTGAGTTCCGGCCGAACCGAGTTGTATGGCAAGTCAGCAAAATACATGCATATATCTCCGAAACTAATTTGAATTTTTAAAATTGCTCTTTGAGACGTATCCTTAAAAAGTTAAATTTTCAAAGAATAAAAAAAAAACAAATATTTTTTTATTTCTAGACTAGAATAACACCTCATGCACGTACCATTTTTACAGACAAAAATTTGTCTGCGCCACTTTGGCGAAAGAAAAACGAGAACTCCCTCCCACACAAGTAAAATTCACAGGCTCAATAAAATCAATATACAAAATGCCCTATCATTAGCTGTTAATTTTTCGCGAGATAAAACCGTTAAAGCCAAGTTCTCTATCATTTAAATGCCGAACATAAAGTAAAAGGTCGCAAAACCCACACAAATTGACAGTTGCAATTTTTATATAGTTGCACCTATACATGTATGTGTGTGGGTGTTGCATGAGAAATATGCACCTTCAAAGAATTAGACAAACACTCGAAATTGTAGCACGAGATTAGCGGAAAAATTACCGGGTTAACGCAAAGCGACAGGCCAAGCGCCATGAGTCACAAATAAATAAAACCACTGGCGCTCGTAAACCAATGTGCCACAGATTGCGGCGCTAATGGTGCAGTGTCAAGCGCGCGACTGTGGGCAGCAGCCGCCAAAGCAACAAAAACAATAGTAACACAAATTTTAAAAGATCATATGCAGCGCAATAATCAGCACGCCGAGTGGCTGACTGACAAGCGCGGCAGACTCGTCTAATGGGCGTACTTCTAGAGACACCGAGCGAGCGCGCGGCACGTCAACGCCTCGCCGAAGGCGCATTAAAAACGCTCGAAAGCGCAAACAAATGCCATTTAATAACCGCAACTAATAACTTAATTAAGAATGCCAAACGGTGGAGGGAGGAGCGCGCGGAGCAAGGCGCACACAAATCCCGACAGTTTTGGCCACAAGCCGACACCGACTGGAAGTGTGGCGTCGATCAAAGCCAACGCAGCCGTCAGCATGAACGCGAACGCGCGGTGAGGCGTCGAGGGATACGCGCGAATGCCGTTTTATGAGCTGTGTCTTTCAGTTTGGCGGCTGCTAAATTAAACGGGCGGCGAAAAAGCTGGCATTTCCAGTTACACACACACAAACACACAGAGAATAGTATGAGCTGATCTATTTCAAGTTGTAAATATGCTTTGTCATGCATTTCTGATTTGCCAAGCAGCAACAACAACAGGTCCAGCGCCAACAAACGCATCTTCACAGCGCATTCTTGTGAAAATTAAACGCGCTGCAGAGGCCACATCATCTCCCTTTGGCTTTGGGAGCATGTGACCCAAATGTCAAGCAAAATAAATGCACACAAATGCCGCGCTAAGCCAAAATATTTGATCTCACCATTTCCCACAGCCCAGCGACTGCAGCGCGGTCACGTGACAAGCTTTCATGTGCGCCATACGCTAACAAGAGATCTTCCCCCAGTCGGCGTTGCACTCCAATTTGTCGTGCGCCCGATTTAGTTCGTGTTTTTATTGCAATCGGAGTTGACACCTATGTTGTTTTTGTCACTTTGAGTTTGTTGTGGTGCTGCTCAGTGTCATTGGGGGCGTGTGGCTGTGACAATGTTAAATTTTGCCCATTAGTTGCTTTTAATTGATTAGCTGCGCACTTTGCTTTTGGGGGGACTAATTTTTCAGTGGTGGAGTTTTATAGCTTTGTTTTTGGCGGTGTGATACTTAAAAAAAACTGTAAAAGTATAGGTAAATGGGAAAAATGAAAGAAATCCCTTCAAAACTGCTAGGGGAGCGTTTTTTCATTAAGAAGACTCTTGTTAGTGATATTTTAGAGCAATATTATTGAGGATGTCTTTTTCAGTTTCAGAGAGGTCAACATTACATATAACATTAAAGCAGAATAGCTGGATAATCTTGCGTTGGCAGTGGCTACGGAAGGATTGCAGTATTTGTAAGACTATTTGGATTTTCTTAATCATTCGAAATGACATTCTTTGGCATTTATGGTATTTTGAAGAATATCTTATTCAATTGCTGGCCGCAGCCAAGGCTTAGATGGTCCGTCTGTTGAGTCCAATTTTCGTTGACTCTTTGTTGTTGTTGTAGCGCTTTGCCGCGTTGACAGCCCTTTGCCAGCTAAAAATCCGGGTCCGTTCCAATTACATACTTAGACTCCACTGTCGTGGGAACGTGACTCGTTTCAGCATTTTGACTGGTAACTGGCGAACGACAAGCGTGGTGTTCTGCTTCAAGGCCTGAATCAAAGCGGGATTGTACACATAGGCCTTAGTTTAACTGGAACTTGGTGGCGAATCGACCAGCCCAAAACGAGAAATTATCTGTTCACCGAAGTGTTCTCTCAATAAATCCATTGGTTGATGTGATGTGTGGGAAGTGGCACCGTTTTGTTGAAACCAAATGTCGCCGAGTTCACCAGATGCAATTTTAGACATCGAATAGTCGATTAACATGGCGCAATAACGGTCGCCATTGATGGTTACATTCTCACCGGCATCATTTTTGAAGAAATATGGACCGATGATTCCACCGGCCCACAATTCATACCAACACGTTGTTTTTTCTGAATGAAATGGCAGTTCTTGAATCTCTTTAGGTTGCTCTTCGTCCCAAATACTGCAATTTTGCATGTTTACATATTCATTGGGCCAGAAATAGACCCCATCGTTGAACAAAATTTGTCTCAATCTTGGATCTTTTCAAGAGCCCATAGAGCAAAGCGATGTCGTTTGAAAAGGTAGAGCGGTTTTAGTTCTTGCTATATTTGTACACTTTCAATCTAAGATCTCGACGTAAAAAGCGCCATGTCGTTACATACGTCTGTCCGAGTTGCTGCGAACGGCGCCGAATCGACTCTCTACGGTCTTCGAGTACACTCTCAGCAACAACTACTGTATTTTCTTCACTGCGTGCTGGACGTGGTCTATTTCATCGAATATGTATTATTCAATATTGAATGCTGGGTCTCAAGATGTGAGATGGTGTTGCGAATAGAACGCTCAGTAGGCCCATTATGTTGACCATAAGTTGAGTGAAGCGCGTGAAAAACGTCCTAGACAGAACGTGGCTTTTCGTAATAAACTTGAGCGATTTTAAACGTTGTTCAGACGTAAGTCTTGCCATGATGAAATGCCGAACAATACTGAACAAAAATAACATGACAGCTTGACATGACTCACGCGTGATCTGTCAAGAAAAGGCGATTGAAAACAGTATCTTTACTTTTATCACCCGTTAGTCTTCAATTATGCGGTCGAATCTTTGGGATTGAAGTCCATAAACATTTTTGTTAAGCAATTGGCACCAAAATAGATATAAAAGCAAATATGTTATGTAAAAAGTATACTTAAAAGTTAATAAATAAAATAAAATTCTTAATAGATGCGGATTAACGCCTCAATCCAGCAGTTTGAAAATTTTAAATACGTTTACCGTTGGCAAATAATATGCGGCACAAAGCCTTTTTTAAATCTCTGGGAGTCGTCAAAGCATGCCATATAATTATGCAAAAATCTCAAACATTTAATTTGATGTGTGTGCTTTTCAAGGCTTAGTCCCCACCGTCCAGTGCCTAGTATGTATATAAATCACATCGTTAAATTTTAAGAGCCAATTCATTGTTTCGTTTTTGTGTGTTTCGGTGTGTGTTATTTTTTTCGAAACGGAACACAATAACACTCCCACACAGATTACGAAGTGTTTAAAAAGTCTTAAAACATATCGCTGACGCTTAAAAAGTCATTTGTGGTTTTTGTGTTTCAGATAATTTCTTATTATTATGCAGTTGTAATTTTTATGAGTTTTCCAACGGCCCACAACAAATGTAGGAAACTACAAAAACACGCTATTAAACTTAAAACTAATAACAACTTATACAAAATAAAAACAACAGCAACAAGCAACAAAATATATAGTCGAGCGCAGCAATAAAACTGTTGTGTGGTCTTTCCCCGAAATGTTGCAATAGATGTGGCGCGTCGTTGACGGAACTCGAGTGCTAGAGACGGACGTTGTTGCTTCTACCCCAGCAATAGCGCTCATGTCGATTTATAACACCACTAATTTTGTGAAATAATTTTATTGCGCATAAATTTCGCTGCTGCATTTTGCATACGCACGCCTTCTACCGCACGCTCTGCGCAATGTGTGTGGGTTTTCGAACGAGCGCAATCTGAACAATTTCATACAATTTGAAAACAAATCAATCACACTTGAAATTTGTCACTCTCTAAGTCCATATATCCGACTCTCGTCGCGCTCCGACACATTCCAGACCGCACAAATTAATTTTTTTTGGAATGTTCGTGTGCCACTTTTCCTTTCCCCTTTCTATAAAGTCAAAGAATTCCGCCGTTCGTTACGACTACTTGTTGCCAATGGCTGAGATCGCACGATTTTTCAAAACTATTTAATGTGTCATTAATTTAAGTGAAAATAGACACTACAAACGTTTATTAGTCGCTTCGAAAATTATGCTCAGACAGCTGTGTGGCCACCTTTATGGACGCACCGTTGTGGCGGAATTAGGTGAGACATGAAAGACAACTAGAAAATTAGTTTAGGGAGAGGGGAAAAGCTTCAGAGATTTTTCGTTCTGGAGCGCGCACGAATTAATAAATTATTTGAGGGTTTAGTAAGGTGAGACAAGTACGAACCGAACTGAGTGCTAAATCAAGTGGGTTACTTTCGGTTTGTAGCCCTTTTATTCTAAGTATAGTATTTCTGAGTATCGTATGTGAATTTTAATTGTTTATGAAGCGGAGTCAAATTCATGCCAATATCCTCACTGATATTCAGAATATTTATATTAAAAGCTGGGTCCCATCTGATCCTTCAGTTTTGTGAAAGTGCAAAATGGGTCAAGTAGACTTTAAAAATTCTCTTTTCGATTAGAGTGCCTAAGTCTGCAGAGATGGGCGTTGAATTAGCTCGGTAAATTGGAAAACTAAAGTTGAAAAATCTGTTGTAAAACCGATAATATCACACAAGCAGGAAGTGCATCTTAAAATATCTTCTAATGAGAGTTTAAATCGGATAAGACAAAATGTTAAGTTTAAGGATATGATCTTACTAAATACTTGTGGATAACCATAGGGGTTATGATTTTTGCGGATAGATCAAAGCTTGCGTGGTGGATTCATATAGGAGTTCATTGGCGGTAACCAACCGACGTCTTCTAAGGTAATGTGACTACCGTAAAGATAACAGTAAGTCTACTACTCAGAAGAGTCCTTCAAAGTGGTGACTATCCACTCCGATAATATGACAGCGATATTAGCCTTGAGCTCGCTGCCTGCGACCTCTACAAGGCTGATGAGGTTGCTAGGACAGGCACTTCAGTCTCGATGGAAATAGACAGCAACTCCGTTGGCTTCTTGTGGTTCACTACTGGGCTATTGGGCTTCAGATCAGATCAGTTCAGTTCAGGCCAGTTCAAGCGTGTGTCAACTACCAACAGTTGTGTAGTCGCAAGGTCCTTCTATGTAAAAAAACACCAGACCACAAATCTGAGATAGGTTCAAGGCGTTTTTGCCGATGGATTGATAATATTCAAGTACAGGAGTTTTTCGCAAGGACGGACTGATAACAGTTTTAGAGTGATCCCTCGCCATCTAACCTAAATTAAATTAAAATAAACAGGGGAAGTGAACATAATTCGAAGCTGTCTTCGTCTCTAGTTGGTATTTGCGACATCTACACCAAGAACCTTTAACCTTTCGTTCGATTCCTATGCTAAATTACTTTTCCTTCAGTTTCCATTAGTTGTTTCGAAGTGTTTTGAGCTTCCATATGGCTTTAACCATCATATATACCAGAAATCATTATTGTTTCCAATGAAATCGAAATTTCATTGACATTGAAAGCAAATAACTAACGGTAAAACTAATGTATAAATGAAATAACGAACTCTCGCTGTCCCCTCATCCACTGCGAACGTTGAAAACGACGTGGCAAGTCATGTTGTACATAATTTGATTCCACACTCTTGTCCACACAACATTTTGTGAAATTGTCCTAATAGAAAATTAATTAAAACCTACTCTACCAACAATTAACGGTTTATTTACATTTTGAAATTTATATGCGTAGTCACGTTGGAGTGTAAAATCAATAAACAAAATTGCCTTTTATTGCCTCCACTAGCTGCATGCTGCTACAGATGGCAGTTGGTGCAACGGCATCATCTCCGACAACAACAACAAGAAGCAAAACAGCAACCAAACGGCATACAGGCAATATTCAAGCAAATTCAATCATTCATCCCTGACATGGCATGCACACCGACTGCTTGCAACTGTTGCAAATGCATTTAATTAATCACAAGCCAACGAAGCCTCATTGCCGGGGTGCTGAGGGGACTAATGGCTTTCCGTGTACATTTTGGCTTGGCCAATTGTTTCAATTTCAATTTCGATTTCATATTCGATTTTCGTATGTGGCGTCGGTGTGTGCTTGTGGCATTGCTTTGCATGTGGGTGGAGTTGCAACAGTGCTTGCAGCCGTCTGTGCCTCCGACACAGCAGTCTGTGTTTATCTTGATAATGAACTGCTGGTGTTATTTTATGTTTTTCGTATGTAACTTCGATTTGCTGATTAATTTATTGCACTCACGATAACACTTAATATACAATGGCAACAACAGCAACAAAAGTAACCACAAATATTTACCACTATAAAAACAGCTGCAACATTGTTGCCAGTTAATATGAGCAGTTAAATGCGTTTTTATGGACTTTTAATGAAGTCGCTGGGTAATTATTTCAAAGGCATTAAAATCGTGGACATTTTATTTGTTTATTTCATTTCAGTGTTCACTAAGTAGCGTAATTAGTTATGGCACTTAAATTCAATATATTTTAATTTAGTGTAGAAGCGTTGCATTTGAGTATGTGAATTAGCTGCAGTTCTGCATTCCAGCGCTCTTATAGAAATACTAAAATTTGTACAGTCGAGGCAAAAAGTATGCAAACTAGTAAAACTTTCCTGTAGGATTTTTTGACTACAAGGGTTGTAAGGGGTCACACCACCACAATTTACTAAAATGACAAAAATAGCTATACGGGTTAGAAAATTTCTGAACTCAAATTCGTATTCAGGACACTTCAAATAACCCACAAATATCTTAGCACATCACTCACGAATAATTCCTTCAGATATGTTGAGTATTATCATTAGTGATACAGTGACGAAGCCTTAAAGCTCATTATCATTTTCTAGTCTCCCACTAGCCTCCCAATAAAACATTTTTTCCTCGTTCTTTTTTTGGCAGGATCTTTAGTTTCTTTCAGGATTTTCAGCATCCATCCATCGTGTTTTGTTAGGATCTGCTCTACGCAGTCGTATGACATGCTGTCTGCTGACTTTCTTGGTTGTTCCAATACAGAGCTTGTCGGCAAACTACTCTATCTTGTGACCCGTCTCCATTTTCACAGGTGATCGGTCGTAATCGAGTTTCACATTCATAAAGCAGTACAGCGACAATCATCGGATTTAAATGTCGGTTTTTTTTTTTGGTAGTATATGTAGATATGTATTTGCTCGAATTCCAGATTTGGCCTCGCTTTATCTATTGTGCCCAAAATATCTTTCCTGCACTTTTTATACTGCCTACTTACTTAAAGCATTCAATTCCTTTGCCTCGTAGTTCAGGATTGCAGTGATATTATATACATTATACTGAATGAAACGGTTGAGAATTTCAGAGGAAAATCAAAGAAATGCATAAAACTTAAAGAGACCATACTTAGTAACCATAGCAAACGAGTTGCCTACTTTTACGGAGGTCCACTGAACATTATGCAAAAATAATGATGATCGTATTAATACTCGAAATAGCCTGTCATATTTAGGTCAAACTTCCTGCAATCGGGAAGGCTAAATTTAAATGAACAGAAAAGAGGGCGGAGTTCCGCAATAAATATTGTTGAGTTCCCAAATTTTCTTTACCAACTTCAAAACGTATGCTCGTAAAAGTCTACAGCAATACGGAGCTAACCTATAACTTGTAATGTTCTCCAAATGCGAGCTAACAACAAAATATGCTCTTCAAATTGAGGCAAAAGCTCCAAAATTTTTTTGAAAATATAAAATTTACATTAGATTAATTTTTACTGAAGAAATTGAGCGGTTTTCTTCAAACTTTTCAAGCTCTCTTAACTGTCGAAGAGCCTAAAGCTAACTCCGTAATTATTTTTTATACCGGGTTCAAAGCTATTTGGCTCACATTCTATTAACTCAAAATTTTCGGGGGTTGTAGTACATATTCTGCATACGAAGCTTTTTGATGTAAGCTTTATTCGCTGATTATAATTATATATTGTATATATTATCACATGCTGCTTATTTGAGCTCTTATAGACCGTGGAGGTTCTCTGTTGGCCATTCGGGTGGAACTAGGTGCAGATTGCACAGCCGTAGAGGCTAAAGTTGCAATAGTGCGTTCACAGGAACACCTGAGCAGGTCTTAGAATGCACTCAATGCCAGCACGAGTCAAGAGGATACGAAGCAACCTTACTGCAAGGCGTTGCTCCAGTAACGACAAGCTTAAACAAAAACTTGCCGATCTAAACGGGGATAGATCGCGGAAATAACAGCCCTTCGCCAGATAAAATCCGGATCGACTGACTGGTGTGGGAATTACTCTGCCATATCTAATATACTCGTATGTCCAGCGTGTAATGAGTCTCCGCATATCACTGGCCACCTCTTTGCATGCCCCAATAACCCTACTCATCTGACACACTTCTCCCTTTGGTCTTTCGAAACGGCACGTTTCCTGGGTCTATCATTGAATGACGTCGACGACAACTTAACTAATCCTTACCATCCTAACGGGGATTAGGTACCCGTTACAACAGCAACAACATCAAGTGCGGTACGCCGAGGCGACTCTCAGGGCTGTCGTCCTCTGAACATAATCGAGCACTTTTCGTCTGTCTTTTACATCTAATGTATCAGAACTGTATATTTTACCGTTATAGAGCGTTTTCGACCAGTCATGCTAGTTTTTTCGCCAGCTTACACTTCGCACAGTAACAAAGCACAGCTACTTAAGCTAAGCGAAGCTGTAAACTTTTTATTGCATTTTTTCATACGCTTGCGTTGCATGCGTGTTCACTGCGCCGCACACACTTGGAAGTGCAACAAAGCGCTGGCAAATTTTCACACTCATAAATTCTTGAACTGTCCATTCGCAGGAGGCAATAAAGGTCATTGGGCCCATTAAGAATCGACTGTTAATTAAATCATTAACTTCGACGCATATGCACATACATACACACATACAGATGTCAGATGTGTTGTTGCGGTCAATGGCGAAGGCTAACTGCCGGCTGTGAATTGCGGACTCGCTTTAGACTTTGCATTGACCACTGTCCGCGCAGCATTGAATGCGGAATGCGCGCGCAGCGGCTGAGTGGGAGATTGTCGCGACGGAACCTTGTCACTGGACCGCTGGCAGCTGAAGATTTATGAGTGTACACACATACGTCTCTGCATTCATGTATGAGATAACTTCGCAAATTGCCCATAATGTGGCGTCAACTGATCGTGAGTGCATAACGGCAGTGTGAAAAAGTGCAAAATCGACGCTAAAACGGTGCGGCGAGGCAGATGAAGCTGAATATACAAAAGGAAGACAAAAAAAGTGGAAGTAATTGAACGAAGCACAGAGAATCGTGCTGAAAAGTGTCAGTGAAGAGTTGCGAGTATCAGTATTGATGGAAAACGCGGTGATATGGCAGCACTGTGTTGCACTTGTGCGCTGAGCAATAGTTCAACTATGCTACAAATGAAATGGCGCTAATTGTGCGGGCTGAACGCGGCATGTCGGCGAACGAAGGTGAAGCACAGAAGTGATGCAGCAGCTACAGACGAGTAACTAGAACTAGAATGTGGCGTGTGTAAATGATGCACCGCTATACATTGACGCAGTGATAAATGCAAGTGCGATTCGTGCCAATTCAATTAGCGCATGCGCACAGTTCAACGGGAAAATAATTATAGCAAGCAAATGGAAAATATGCTTGGCATGACGCGGCAGCCGAGAACAAAAGAAAAGAGTGGAAATAGAGCCAATGCTAGTGCATAGCGTTGTATGCTGCAACATACGTAGTTATATACTCGTATGTATATGTACATATGTAAGCACATGGTGTTTGTTGCATAAATCTGTAGGCGCAAAGGAAAAATTAATAATTTCTTGACGCCATTAAAAAAGTCTCAACTTCCAAATGAATTCCTGGAAACGTGACAAAACAACAAATAGCGGCAGCGTAGCGAACTTGCAGCACAAACGAACGATTGCAAACTAACACAGCATACTTACAAGTGTATGCATGCAAAACTATGTGGCATGTAAGTCGACTAGCATTGCAGTCTACGCCGCAGTGGCAGTTTTGCCTTTCATTTGCGACAGTTTTACGCCGCGCTCGTCGCAAGCACCACTCTTGCGCTTTGTTTTCGTTTTGTCCCTACACGATTACTGCCTCGCAAACGTCATTTAATGCGCACCCTTCTAAGTAGACGCCTCTGCACGCCTAAAAGTGTGCTAAATTTCCAGGAATGCGTTAAACAGCGAAGTTGCGCATATTTGCGGTCACTTTGCTTTCTCACTGATACATACATACATACATACATTCATACACAAATCAACGCAGTTATTTTTCTTCGGCATTCTTAATGCATGCAAAATCGTTAAGTCTACCAGACTTTCCTGGAATACCGTAAACACGCAGCTCGTTGCACTTGCGCGCGATAAACAAAGTCAGCGACATTCCTGCACTTATTGACTAGGTGTAGAATGTCATAAAGTTTACATCTAAACAAAAAAAGCAAGGCATTTAAAGACTTCGCCGTTAGCGCATTAATTATGATATTATTAATGTCAGTTTTGCATAAATCGCACTTAAAGCGCTGTCTGTCTCACGCGCCTCATAAACTTCAAGAAATCGCGGAAATTTTCAAATGCAATCGTCAATTTTTCACTTTCAATGCAGCGTGACGCGTTAAACGGCAGCGAATCGGCTGTCATACGATAAATAACGCTTGAGATGTTTATGTGTGTGCGTCAAAACTCAAATTATTTGATAAATTTATGCGAATGCATTTACGGGTGGAGATACTGGTGGCTCAATTAGAGAAATGAAAAATTGAGTGAAAAAAATTAAAAAAAAGTATACTAGGGTGTGTCAAATTTTTTTTGTAATTTTTTTTTTACAAAAAAACAAAAAAAATAATAAAAAAATTAAAAGGAAATAAGAAAATTAAAAAAAAAATTTATACTAGGGTGGGTCAAAATTTTTTTTCTAAAATTTTTTCTTACAAAAAAACAAAAAAATAATAAAAAAATTAAAAGGAAATAAGAAATTTAAAAAAAATTATATACTAGGGTGGGTCAAATTTTTTTCACGAAAAAACAAAAAATAATAAAAAAAATTAAAAGGAAATAAGAAAATTTAAAAAAAAAATTGTATACTAGGGTGGGTCAAAATTTTTTTTCTAAAATTTTTTCTTAAGAAAAAACAAAAAATAATAAAAAATTAAGCATACGTGGCCATTTTTGTAGAGCAGTGAGTTTCCAAAAAAATTAAGAGTTTTTCGATTTACAATTATTTTTTTCCGTTGAGTTGAAAAATTCGTTTAAAATGATTTTTTCTTTAAAATAATCAAATTTTAACCTATAACAGAAAGGATAATAGAAAACCTTTAGGCGGAGGACCATCCCGTTAAAACTAAGAGCTCATACTTTGGAAGCTTTTTTAGAGGTGTCTATGAACCTATTTCTTAGAGTACTAAGCGAAAAACAAACATTCGTGTCGTCTCAACAGATGAAGGCTCTAAGGGAAGACACACCACTGGCCCTTTTTCCAAGGGACAGTGTTACGAAGAGGAAAAACTTTACAAAGAAGTTAAGAGTTACTCTCGGCAGTAAGCCGGAGTCGGGTGATCACAGGTTCGACCTACTAGTGAGCGGCCTCACTTTCCAGTGGTAGACTGACGGTTCGAAAACACCTGAAAGCATTGGAGCAAGGATTGCGGGACCGACGGACGGATGTTTTCCGAACATCTTTTAAGCAGAAGTCTTTGCAGTCAGTTTTAAGTCAGTGTGCAAAAGTAGATCTCCTCCAAAACTATCGCAATCAGCGCATCTCTATATATAGCGATAGTTTTTATATATAGCGATAGTCAAGTGGCACTAAAAGCGACATCAGCTTATGGGGTTATATCGCTTTAAGTGAATAAGTGTATAGGAATGCTGATCTTCTTATCATTTTTCAATCGTGTACACCTAATCTGGATTGCGGAACATAAAGGAGTTGCCAGCAATGAGCTGGCTGCACGAGGTGCCGTGCATTCTGAATTCCTTCCGACTCTTAACAAGGAATATTATTTGAGTGCTATGCGTCGTTTGCGTGAAGCTTTCGTAAAACGAGGCCGGAATTATGTGCCAACAACTCTTGGTTTTTGCATCAAGATAATTCACCGTCGTGTACTGCATTGATTCTTGATGAGCTTTTCGCCAAATTTTCAACCAATATCGTGCCGCAACCACCGTGTACACCTGATATAGCTTCGTGTGACTGCTGGCTATTCAGCAAGTTTAAATGACTGCTCCAAGGAGACCGTTTTGAGTCAATTGAAGACATTCAACTGGAATCGCTATGCGCATTGAAGGCTCCTCCGGAAATGGACTTTAACAAGTGCTTCGAGTATTGGAAAAAACCTTGGCACAAGTATATTAGGGCTAAGGGGTATTACTTTGAGGGGGACGACATAGATTTTGAAGAATAAATTAAGATTTTTAAAGTTATGAACAAATTCTTACTGTGTTTTGCTCTTAGCAGTATATCTGGACTCACAAATTTTGAAATTTTTCCACAAGAAACGGTATTACTCAAATGTAAAAATGTACAGCTCATTAAGCTGCAAGCGCTGCATTTACAAAAGCCGCAAACTGCGTGAAAACACACGCCAAAATGAAACAGTTACGAGCGTGCGCTTTGCAGCTTTATTTTCAGTTTATTTTTTTCAGTTTTTCGGCTAAAATGATTTGATGGTTCATTGGACGGACAAAAGCACTGTCAATAATGCGTCTATTTGACGCGCCACATTTAATTTGCATCCCTTGTTTACAGCAACAACAAACACTTGAAGACAAACAAATCGAAATTTAGCGCATAGTAAACGCCCAGCTGACAGCGTTGCCAACCACAGCACACAGCCATAACTGTACACGGCTACGAGCGCATAATAATTTAGTGTTGCACCGTCAAACGGCGTGTAAATAGCTGCGTTTGCACTTAATTAATAAAACATTTGCCACTTTTTCGCTACTCCGCCAGCGGGGTGGGGCGTAGACGCAGCGGCAAATGAAGTAGTAAATATGCAGGTGGCCAGACAGACGCCTCAAATGCACGCATGTGTGTGTATGTGCACTTGCCGCGTATGAATTTGAGCGACTGCACTGTATTTATGACACTTGTTGCAACATGGCATGCATGTGTGTATGTGTATGTGTCCGCAAAGTGCGTGCTTTTATTTTGAGCTTTATTTGCGTGTTTTTTACTGCCGCAATTTGCTTATTTCATATTTTTGATTATATTTACCAACACTTTTCAACTTCGTTTGATTTGCATGCAACAATTTCGTTGCAAATATGCATTTGTGGCCAAGTCGCGTGCGTAAGTAACTTTTATATTTATTTTAGAAATATTGTTATGCATTTTTTGTTTTTTTTTTTTATTGGTATTTGCCTGGTTATGCGCATTCTGCCGGTGTATTGTAGGCGCGCAGCTTGTTTACTTGCAACTTTTACGTTTATGTGCGGCAAGTTGATATGCATTTGTTTTTATGCACGCAATTAGTTCGCATGCTCACCGAAAGTATCTCAGCGATACGCACAAATGTCAACACATTGATTTACACGGATCGGTTTACATGGCGGCGGGTGCATTGCAACATGAGGCAAGTCATTTGTGGCACGCTGTTGCATATGCTACAAGTGCAAAAATCACCATTAATATTATGTTTTTGTTGTTGCTTGGTTAGTGGTGACTGTATAAATTAGCTGTTTGCTTGATAAATTGTTAGTTGCACGCTGTTAGACAACAACAAGCATGTTTCGCGAAATTTAATTGAGTTATTTATTGCAATCAACGATGATTGCATGCGGAATTGAAAATTTTTTTTATGGATGCGGGTGAATTTCACGGCGCAAAGATACACTGAAGGCAAATACTTTGAGAAAAAAATCAATGATTTTAGGTTAGGTTCGATTTTAGGTTAAGTCCGGTAGTCTCTGATAAGTTCTGATTCTCCATAAACTAACTTACTTTAACTCTATGTTAAATGAGTGAGTGAAAAAATACACTAAAGGGAAACATTTAAAAAAAATTTATCATTTTAGGTTAGGTTCGATTTTAGGTTAAATCCGACGGTCACTGTTAAGTTCTGATATATTATACACAAACTGACTTTTCTTTACTTTGTGCTTGATAGATATGAAATTAATTCAGAAAAAGACACCCTAACTCTCGAAGCGCGTTCGTGAAGCCTTGAGAGCATCCTGAACGCCACCGAAGTGGCTCCGTTGTACTCTTCAGCCAACTGTGTGTCTTCCAACAGGCTATAACTTTTAAACATTATATTGCTATACAACGATACGCCGTATATTGCCAAACTTTGTGTTATACGTCAACCAAATTCCAGTTATAGAAAATAGAAGCCCTTAAGGCTCGTTTACCCAAAAGAAAATATGTCTCTCACAAAACAGCGGGGAAGAGTATACAACATATCGTAACTTAAAATTCAAAATAAGTAACATCACTTTTCATAAGTTTGTAGGCGACGAAAAGTAATATAATCGAAACCACTCATACTACAACAAATTTTGGGTTTGGTTATAAAATGGTTATATATTGGTTATATATCGGTTATATCTGAGAACGGAAGCTTGAATCTTATGATATTGCTTATATAATATGATATAGGGAATCGTAGACAAAAAAAAAACTCAATTTCGACTTTTTTGATAATTTCTGAATTTCATTTGACGATATATGTATGTATTTATACTCTAATATAAAAATCCCCTAACATTACTTTTACAAGAATTTCGCAAACTTTTCCGCACTTCTGCCCACTATCTCAGCTCTTTTACGTAAGCAATTAAAATCATGCGGAAATTGCATGAATTCGGTAATGAAATCAAACTAGATTAGATTATTTTGTAACAAAAAGCAACAACAACAACAATTAATTATATTTAGAAAATCAAAAAAATAATAGTTTCTGAGCCATTGAGTTTCAGAAATGTCTTAAACAATGGCATATTCTTACTTGACACTTAAGAAATTCTAATCAGATTTAGCTGTCATGGCAGCTGATCGAGTAGCTGATATTTAATGACGTCCACACTTGGATAAAACACTATACATTATTTGCACACTATTATTAATTCATGTACGAGTATGTAGATGAGTGCAAATAAAAAATAAAAATAATTATACAAATTTAAAAAAATATACAGAGTGTGTCAGCAGCATACTCCTATAGTAGTGTATTCTGATACATACAATTTGACTAAAAAGTTAATAATTAGTGATAAAAATGATTTTATAGATTTTAGGTTTTGCAGAAATTTTCTGAAATAATCCAAGCTGTTGCCTTCATTTAGGCGCGTCTATAAATAATCTAGCTAAGACACACACCATTTTTGTGAAAAATTAAAAAAAAAATCCATGTTTTAAAGACGTATTTCAGGTTTTGAAGTCGTAAAACTGCAAATAGATTTTAGTCTGTGAAGTTTTATTAATAAAAGTATACATTTTATTATACAAATTGTTGCCTACATTTAGGCGCATTTATAAATAATTTAGCAAAGATACACACCACTGTTGTTAAAAATTAAAAAATCAATGATTAAATGGCATATTTTAGGTTTGTAAATAATGAAAAAAAGAATATTTTTCAACTCGAAGGACAGAAAATATGTTTTGTCAGTCTTAGTGTTAATATAATGACTCAAAAATAACATAAAAAAATTATTTGTTACAAAAAATTAAAATTATGCAGATTATAACTAAAATAATTGCTCAAAAAAAAAAATTTTATTGAAAAAAATTATTTGCTGCAGAGTGCATGTATTTCACAGCATAGGTGTTGCTAGCAACATTTTTTGCTCCTATTTGTATTCGCCCTCTGTTCGTGCCAAGCGCATCGAGTGGGGTATTGAACTTCGCAATGTTTTGGTTCGATCGTAAACGCCATTCGTAGGCGCACAAAACAAAAGCAGTACGTATAAAAATCATACATACATATATACGAAAGCAAAAACAATACAAACAACAACAACATTATTAATAAATATCTACTCATAGTAGTATTATAGGAAGCAGAAAGCCATCAAGAGCTCGCAGGCGCAAGAACACGAGAACCTTAACAGCAGCGGCCGCCAACAAGTGAGCCGGCGACCAGCGAACACACTCCAATAAGTGAAGCACTTGAAAAAACACTTGAGATAGATTGATAGGTGACTACCAGGTTCAATACACAGACCATCTATCCAACAAGCGAGCGCATAGCAGTCAACCAAGCAACATTTCAAGCAGCGAAGCGCCAAAGCAAGCAGAACACTCACAAGTGTTGAACGCTCGCTGCCTGCGCTTTTGTTATTATTGTTTCAATTTGTATTTTGCTAACTTTTTTTTTGCATTTTTATTGTAAAAATTTAGCATTTTGCGCCGAGAATTCACTGATGCTTCATTTTTTTCTGCTAATTTTGTTGTTGTTTGTTGCGCTGACTGTTGTTACATGTAGTATGTGTAGAGTACTTGTGGCGCAGAACAAGAGCAACTTACAAGATTGTTGCAAGTTCAGTGAGCTTCCAGGCATGCAACGAGTGCTGGCGGCCCTCAACTGTCAGAAACTTGGCTGCTGCTGTACGCTGTGCGCCACGAAGCGCTTTCCACATGAGGCAGGCAATGTAAGAGGCGCCTATCGTAGACCGTCCGCTGGTCCGCCAGCCAACGCCTTCGACGACCACTACGCCGAGCCCAGTGTTGCTGGTGGTAATTAAATTTATGCGCGTTGCTCTAACTACAGTTGGCTTTTTATTTCATATTTTCCAGCAATCAGTGAGCTCATATTTCAAAAGAAATTTATTCTACACATGAGCGCCATGTGTGTGTGTGTGTATTAGAGTATAGGGGGAAAATAGCAATACACCCTTTCGGTTGACGTTATTTATGTATGTTGCAAAGTCAACGACTGCGAAGGCGCAGGCGAAGTCGCTGGCATTATTATTGTTGCACGTTTGTGCATTTTTCAAGGCGTGCAAATTCCACTTGAGCGCCAAGCTGCTTGATGGCCTGTTGGCTGACGCACTGATTGACTTACTGACTGCTTTGGCGGTCAACATTGGTTGCTCGGCTTCTGCGGTCTCTTTGCTGCGACCGCGATCTACGCCGGCATGCGCTAGTGCAACAGCGACTCAGTTAGCAGCGATGCGTCACATTTTAGGTGGAAACTCCTTGAAAGTGAAGTGATTTCATATACAAGCTCTCGTTGGTTGATGCAACCTTTTTACGCCTTTCAGTCAAAGCTTTTGTTTGCTGCTTTGCCGCAGGTATCGCAGGTTGAAGTTGTTGCATAAAGTTCTAGTTACTATATTGTTGGTATTTATGTTTGTAATAAGTATTTTCAGTAATATTTCTTGTTGGTGCGAGCGCTAAAGCATTCCCACACCCGCACATAACCATATCGCAGGTACTAAATATGAATTTCAGCAACGCAGTGGTAACAAGCTTCAGCTATCAGCTTCGAAAGATTTATCAAGCTGTATATAAGTCATCTAAACACGGCTATACACTGAAAATTTTGAAGCATCTTAAGAATTCTAGCGAATAAGGCTTTTTATGACGGCTCATGACTCTTGAAATGTAAAGAAGAACACGAAATAGAGAGGACCGACTCTCACACCCTCTCGTTCAAGCAAGGGTAGATACTACTCGAGATCTAAAATGAACGCTAGTCTGTAATATACATATTTTTTAATAAGAAGCTGTTACATATTCCTCAAATTTAACTGTGTTTGAATGCAGCGCCATCTATCGGAGCTTTTTAGTTCCCATAAATGCGCGTTTACACTGTAATTCCACATTTTGAGTCTCAGTATAAAAAAAATAATACTGAGACTCAAAATTGCATTTATTTTTCTTATATCTCTGACCTATGAAGTCCAACTAATATATCCTAATTAGCTTTTTTTTTATTCAAATTAATGACCCTTCTGCTTTTTAATTATGAAAAATACTTGCTTTTCTATTTACAGAAAATATAACGATAGTCGGCCTCCCGGACTATGTGAACAACAATCTCAAAATAGCACTGTACGCAAAAGAAACACAACGGTATCTGTGTTTCAACGATCAGTGGAAACTAGTTGGAATGGTAAGTTGGTAGCCTAATATATTAAATGTTTATATAAACTACTTTAGAGACCAATTCGCAAAGGGTGTAATTTTAGAAGCCTATAAATAGCCAAGTAGTTAATAATTCTTAGGGTAAGCCTATATACAAACAAGAATAAACGTCACCGAAACTATAATACCCTACAAATTTCTTACAAGATCGTAATCGTTCAATTTGTATGCCAGCTACATTCTATAGTGATCCGATCTTAACAATTTTTTCGGAGGTTACTTCGTTGTCTAAGGCAATAACTTATGCTAAATTTCGTGAAGATATCTCGTCAAATGAAAAAGTTTTCCTTACAAGCACTTGATTCCGAACGTTCAATCTATATGGCAACCGTATGCTATAATGGTCCGATATCAGCAAATCCGACATATGTGAAACTAGTTTATATGTACTTACAGAAGGACATGCTAAATCGACTCAGTTCGTCATGCTGCTCTTTTATATACATATTTTATAGGGTGTCCGAAGGTTCCTTCTGGATGGTATTACATAATCTTCGCGGTTCAGGATATAAAAGTCTTTAAACGAAAATTGATTCTAAATATATTAGATTATGTTAAAACAAACACTAGGAAGCGATATTGTTGTTGTATTCAACCAGTCCGTTTGATCTGTTAGGCGTCACATTAGCGCATGACGGCAGTCGCCTTAAGCACCCTAAACCATATTTTTTTGCAAATCAGCGAGTAATAATTTTTTTTCGCTGGTGCTGCGTTTTTTATGAAATATTTCCACAACAAACCAAACTTCAGCTTGCAACAATACCGAAAAGTCCGTAATGTTGCACTGTGACACAGACTTGTATAATCAAATGCACGTAGACACCGTTATACCGCTACATAAATCAGCCGAAACAGTAAAATAAAAAAGGAATAAGGTAGTCCATAGCTTTTAGCAAATTAAAAGCCAATTCAATTTTCTTTTATTACTTTAAAGCGCCTTAAGTGCAGCCATAAGTCAAGTTGCAACAACATTGTTGTAGGTTTTCAGTTGTATTGCCAAACACTTTGGCGCTTTGCGCATTAATTAGGATTTGTGGCAAGGCTGGCGCAACTGCAGCACAGTGAAACGCCTACACGCATGCGCAGACGTCTGGCGCAATTTTCGCACAAACTTCTGTATTATTTGAATATATTTTCTGCATTTAACTAATTGCAATGAATAGATAATATTCAAGTGACAATTTTCGAGTGATAATTCTCATGTGACAATATTCAACTGACAAACGGTAGCTGACAATGGCTAAATGACAATTGCTAGCTGAGTGACAGTTGAATAATTAACTAACTCAACTCGTTTGCAGCTTTGCAAAATTTTCGTTAGCGGCTGCGCGGCGAGCGATGTGGCGGCAGCAGCGGTTAGGCGTGTCACCAGTCAAAAAGAATTAAATTTTTATAATTTAAATGGCAAGTAAATGAACAAATTTATGAATAAGCGCGGCTTAAAGCGAATCGATTTGATTGGATTTAGGCGTCTATATACACATATATTCGAAGAGACAGACGCGCAGACAGTAGTGACAATCATCTTAATATGCTTTGAGCTGTGCTCATTCTGTCTGACATTGATGTTGACAATTTGAAAAGAAGAATTATGGAAAAGTTGCCACAAAGTCTAGGCAAATACATGTGTAGAGTTTGAAAAATACACCCTGACCCGCTGACAAGTGACTGTGGCCGGTGGCTGTGAGTATGTGTGGCTGTGCGTGTGCACGTATGTACCGTTTGTTGAACGCTGCGCGCACGCGTACAATTAGTGCTCATGTAAAGTGTCAAATATTGTCAATACAACAATGCAAATAACTGGAGTACAAAAGCAGAAAAGCGCAAAAGCTTCACAACGCGCGATGTACAAACAGTGCGCGCAATTGTTGCCGTGTTTATTTGTTTGTTTATTTAGACAACAATGTGTGTAGGCGTGCGTGTGACTGAATGGAAAAGTGCGCGACGCGCCCAAAACACTCGAAAATTCATTCATCGCCACGGCATAAGTCACGTAAATACAAGCGGCTATACACATATATATGTATATATGTGTGTGTATGTGTACAAAAGCGTCATATGTATATGTATTTTTGTGTTGCTTAACTTTATTAACTCTTTATTGCATTTATTTGCATAGCTTAATTTTATTATGATTACTTGCTGGAGTCATTAGCTGAGTGCTTTTGTAGCAGGGCGGCTCCGTTGGTGGCTTTCCTTTTCAACCACGTTTGTGTTGTCGCTTTATGACTTTAATCTATTTGAAAGGAAACGCTTGTAATGCGCAGCTTTGTTCAAAAGCCGACGGAAATTCAATTGTTTATTGTGCTGTTATTGTTTCTGTGTTTTGTGGCGTGGAAAATCCGCTTTGCTTGCGAAGCACTCATACGTCATGTACGACTCACTTTTTATACTCGTTGAGTGTAAATAAATTTATATAAATTGCATTCTTTTCAGAAGATTTTTATTTGACGATTTCAACAGTTAATTTTCATAATTATGAAATGAAGTGCACCTGAGCACCCTTCGCTCGAGTTTTATTAAGAAATGCCTAGCCGCACTATCAGCAACAGCGAATTGCTTCGAGATAAGATAAATGTGTGTGCCTGGTTACAGCGGCATCGTAGGCAGCAAAAAGCTAAAAATCTTATAAGAAAAGTCAAGTCAATTTTCGTTAATGGAAATGCAGCAAAAAGACAAATTGTTGCCAACATTTAGGCGCTTTTTTAAAGATCCTAGTAAAAACAAGCACCTCGTTCTTTGTTGCTATTAAAAACAAATTGCTAATTTTTCAACTGGAAGTGCAAAAAGTCTTGTAAGGAAAGTTAATTCAATTTTTATTGGAGAAAATATACCAAAAAAACTAGTTATTGCCTACAACCAGGCGCGTTTATAAATATCTTAGTAAAGACAAGCACCTGCTCATGCCTACATCTAGGCGCTTTTATATATGTCTAAGTAAAGACAAGCACGTCGTTCTTTGTAGCTACGAAAAGCAAATTGCAAATGTTTCAAAATGAAAACAAAACAGAAAGTGTATCTCGAAAAGGAAACAAGATATATGTTGTATAAACCCCTGCTATTAATAAGATTAAGCAGAACTGCATATGAAGATATAAAATATACTGAGTCTTAGGAATTTTTGCGTTTGTTGGCGCTTGACAATCGCCAAAATCCTTCTGACCGCTGCTAGCTCGCACGAAATCTAGGTAGTTCTCCTGCTTCGGCTAAGTTGGCTACTTTTTAGTTGTACGGATTGTCTTGAGTTCAGTTGTGGAAGCTGTTTCGCCTTTTCGAGACCAAGACTGAAACACTTAGATCTCACACTATTCGTCGTACAATAGAACCTGTTTTGATCTGAACTCAGCGGTCCTCCATAGAAGCTCGTCTTTGCGTGACCAAGTCCGAAACACCTGGATCGCACAATATTAGTCATTTAGTAGCACTAAATTTGAGCCGATCTCGACGGTCGTAGATAAAATCGAACCTAACCTATAGTGTGCTTAAATTTATAAGATTTACAAAATAAAAATTTACTTTAGATTCGGTTAGTGAAAGCTAACAAAAGCTATTTTTGTGAAAGTCCAACCAGCACCACCGAAAATCCCCCAATTTTTTATCAGACCACCACATAAGTAATGTTATATCTTCTTCTTAAAACCCTTAGGTAGCTTTTAGGCGCCGAAAAAATATTTTTTGAATATTTCAGAGCTCCCCACTCCCAAAGCTCCAGCAAAAAGTCTTAAAAAAAAAAAAAACTCTAGCAGTTTTTAGAAAACAGTGTCGTCATTTGCTAAATCCAGGTCACTGTCAAAGAGTTTGTTATTTCAAATACGCTGAATGACACTCAGCTAAGCAAGTTGTATATTTAATGAATTCTCGTTACACTTAAGATGCACTACAACCTTGCGGCGCTGTTGACTCTGACATATATTTTCACAACGTTAATGAAAAATTGCAACAAGCAACAAATCGTTGGCTGCAAAAACAAAATTCTTTTGTCCCACTAACACACCCACACACACGCCAATACAAAGGCACACACACTCTAGTGGAGTGCTCTATTGCAAATGATTGCTCAAGACTGTAGCCGGTACTTGTGCGTGTTTGTTTACGTGTAACTCTCGCGGCACTTAAATGCGGTAACACACCTAGGAGTGCATAGAAAAACAGCGCCTACAACAACAAAGCAAACATACATACTCGTACAAGTATGTAAATCAAAACAGGCATGCAAACAATTAAGAGATTTATGCACTCGTTTATATCTTTACAAGTGTATGTGTGTGTGTGTGTGCGCTATTAGTCAGTAATACTTCTATAAAATAATCACTGTCAATTTCATTAGGATTCAATCACACACTTCACGCAATCAAAACAAACAACAAAAACGTTATTAAATATAGCTGAGCTTTACGTGGAAAATAAGGTATTTAAGCGTAAACAATTATGTAAGTGAGTGGCTGCATCATAATCAGCGCTTAGAAGAGTGATAGCTAAATTTAGCTTAAAATGAAATTGAACTTTGGTCTGCAATGAAAAAAAAAGCGAGATTTTCGGAGCGCCGTTGAATTTTTTAAGGCCTATTTGATTTTTGTATATTTTTTGTTGTAAATTGTTTGCTCCATCTAACTCCTAATGTGTCTACCTCTCATGCCTGCTGCTAGCAATAGCATAAGCGTGGAGAAACTCACTCTCTAAAGGCTTATAATGATCTATGATGCCATCATGAGACCTTTTTTAGTTTCAAACGAAGCCCATAGATCCACTTGCTTGTATGCACAAGACAGGCAAACCCAACAACAAGTTTAATATAGAAGTAGCTTAACGCTACTGCTAGTGGGGTTATGTACTGCTTAACTAGCTTTGAGCGCACTTTCAGTGAGTTGAAGGCCCGTGTAAAGCAGCTCTGGTATCAGATTAGATGTATACCTAATACCTAAAAAAAAAGCCTACTTTACTAGAAGCCGCATTTAGGAGAAGTATCACCTACTGCTGGCTGAATTGCTGCCACTTGTACTTGAAAGACACTAGTTGATCTTACAGTCTGAAAGCAGAATTGATTAATAGCCGGCAGAGGACTCCCCCTCCCCTTCCCCGTGTAAAAAATTACTGTTTCTCTTCTCCGGCGACTTCGCCCCACCCACAATCTGTCGGAGGTATGTGGACGGAGAAGATGCCGCTAGGAGCAAGCTCCGCAGCTTTGTAGTCCAAGTTATCAGAGGTGCAGCCGAAATGAGAGAGGATTTTGGAATGTCCCTCTCTGACTCCTAACGGCCGAGTGACTAATGAGTACATTCGACACGTTGGGTTTGTTGAGGTTAACCCAGACATCAGATTTGACAAAGTCTGGGTTTTCTGCTTACGAGGCAGGAACCTCTGAATGCTTTTTTCATCAGAGGCCCTTGTCTGATAATTTGGATTGTTTTTGTAAGAGCGGGATAGAGGACTGGGCGCATATAATTGCAGAATGCCCGATATACTCAGACATTAGGGATCTCGGTGGTATGAGGATTAGTTGGGTGGATGGATGTTTAGATATTAGCGTTGTGATATCCAATAGTCGGAATGCGAACAATCTAGAGCTGTATGAATACTCAACCGGTAGTCGTTCCGGCTACGAGGTCTGAGCGGAGACTTAATTCTGGTACCACGGAGAGCAAGAACCCTTGGAGTACGCTTCAACAAATGCCTTCTTCACACTCTCCACAGCATTGCGCTTAATAAGTTTCGGTGAATATTGTTGAATCGTAGTACTTGCTTGGTACAACCCCTGATTCATTTCGGTTACATATACCCGATTGTGATGCGAGCGCCTCTACTAGAAAATACTATTTTTATAAGATCGATAAATTTCAATTGCCAACATCTAATTTTCCAGAAATATATACATTAACCTTTCCATTTCACCCTTCAAAAATGGCATCATAGATAATAATCAGAAAATTTTAACACCATGAATACGCGCATTTTACTCTCATAACGAAGACTAAACAAAAATAGACAAGAAACACTCGCTTAGCAGTTCATAAACTTCGCCACACTTCCGCTCGCACCGCTTGGAGAACATGTACTCGTATGTGTACTCAGTTCTCCCTGCAGTAGCTCGACAACGGCATTGTCTTTTCCACGCAACTTCCTTGCCATAAAAGTCATTTTAGTCTTTAGTTGCCTATAAATAACTTACAAATGTTTACAGTACAATTGAGCGTAGTCAATGGGGTCTTGTATTGTTGTTTTTATTCACCCTTATTGTTCTTGCTACTTTTGTGTGAATTTAGGGCAAGTTTGAATGTGCCTCAAGTGCAACTAAGTTAGTGCAGCAAGATTCCTGCGATATGGGCAAAGAATGTGTTGCGCATGCGCAACTATGCTCTTGATATGCTTAACTGAGCAGCAGTGTTGGTGGCGGATTAAATGCTATAGACTTTGTCAGCGCTGTCAGTGCTCCTTAATTGTTATGTAAACAAGAACAAGTGTACATAAATTGTGGGAAAGCAGGAAATTTAGCATAATGAAATGCAGAGAAGTTGTAAGTAGGAATTATAAGGAAGAAAGGAAGTAACTATGTAATATATAAATTATGTAAGTTAGCACATTTAGCACACTTAGTATTTTATTTAGACAAACCTTTATTCATAATTTCTAAATATGTAAATTACCAATCTATGTAATTTTGTGAGCAACCCTCGCAACGCGCATTTGTTTGAATATTTTGACAGGCGCGTGTTTTGACAGCTCAAGTGTCCCACTCAACAAACAATTTCTAATTCCAAATTCAGTTCAAACCGAGTGATAGAGCGCGCAATGTGCGCTGAAGCGTTTGCGCGTGCGCATACTCATAGCAAAAGATATGTGACGTTAAGAGCGGCTCGCGTGCGCATTTTTACACAAAATATTTCAAAAATAAAAATAGAAAGGAAAATAAAATTATAAACATAATTAGAAACAAATTAAGTTATATGTAGCACCTGAACTGCGGCCGAAATAATTTTAGACAGTTTTACAAAATATTTCCAGAAATAGATTCCAAACAAAACAACAGAAAAAAGTCATTTAGCAGTATTTAAACTAGTTACTAAAGCGCCTGCTTCTGCTCCTAGTTCATCAGCATTACAATTGATAGCAAGATAAGGCACTCCTTGACCAACCCTTTACTATCTGAGTGGATGGTCATCTCTCTGAAGGAGGCTGCACTCCGGAGCAGTAAATCTACTTTCACTTTAATGGCTGCAACCTCGGCTTATTAAACACTGCAATAGTCAGGAAGTCTGAAGCTGGAGTTCATGGTGAGCTCCTGACTGTAAATTCCACCAACAACCTTCCCTCTAGCTTTGACCCATCTATAAAGAAACTCACTGCCTCCCTCTTCCAACGGCTTCGTCCCACCCAAAACTCCCTCGCCGGTGGGTGGGCAGAGAAGGAACCGCCAGAGTTCGGCTTGGAGACTCTAAGATCCGGCATGAAGTCAAAAGTTGAGAAGTTTACCGAGTGTTCAGACAGGTGTTCTTTTAGGAACCCAAATTCACTGAGTCTGATAACAACTCTCACAGTTATTGAGTTTACTTGCAAGTTTTCTAGAGGCCTTCACTACATAAAGACTTCATAGAACATAAAGGGCTTGACTATGGTGTCGTAGAGACAGAGGACCACTTCCGTGAGAAACCAATGGCTCCTCTAGCAGTATAAAGCAATCGATGCCTTTAAAACTATGAAACTATGGTTCCGAGCCAGCTGTCTTTAAGAAAAAGTTTAGAAACCCTGAATAATCGGTTGTATGGGAAATATATATTATAGTTTTACGATCTGACCGATTCCGAAAGATGATCAATAGAATAGCAAAATGCAAACACGTATTAAATTCAATCGGAAATCTCAAAAAATGACGAAAAAATTATTCTTCCTAAAAAATTCGCCATAAAAAACGTCGGTTTTAGATTTATAGTCTCTTAGACAAAGCTATTCAGAATGATGCCTGGAACTTTTCTCGCATAAGCGATTTTTACTTTTTTGGCTTCCTGTAGAACAACTCACTCTAGTATCTAGATATAATTATCAAATCCGTCTGCACTAATTTCATAAAATTATGCCTCTCTTTACTTGCAGAAAGAACTGCGCGACACCTGCTACTTCAACGAAACCATCGTACACGGTTATTTCGTGTTTCGTTCCGTAGTCGATCTGCAGCGACGTGTCGGCTTCACGCACCGAGGTAAGGCGGTCGGGCCGAAGAAGAATGTCAACGACGCCTGCTACCTGTTCACGAAGATACAGGCCGATCAGTTTTTCCATCAGCACACCGATTATTTTGCACCGAAATCGAAGAGCACCAAAATCATCAGCGGCATTGCCAACGCACCGCAAACCACAACCGCCACACACACAACATCAGGAGCCTCAGCGCGTTCGGCGTCGCAGCGAGCAGCGCTCTCGGCCGCCGCCACAACGGCGACTGTTACGGCGACAGCGGCACAACGCAATTACAACAGCAACAACAAGCTATTGCGTACCAACAACAAGAATAAGCGAGTGAATGGCGTGCGCAGCAGCAATACCAGCAACAACAACAATAGGAACAGTAACAATAACCAAAATGAAGAGTACACTAATGGCCATAGTAGCAATTTAAGCAGCAGCAGCAGCAGCAACAATAATAACAACAGCAATCAGAGCAGTAATATTAACCACAATAACAGCAGTAATTTAGTTAGCAATAGTCAGCAGCAAGTAGATTTAAGTCAGCAAAAGCAACACAACAACAACAGTAATGGCCGCACGCGCGAACACGTGCGTCAGCAACAACAACATCAACAACAGCAGCATCAAGTGCGGCATCATCACAACGATCCGAATTTGATAGCGCGTCGCCAGCACCACGAGCACAAACAGAAACGGCGACAGCATCAGCGCCAGCAGCAGCGCCTGCGCAGCGGCAAAATAACTAGTCCAGCAACAACAACAGTGGCGCAAGAACGCGCCTCAGCGACAACAACGACGAGAGCCATTTATAGTACGACAGCAACAGGCGCCGTAGCGCACAGCAAGCAACAGCATGAAAAAGACGCGCTGCATGAACCGCAACCGGCGACCGTTGCCAATGTCGCGGCTAAAGCTGCCACGGCAACGTCAATAATCATGAAGTCAACCACAACTATTGCCAATAAGCGCAAGGGACGAAGAAGAAAGGGACGTAAGCAACGAAAGCAACAACAAGCACAGCGCGCGCAGCAACAAATGTTGCCGCTTGCAGCGCGCGAATCCACGAAGGCCGCGCACACACCAACGCCAACCGCTTGGCTGTGGAGCGATTCGCCAACGCCATCGCTCTCGTCACTGTCAACGCAAATGCTAGCCGATGTGCCGAGCAGCCTATCGCCCGCAACAACATTTGGCGATTACAGCGGTGAATGGCAGACCTCAGTGCCAACAAACGTCGACGCGACGTCCGTCGACAGCAAAGCGTCTTCATCTTCAACACCAACGCTGTCGACGCTGCCATCGGACACACCTACAGCAATATACTTGGCCTCAACGACCGACCTCAGCGATGGCGCGTCGTCGCTCACGCCAACAAGCGACTACAACAACAACACCGATTTCACGAGCGTTGCGCCAGCGGATGAGGAGTCGTCGCTGAACGCTACCTTGATTACAGAAATCGATGAAAGTAGAATGTGGCCGGAGCCTACAATAGCCCTAGACGAGCAACTAAACAGTATTACTTCCGAACAACAACAACACTTTACAACACAAAATGTGGCCACGTCAGTATCAACAGCGGAGTCCATCGCGCCTACATCAACCACATGGTCAGAGAGTAGTGAGCAGAATTGGTCATCAAGCACACCAACTAAAGACACTGATGACCTTGAAACAGTGTTCCCCTCACCCACAGCAATCGTCGACACTGAAAGCGTGGCGGCCACAGCAATTTTCTCAGAGGATGGCAATGTGACAGAGGAGACGCAAACCCTTGCTGAGGCCACCGATTTATATGCAACAATCAATTCTACCTCCAGTGAAATTGAAGCGCAAAGCAGCAGCAACACCTACAACGACGATGGCAACACCGAAGCACTGACGGAAGTCGGCGACACGCAGAGTACAACAACTGCACAGCGAAAAGTCCACAGCTTATCGGCTGAGCGCGGCAATATCGGTCACATGTGGCGAAAGCAGTCTGGCATCGCGGCAAGCATAGCCACACTGCTGCACCAACAATTGCTGGCGACTAGTGCCAGCAGCGGCAACGTGTACGCTTGGCGCCCGCAGCGTGGGGAAGAATACTCAGATGAAATAATCGTGGCTACAGGACGACCAGTCGCCGCAGAGCTCGAAACGACAACCGACGTTGCTTCGGGCGACCGTGCAACATGGTGGCAACATCATATGAATCACAGCGGCACGAACTTTTGGGACAAAGGCATTGCTGATGAGGTGCCGAACAGTGGCGACGATGCCGATTTGGATTGGCTGAAGCACCTCACCAAGCAACGAACAGCCAGCAAGCGCAGGCATAACAACCGCAAGGCCAACAACAACAGCAGCAGAGATGTTGAGGCAGTGTCCCAGCCACCTTTGCAAGCGTTGTCGACGAGCGTTTCTAGCCTTAGTTTCGGCAAGAAATATGTGCCGGAAGGCAAAACACAACGACAAAGCAGCAAAGCGCACAGCGGAAGCAACAAATTGCCAGCAGCAACAACAACAGCGCACGAGTACAGCAGCACAATGGCAACATCGCGTTCCAGCAGTGCAACAACGCACAGCGCGGGTGTTATTACGCCCGCAACAACAACCGCAAGAATGAATGATAATACATTGGCAACAACAACGACAATGCAACACCTATACCCACTGCAGCAATTGCTGGGCAATAAAACTATTTTGCCGCTACACAATCCACCCGCGTTGGTGCACTTCGATGGTAACAGCAATCACCTGGCACACACACACACACCCACAGTAAGCACGCTCAGCACAACCACTTCCGCCGCTGCGCCCACTTCAACAACTGTAGCCGGCGACGCGACCACCGCCGTCGCAGCGTTAACAACCAAAAAGTCAATACGCATCTCAACGCAAAAGTTGCTGGCCACGCCCTTTCATCAGTTGACCTATGTGCGCAACAACGCCGGCGACATTGACATCGACAACATGGACAACATCAGCGTCTATCCGGACCTGCTGGAGGAGTCTGGCGAGCTGGCGGAACAGCGCTCGACGGAGCGCGCCGAAACCGACGCAACACGCAATAGTCGGCTGACAATCGTTAGCGGTTATCTGCCAACGTCGGCGACAGCGACGCTACCCGAATCGATACGACTTGCAAAAGTCAAGATAAATAAGGAGAGAAAGCGTATGATGAGCCTGCGAAAAAGGCATAGCAGGCGACACGCGTAGTCGTGGTTTGAGCAAAACCGAATGAGCATTTAGCAAATTGTTATGTCTAAAGTTTTTGAACTTAACCAAAAGCTTACGAAGTGGCGCTTTGAAAACCAGAAATGTCTAGCAGCTTAAAAGCTTTCCAAATTTTGCGCCATACATCATAAGCAAGTTCACGACGCAACCTAATCACATTTTAAATTGCATGTGAAAGCACAAAGCTTGTAAGCTTTTTAGTGATGTTTTTCAAAATTTTTTCCCAAGTATTGGATTTCCTAAAAAGTGGACAGTGTGGTCATGTCAAGTCATGTGGTCTAGAAATTTTTCAAATATTACCAAAGCGCTTACTTTACATTCGTAAACAGGAGCAGGTAGTGAAAGCTTAAAACTACGCATGAAAGCTTAAAACGATCTATGAAAGCTTATAAATGAAAGCTTGTGCTTATACAATTTTCTCTTTGCTAACAAACATCAGGCTTGTTTGCATCAGCAGACCGTAGCAGTCAGTGAAAGCTTCAAACGTTGCATGAAAGCTCATAAACGAAAGCTTTTGCTTGTGCAGCTTTCTTTCTGTTCATAAAAATCAGGCTAAATGAAAGCTTTTGCTTTTAAAGCTTTCTTTCTGTTCATAAAAATCAGGCTTTACTCTTAAAAATAGTTGCGGTTTAAGATTTGTACTGAAATATAAACTGATTAAAAATAATTGAGAACTCACAATATATGTTGCATAACTATTATATCTTATAGATATTAGAAATCCACAGTTTTTTAGCGATAACAGATGAATAAATTGAATATTTCACAGCGAAAAACCACGAAATTCACGAAACACCGAACACGACGCAGAGCCGAACTCATGCAAACACGAATTGCACGAACGCTGCGTACTCGCATACGAAAAACCACGTTTTTGAACGCCACAAACCATTACTGTGTTGCAGAACATAGCGAAAGACCGTTGATAACTGTAAACACTGAATAGTTTAATAGACAATGTTTAACGCATATTTTGTTGCAGTTAATTAAAAACAAATGAGACAATAAACAGCTGGCATATGTAGTTTATGGTTAAAAAATATATGTATCGAAGCAGAGTCTAGAGAGCGAAGCAGCTAACGCCAATACAGATGCACAGGAAGTAGCTAAAAGGCTCGAAAAAATACATTTCGTCACCTAAAATGCAAAACAACGTATGATCAAAATAAAATTAAAATCGTTTTCAGATATGATAAAAAAATATAACCATTTTATAACCCAAATATGAGTGTATGATAACGAAAATATAACCATTTTGTAACCAAAACTCAATTTTTTGTTTTAAATTTGTTTTTTATTATAAATTTTTTCCTTCGCCGGTTATTTTGCATTTTAGGTGACAATATATATTCAAAAATTCTACTTTTGAAAATAAACAAAAACAAAAAATAATACATAAATAGATCGTAGAGCAAAGAATTTTTGACAGAAATTATTATTAAAGCGTTAAATATGCTTTTTGATATATGCAGAAAGCTAACTATACGAATATAAGTGCATAAATATTGTAACAGAAGAATTAGTATCTAATAAATGTTTGAAATTTTGCACGTTTAAGCCTTGGCGAAGCGAAAAAATCTTAACTCAAAATAAATAAAACCAAACTACAGAAAAAAAAACAGTAATTTCCACTGAGAAATGAACGTTTTATCAACTAAATCGCACACAGTAACACTTCCAAAATACCAAGAAAAAATATATATACGAAAAAACATAGTGAAACAATTTGAAAAAATAAAATATAAAAATCATATAAAATTGTTTGCAAATTTAACTAAACCGATAATGTAAAATATACCTTTGCGAAAACGAAAAATGCTTGAGTTGAAAATATAAAAGCATCAATTTACTAAGACGAGCATTATTTATTTGGGAACAGTGGTCAAATATACAAGAATTGAAGTTATAAAAATGCAAAAAAAATATCAAAAAATAACAAAAAATTATAGTACGAAGCAGATTTTCCTATAATTACAGCAATAATTAATCACAGCAAAGAAATATTAAACATTTTGCATTAAACCAAAAAAGAAAAATAAAGAATTTAGACTTTTGCAAGCATACTAGGCGAAAAATTATATACAATTAAAAACAATTTAATATAGCAAACACTTAAGGGAACTATTTATTAAAGGCGAATTATAGCAACTACTTAATTAGATGAATAAATTTATTAAAAATTAATATTAATATAGTATTGCAGAAAAAAATTCCAAAACATGAAAGCATGCAGGCTACAAAATACTTTGGATTTAAAATGACACTGAAGTAGTAAACTGTAACAATTTTGAAATTCAAAAAGCCACTGAAAAACAGGAAACTGATTTTTTATTAAATAATTTCGAAGGTTTTACTTTTTCTTTATATATTTAGAGTTTTTGTAATTTGTATGAAAGATAAATAATATGCAGCGCGCTCACACAAGCAAAATTATGTTGAAAAGAGCAAAACTGTGCGTTGATTGGTCAGGATAACGTACTGCGCCTGACTCACGCATACCAGCAAAAGTAATGCTCACAACAAAGTTATACAGAAAAGAGCAAAACTGTGCTCTGATTGGTCAGGCTAAGAGCAATGCTGCGCGCTGATTGGTTGATTCATAAGTTAACGTGTTTGCGTGACATAAATCGCAACTTCAATTCTTCGACACTCTTAAGCAAAAATCAGCCTGCAAACTCAGCCTGCAAATACTTATATTTTCTACATAATTTCGAAATTTAACTAATTTTTAATAGACCGTTAAACAAATATTTAATATGGACTTCAATAACAGAAGTATCAACAAGAAACTATAACAACACGTTTAAATAAAGAAAAAATATTGCAAAGTTAATAAAGAAATGTTACCAAAACAAATTTGTTGCTCGAATATTTATTAACACTTACATATATAACAGCAGAAGAAGTGTGTATTATTTATAACCGAATTGAAAACAAAAAACTAACAGAAATCCTAAAGTAACAAAAAAGAGCTGTTTCATGACTTCAAAACCACAGAACCTGAGGAATATATATATATATATATATATATAATAATGAAGACTTAACCAAACGAGAAATGGAATGTTGAGAAAAACTACTTTATAGTTAATAAAATAATTTCCATTTCCACTAAAAATGTAAACTTAAAATTAAGCCTAAACGTAAAAAAGTAAAAACGCGTATGAATTTGTATAGATGAGCGTACGGTATAATGAAATTAAGTAGTACATAATTAAATATGTTATGTATATGTAATAACACGTGTACTTGAAGCTGCTATGGCGAATATGTAGGCACTGCTAATAATTGAAAAATATATGGAGAAACTACTAAGACACAAGAAGAGTGTATAAAGAATACCGAAGCACAGTTTTAAGGCCAAGCGGGAAATAAGATCGAATAAAACAAATAGGCAGCAACTAAAACATAATACATTGTAAAAATAGTGCTTAGTTTTATTTTTAGTTTTAATTATAATTTTCACAAATTTTATTTTAATTTTTTTTTACCTTAGAAACGTTTTGTTAATTCTACTGTTAATGTAATGTATAAAAAATAGTGTATTAACGCTTTTTTTTGTATTGTAATAAATATATATTTTTCACTTAACCCCAAATAGGTATTTAAACTAGTTGAGCATCTAAACAATAAGCAAAGGAAAATATGCAGAAAATACGAAAAAAAAAATATTCATTCACACACTTCAGTTAACTACTAATTGCATAAGGCTTAGACATTTATAGGAATAAATATGTATGTAGAGTATTAAAATGAATGGAAAACGATAGCAGTGTAATGCAGCAGGTACTATAAGTAAAAAAGAAATGATTAATGGCAACAAATATGCTGGTTATAAATATTGTAGCATAAAAGTGAAGGGAAATCTAACGACTAAACAATAAAAAAAATGAAAACAAAACGAAAATGTTTTAAACGCCAATATTTGTAAATTAATTTTGCTGCCTCAAAATATATAAATATGTATGTATTTAACACATAATTAACTATTATATATACACCAACAGCTAACCAAACTTTACATTATTTAAACTAGCTATGCATATTTTTCGCACACAACTGCAGATGTCGCAATAATATAATTTCCTAATTTTTTGACATTTTTTTCCCTATTTTTTTTCATAATTTTTTTTCATAATTTTTTCTATTTTTTTTTTAAACAAATTCCCGTCTAACTATTGCTTTGCAGTTTATTACTCACTCACAGACACTCGAGTCTCTATTCGAAAACCTACGGCGAGCACTTTTTTCGCGCGCTTTCACGACGCACGAGCTTTTACAGAAGCTTTTACTAAAGCTTTCACTCATATATAGTACCACGGCATACGAATTCACTTTGTAGATAATTTTCCTTAGTTTTTAAATAAAATAAATAACTACTACCAATTATTTTGTTTAGTTCAACTATTAATTAATTTATATTTAATTTGTGTATAATTAATGATTAATTATTTATGTGTAGAAAAGAAAGCGCCGCAACTGCTAAATAAAATCAAATATATATATAAAATACTAATGTAATGATTTTTTATTAATTTTCTTGAACAAATATTTTCATTTTTAAGTTATTTAAATTTTATGCCACAAACACTTTTACTTTATAAAATATAAAAAAAAAGTTATAATTTATGGAATTGAAAATTTTAAATTTTTTTATAAAAATTTTCGTTTAAATCTTTGGTCACACAATAATGTTAAAAATTCACGCATTCTTACACAATAAATCTAAAATTGCAACAACAATTAGTGCATAACGAAAAACTAAGAAAAATTGATATTTACTCAAATGAAGAAATGCGTACAGCAAACCCTATTAATTCGCAACTAATTATAATGAAAATATATAAAAAAGGTATTTAATGAAACGAATTCTTAGTTACTACGTTAATTTTCAAGGGCATAAGAATTTATGAAAAACGTAAAATAATTGAAAAGTGAAAAACTGAAAGAGATAACTGCGTATAAATAAATTTAATATTGAAAAATATTAACAAAAAATTAATTGCTGTTTTATTTTCCAAAGGCAACTTGCTGTGGCGAGTTCAAAGGAAAGGCTTAGAAGGCTGCAGAATATGAACAGCATTATAAAGGGTCGAAAAAGGCGGAAAATGCACACACTTTGACTTCATACCGGATCACTAAGATCATGGAGTCGCCAAACCGAACTCTGGCGGCTCCATCTCTACCCATATATAATACCTACGAGGGAGCTATGAATGGGAAGAAACCGTTGAAGGAGAGGGACAGTGAGCTTATTTACGAATGGGTCAAAGCTTAGGAGAAAAGGTGGTGAAGGGGTTTACTGTCAGGAGCAAGAAATACACTCAGATAGCAGAGCGGCGAAACTAGTCTTGAACCGCTATCGGTAAAATGGGAGCGAGTCGGTGTTCCCGTATTCTCTTGTGTTCTACTACTGGTAGCTGGGCTTCGCGAAAGCTTGAGCAGCGCTAGGCCACCATAGATACTTGCGCAGTCGCAAAAGCCTTTTGGCACAAGATTGATCGCAAGAGATCTAGTTATTACTTTGCCCTCAGTAAGACAAGCCTCTCCCTAGTTGTGAAGCCCTTCTAGAGTCCATGCTGTAGATTGCGAATCTTACCACACGCCATTTGCAGAAGCTGTATGGAGGAAGATGAGGTGAAAACAACTCAACAGTTCCTTTTTGACTGTCCCGCTTCCCAAACGCAGGAAAGTCTAAACTTAAACACTTTGGAGCGCATACCTTCAGACATCTCACCGAACTGGAGCGGGTTGAAATTAAACGCGTAGGCAATTTGTATTGGTTACTAAGTGTTTTGCTAACCTATAAGTCTGAACATAAGAGTTCTTCTTTTCTATGGCTTTACAAAGGACACCATTAAACAGTCCACGTGCGATCTTCGATCAGCCATCTAACCACACCTAACATTCCTAATTACGCTTACGATCATCGCACATGATTTTAAGTTAATCCACAACATTTACGAACACACTTCGTATACTAAATTAAGCTCGCTCTGTTTTATTAAACTCATCAACCTTAAACTCCACTTTTCCAGTCTTATGTGCCTGACCTAATTTCAATTTCTGCATTTTATTTCTATTAACCGAAGATGCTATTTTATGTAAAACTTAGTTGCGTGTCCGCCATTCCCAACCTGCACTTGCAACTAGACATTCATGCAACACATATGTATGTATGTATTACAATCAGTTGGTTGCGCATGAGCACTTAAATGGACGCGTCATTAAATCAAAGACGCGCAAAAGTTGAAGTCATAATTTTATTACCATGCTCAGTGCGCGTATTTGCGCACAAGCTGAGGCATAAAAAATATGCAGCGAGCAAAAAATTACTTGTACCAAAGCTGACATCCAATGCCGGGTCGCGTCGCGCTTCAGTTTTCCACAATCGAGGAAAATATACTTCGCAAACACTCTGCGCGCGCGAACAGTTTTATAGCGCTTTAACTCGTTAACGAGCTTGTGGCGATAACTGCGTGAAAACGGAAATTGGATTAGAGAGAATGTGATCAGTTTTGTTGAGGCGGCGCTAAAGGAAAGGAAGTATCATTCCTTTAATATTACTTATGACTGGCAGTGTAATTGTTTGAAGAATCCTAGAGGATATTTTTTTTGTAGTAAGAGTTGTTTTATTCAAACTCATAGCAGCCGACCCATAAAATGTTCATTTGTTTCAAATTTCGCCACAACCTCGAGTTTCATTTAACTGCCCATTTAACTGTCATATATTGAGTCTAATATTCAAAACCTAATCTTAAACACCTTTTTAGGGGATAAGTATGTATACTACCCTATAACAAAAACACATCAATAATTAATAAATATAAACTCGAGTTAGAGACGCAAGTGGAAATTGGTGGTTCCATGAAATCAGCTTTCCTTGTTTGGTAAAGTTGTGAATGTCCACAGCCATGTGGGAGACAGGGGTTCATTGGAAAAATGTAGTCTCAATTGAGCTTATTACTTGGACCCAGCCGCTGAAAAGTGGTTTGCCAAGTTTGAACGAGGCGAAATGAGCACCGAGGACGATGAAGGCTATGGACGCACAGAAGAGGCTGTTACCGACGAAAATATAAAAAAGTCTTCAAAATAATTTCAGATGACCGCAAAGTGAAGTTGTTCGAAAGAGCAGGTACTTTAGAGATATCAACTGAAGATGTACATTATAACATTCTCAAATATTTGGGTAAGAGAAAGCTCTGTGCAAAATGCATGCCTTCCAAGCTAACTTTCGACCAAAAAAACAACGATGAGTTGATGATTCATAGCAGTGTTTGGATATATTTAAGCCTAATAAACCCGAGTTTTTGCTTCGATAAGTGACACTAGATGAACCATGGACCCGTCTTTCCACTTCCATATCCAATCGAGAGCTATCCGAGTGGACTGCTCATGACAAATCCGCTCCAAAGCGTGGGCGTGACGCAAAAGTCGGCTTACAAGGTTATGGCATCTGTATTTCGGGATGCGCAGGGAAGAATTTTTTTGACTAACTTGAAAAAGAAAGGGCCATCAACAGTTACTATTACATAACGTTACTGGACCGTTTGAAGAACGAAATCGTCGAAAAACGGCCACATTTGAAAAAAAAGAAGTGCTTTTTCACAAAGCCAATGTAACATGGCACAAGCCAAAGAAAACGATGCAAAAATCCATGATTGTGGCTTCGAATTGCTCGCGCATCCACCATATTCTACAGATCTGGACCCGAGTGACTATTTTCAGCTCTTAGAACTCAAAAGAACGCTCGCTGGGAAGAAGTTTTCGTCGAATGAAAAGTGGATCGACGACGCTTATGACTACTTTGAAGCAAAGCACAAATCATTGTAGTACAAAAATGATATCGAAAAATTGGTGGATCGCTATGATCAGTGTATAACCCCTGATCAGGAAAAGTGAATTTTGTCAAAAAAGTGTGTTTTACTGTGGTAGGTCGAGGACTTTTTGAGCGATCTGAGAACAAAAACAGTTGTAACCGAAAAATGCTGATGATGAAAGAGAAATTATTAAAATTCGTTGTGTGTAAAATTTGCAAATCTTGGCTCCTTTTTTAAGGGCTCATCGACCCAACCTCGTGCTGCATTATTTTTGCGTAAATTGCATTTGAACGCCAACACATTTTTGCTTTCAAGATTTCGAATGTTGCAGATGCGTTTCACCGCCACAAGCTAACGCGTAGCTTGAAACGCTGGCAAACAAACAACGCAGGTGTTTATGGCTTTACCACTTTGATTTCTTTTTATTCAAATACTTTATTACTGTTTGCTGCTTTTTGATGCTTAAATGCAAGCAAGTTTGCAGCAAATTGTTCGAATTTTGATAAATCCCTGTGGCAACATGTGGTCGGCGTTTCGCTTGTTTTATGCGAGCCAGATAAGAGCATCGACAACTCGACAAATGATAGTTTATTAGACGGTTTTAGCTATGCGCCGAAAAGTTTCGTTTTTCAAAAGTTCACGAACTCCTAGTAAATGTAGTAAATAAAAACAGCGAAGCGCTATGCAAAAAAAATCCAAGCGACGCAGATGCGCCCACCCCGCACGCCAATCAGCGCGCGCATTAGCGAGTTTTTAATCGCCGTTGCCACAGACGTTGCAGCAGCGCTACGCAATGTGCGTGGCGGCTTCAACTTATTTATTAAGTGATTTGGCAATTTACTGTCCAACCACATGCCGGTGCATTTACTACTTTGTTTCAGTGGCTCGGTGAGCAAAACCGACCGTGTGCGCTAATGAAATGTGCATTTTCGATTTTTTCTATTTTTTTTTGAATTTTTTTTTAATTTTTCAATTTCTGTTTTGCCGATTTGCCTCGCAATTTCTGTCGTCATTTGTGCGTGGCAGACGTGTAGTATGTCGTACACTCACACATTCACAGGCCATTTTGCTGGCTGTTATATGCGCATACATTTAGCATAAATATTTGAGAGCTTAATTGTTTTACTAATTACTCCATCAGTCAGTTAATTAAGCTTTAAAAATTAAGCAAAAAAATCGGGTGTTGAGCATTAAAACTTCAATAGAATCGAACGTATCGTAAATCAATTTGGTGGTGTTAATAACGATGTGCTACGCAGGCATTTCGAAAGGCAGTCAAGGTTCGAGTTTCGTATTAAGTTGTCTTTCGTTAATTCGTTCTTTATCTTAAGACACTCACGTAGAGTTTATGTGCGGATTTTTCAAGCAAAAGATAACAGTTACTACGAAAAGTAGAGAGCTTTAAATAGCTACAGCTTTAATTGGTAAAAAATACATTTCTTGTGTGGCAAAAAGTTTTAATCTCTTATTGAGGATAATGCACTTCAGTATTTTTTACCCGTTGTCTTCAAAAAAAACTTATGGACTCACGTATTTTTAGTAATAAGAGCTCACCCTAAAGGCGATTGCTCCAAAGTGACGCCAATTCCACCACATTGTATACATAAATTATGAGGTAGATTCTATAAATTCTTGGATCATATGCTTAAATTAGGAACCACATCGTGGCATTGTAATGTAAGAACTAAAGCAATCCGTGGCGCTGCTAAATGCTCGAAATCGAACGTTATTAACCTTAGATTAGATTAGAACCCTAGATTCCTGAACCTCCAGTTTAGGACGACCGGTATAATCTCTTCGCGGAGGCTTAAGACAAGTCGGTTGGCCAGTTTTCTCGAGAACTACTCAACCGATCTTCATGAAATTTCACGCAGGTTTTTGAGATATGATTCTTAAAAACTTGGATGAAGATTTAGCTGCCAGTTGGCTCTATATAAGTAAAACAGGCGCCGTGCCCGACCAGTGCTTGGGTGACGCTCACGCCGCGAAGTTGGGGTTAGGTCGCGAAGTGACGTGATTTGAATGACACGAGGTGACTTCAACGGTAGCTGGCTGCTAGCTGGCTCTATATAAGAAAAGCAAGCGGCGTGCCTGGCCAGTGCTTGGATGACACTCACGCCGCGAAGTGACGTGAATGGCGGCGCAATGGCCGAGTTTAAAACATTTTTCTCTCAAAAATTTCAAAACTTCTTTGTTAATAGTGTATGTTTGTAACAATAAAAAATTCTAATAAAATATTTCATAATTATACGGAAAAAAAACTTATTGAAAAAAGCCGTTTTTTACCCGAGGAAACTCATGTAACCCCTTAAGGATATCTTAAAACCTTCTATTATATAGAATTCAAGGTGCCTTAAAGCTCTAGAAAAGCTTAAAAGCTCAATCTACTAAAATATAAAGTTCTAAAAAAGCTTAAAAGCTCATTTTCCCTAAATGTTGAACTTTTATTGTTAAAGAACTGTCAATAAGTTCAAGAAGCAACTAGACCTTACACTAAGTACCAAAACTGGGTTAAAATCTCGCGACCTGCCATTCGGATAATTTGTAACCCCAAAACCCCTGTTGTGTAAAACACAAAAGAGCTGCATATTACTACCGATTGCTCTGTTTCCACGACACTCGGGTCTAAGTAACCGGAATCGACCGAATTTTTATATGACCAAGGGCTGTAACCTCAGCATCAATGTTCGAAATTTTATAATGAATATTTCCTGCCACCACAACAATAACTTTCGATTGCTGCATACTCTCTATAGCCGCTGCGCTGAGAATATTTCACATCATAAGCCATCAATACTATTATCAAGCACCTTCTAAGCAGCACAAGAGGTGCTAAATGAGCTCGATCATTATCATAATACGCGCTATTCCTTAAAGATTAGTATTTTTCGCAATAATGACTTGATTATTGGGCCTCTTCGCTTGCAATTGGCGTTGACTTGCGCATTTTACGATTAGTTACGCGTCTACAATTACAACGTTACAAGCAGCGTTACGCATGTAACGTCTGGAGAGTTGCCTCCTTACGCGTGTGTTTATATCGGGTGTCGTTCGCCGGCACAGTCGTAATTAATTTCTGCCAGCGATTGTTGTTGTTGTCGCCACTATTGCCACGAATTACTGACATTGTTTTTGCTAAACAGCGTGGTTTTTCGTTGTCGCTGCGGCCGTGCTGCCAAAACCAGTAACGCCGTGCCAGTGCCACCGAGCACAGGAACAAAAACAACAGCACGCCGGCTGCTGCTAATGAAACTGAAACAGGACACGAGCAGGCAAGCAGGCAAGCAGCAACAAAAATGTCACTTTGACTGTGCACTACAGTGGTAAACAAAACAGTGGTACGCCAAGTAGCAACACCGACGCGCAACACCAACAACAACAGCGATTGGAAGTACATTGCAGGTGCAGGAAATCGATACTAGTTTGGCATTCAACTGAACTGGAGCATTCGCATTACTTTTATTATTATTTTCGATGCTATTTCGCACACAGACAGCGCAGACGTAGACTATATATGTGTGTATTTGTGTATATGTGCTAATGGAGGCGTGTGCTTGCAGCAAGAACGGCTGCTGTTTCTGGAAGATCATGTAAGGCAATCGGCTGGCAAATGGGTGAAACAAAACAGAAAGCAAAAACAAATAATTTATTTTGAGAATCGCTTAATGAGTGTTTCTTCGCCAGTCATACGAGCCGCACACTGCCGCTGGACAATGGTGGGCAGCAAAGCGGCAAATAAAATTGAAATTCCAAGAACTGTAAAGCGTAGTTGGTACTTCGAGAACCGGCGATCAAGCAGCGGTCTTAGGCGCACATAAATTGTTTTTAAAAGTGAGAGTAGAATTTGCAAAATAATTTTTATTAATTTAACCCAAAAGCAAAGGTGCCGAGTAGCAACGGCAAAGTCTTACAGGCAGTTGTTTTGGAAGACAGTTGTTTGTGGTACTGGAAGGTGTCTCAATTTATATATGAACTCCATTTGTCAATATGGCACAGGATCATAAAACTGGAGAATATTTTGAATTTCTGCAACGTCCAGCAGAGAGGTTCGTTTGACCAGAGTCAGCGCTGCCACTTGCCACGAAATAACTGTAGACCGGCCTCAAAGAATATTTCGGGAGTCAAAAACTGCTTAAAAATTTTTACAAACGCTAGTCACTACCTTAAAGCTTAGTCATTGTGCCGGCTAGTATACATACGTAAAGGTGCCACAAAGAAGCAAAATGAAAATTGAAGACTCCAATAACTTGGGTAGTCGAAAAAGTCTTTTCGCAGTCTGTTGTTGCAGTCGTATATCTCCGATGCTGTATCAGGTTCGCTCGCTTCCGTTCTGGAAATTTCGATGTGAAAGATGCACCTCGCTCTGATAGACCTATCGTTGAAAAAATCGATGAAATGATGGAAAAGATTGGCCAGAACAGTCACATAAGCAGTCATGACATCGTTAAGGATCTTAACATTCATCATCAAATTTTTTTTTAACCATTTAAATAAGGCTGGCTACAAAGGAAGCTCGATCTTTGGGTACGAGATGAATTGTCTGTTCAAAATTTATTGGATCGAATTAACATCTGCGATTCTTTGCTGAAACGAAACGAAATCGAATCATTTCTAACAGAAGACGAAAAGTGAATCAAATGCGACAATAATGTGCGATCATGGGCCAAACGTGGTGAGGTTCAACAAATGGTCGTAAAGCCACGATTTAGACCTCGAAAGGTTATGCTGAGTGTTTGTGGAATTGGAAAGAAATTATCCACTTTGAGCTGCTTTAGCCTGGTCGCACGGTTGATTCTACATTTTACTGTTAAAAACTGATGAGATTGAAGCAAGCAATCGAAAAAACGGCCAGAACTGATCAACAGAAAGGGCTTCGCCTTCCATCAGGACAATGCTGGACCACACACATCTCGACATGACTCGGCAAAAACTGGGAGAGCTTGGCTAGGAAGTTTTGAGGCATCCACCATATAGCCCTGAACTTGCACCATCGGACTACCATTTGTTTCGGTCAATACAGAACTCCCTTAATGGAGTAAAGTTCTGTTCAAGAGATGCCTGCGGAAATTACTTATCGCAGTCTTTCGCCGAGAAACCAGTAAAAGTGGTCGACCAAAATGGTACATATTTGGTTCATTAAAGCTCACTATAAATATAAAAAAATAAGTTGAAGTTCGATTAGAAATGCGAAAATACTTTTTCGACTACCCAATATATCCAGCAAATACGCCCCATTATATATTACTTTAAATCCTGCTAGTGTCTTGCACTTGAATTCTGTTTATTTCCTTTTTGTTCTTTTGTCAACACACAGCGCTTTCATAAATCTTATACAAATATTTGCATTTATTGCGGCTTAAAAGATCAGGCTTCAGCAAAAAGAACGGAAACCACAAATAACAAACGAAAAAACCTGTCGAGTGAAATATTAAGCGAGAAAAAGTGTTCGAACAACAGTCAACAAGTGACTAAATTTAAAAATGTTGCGCATGCGCATAAACACTAACAACAGCACGACAACAAGAATGCCACCAAACACACAATAATGGCACAAAGCATTCCGCCAAAGCAATGAGACAAACAAGAATTGTATATATTGCGCCGTAGCGCGCCGAGTTCGGCCAAATTCCGGCGACGAGCGGCCAAAGAGGACATGCGCGAGTTCTTTATTCTTCAAAGACATGCAGGAAAACATATGCACAAATATACTTTTGTGTGTATGTAAGGTGGTACTGTAAGAGTTTGGCGCGTTGTGGCAGCCGCCAAATGGTCACTTGTCCGCCAGCTATAGGTGAGAGATGACAAAATGCCGGCGTCTACATATACACTGTATATAAAAAAGTATAAGTCCACATACGAAAATTTATTGGCAGACAGTCGATGATTGAGTTAAAAATGTAGCTACAGTCGGTATGTAGAATAACCACTAATTTAGACTTCGGCGAGGCAATCCTTTAGCACAGAGCTAAACATTTGGTAATTGTTGTTGTATCGGCATAAAACATTTCTGAAGAAATTTCGAATGAGTAATGATGCCGAGTTGACAGTCCTTTATCGGATAAAAATCCGGGTCCGTTTCTGGTTACTTAGACCCGACTGTCGTGAGAACGAATGAAAGTATGGTCGTAGCTGATGCTATTTGATCGGCAGTAACACAGAAAACGAATACTGATAGCGCTTGAGAGGTTAAGACCGCATAATACCAAGTTCACTTGCCAAAATTAGTAAGCTCAGGATTGCGGCGTGGAAGTATTCGATAGTTTTAAGGAAGAAGAGACGTCGCTTTGAACTATTTGACTTATTAACGCTCGAGCTTGGACGTCATTAAAGGCCTACGGCAAGTAGAAAAAGAAGGGAGCGATGTTAGAAAGTTAAAAGAAATCTGAGGTCTTCGCAGTCGACTCTGAAACTTTAAGGACTGTAAGTCAATTGAAAATTTGGAAGTTTTGTACTCGTAGTTTTTAAGCTTAAAAAGTCGGTTCCTACAGTTGCCATCCACCGATTTACCAAGGAAGTATAGACAAGAAAACCCGCTTACGGCAAGAAGCATATTAAGACAAGCGAGACATACTGAGAATATTTCGTTGACGACTTCGTTCAAGAACTCATCAGTTGACCGACCGCCATTAACCTCAACTATAGCACGCTTATCAGTCTTCATTGCCTCAACTCGTTCACCTCACGTTACTTCGTTCACTCTCTCGTTCACTTGTGGTTTTCTTGCATCTTTTCGCTTTGCACTTTTTAACTTTCTTGTTGTTTTCTCTTTCCGTGGTCTTTTATTTTCACTTGACCAATCAAGCAAACATTGGACGGACAGGTCACTTGCGTTTTGGCGGTGAATTTGAAAGGAATTTCGCCGACAATGAAATCAGACTGAACATCACCAAGGAATATGGAATTATTTCCTGTTAAACGAAGGCAATAAAAGCTGGAAGCGGTAACTAGCGGTCCACACAGACGCTGCCACAAACTGGACGTTCAGCGCAAAGGACGCAGCACATGGTTTGCAGCATAAATGTGAACGAATATTGGCCGAACCTCAGTTAGTTTGGGGCAACAAGACTGGCTTGCGGCGTTTACCTGCAGACGGCGAAAAGTGGCGTGCCGAAAACGTAAATAAAATGATTGAAAGACTACGCGAAAGCGGGCATAAATACGAAACAATTTAAGTACATTTTCGTATACGAACTGCAGTCATTATAAGAACAGTTAGCAACAGATTAAAAACTGCCGGCGCAGCGCAGAGTAAATAAGTAAAAAAAAGACCGAGAATTGCACGCCAAAAGGTCCAACGCTGCATTTTAATTAAGCGCTCTTTTGTCAACAAAAGTATTAGCATTTGTGCATATGATTAAAACTAAAGACGCGTGAAGGGAAGCGCAAGATTATCTCACCACTCTCAAGTGGAGCCAGCGCAGCAAGGTCGAAAGAGCAGCACACGCAACTTGTGGGGTCGTCTCTGTGCACGAAGTGTGAGTGACAAGCTCAAGTGGAGACTTGAGTAGAGTAATGACTGCAATGCCACCAAAGGAAAGTGTAGAGATTCTGAAAAAAAAATCACTGCAGATTATTTTGAAAACTTCTTTTTCGTCTTTAAAGGCGTAGTCATCGCTTACGCGGTTATAGCGTCAGTCGTTTCTTTTCTTCGCTATTTGGCGCCAATTCGAGATCCCGAGTGCAGTCAGAGCTTTCTTCACCTGACCTTTCCAACGGAGTAGGAGTCTTCCTCTTCCTTTGCCCCGACGGGTACTGCGTCGAATACTTTCTGAGCTAAAATTTTTCATCCATACGGACGCCAGCGCAGTCGCTGTTTTTTAATTCGCTGAACTATGTCAATGTCGTAGTATAAATCGTACAGCTCATCGTTCCATCCATGAATCTTCCGGAGAACCTTTCTCTCGAAAACTTGTAACGTTGACTCATCAGTTATTGTCATCGTCCATGCCTCTGCACCATATAGTAGGACGGGAATGATGAGGGCCTTATAGAGTTTGGTTCATCGAGAGAGGAATTTACTTCCTTGCCTACTCAGTCCGAAGTAGCATTTCGAAAACTAAACTAAAGTGAAGCATCATGCTTGCCAGACCTGAAAACACGCAGTAAGACATTCTCTGCAAACGTATGTAAATATGACGAAATTACAGCTATAAAGCTGTGGTTTCAGACCCACTAAAAACCCACTGACCAATATTTGCACGCTTCAGCATATCTCAAACTAATGAGCTAATTTCTCTTCAGGTCAATAGTTAAATATGTCTAGGTTGACTAAGTTGAAAGCTATCAATGAAAAAGATAAAATTGTCATCAAGCGCAAAGGTCAATGGCGACGCAAACACATCATACTCTCCGTCGACTATGGAAATCCGGGCAACAGCGCACGCTTTGTGCTAAAAATCGATTTAGGCGACTTGCTTGCAACGCAAAACGTAACTCCAAAGCATACTTGCCACATTTGCCGCTAGCACGTGTAGCATGTGACAATGTGGCACCTCGGCTTGGTGTCAGACAATGTCGCAACATTGAAATTTGTCATTTTTATTACACAATAACGTTGTCGGCGTTGTATGCGCATGCGCAGCACAATTTAATAAGACGTTGCAACGACATAACAACAATAATCGCGAGTAAGAAAAATGTCAAAATAGCGCTAAAAGACAAGTAAAAGAATGGCTGAAAAAATGCCGGGGCACGCATTGTTATGCGGCGCGTCGCGCATGTGTGACGCATTGCGTCGGCAGGCGTGCGGCGTGTTGTGCTGTACGTTTTTTGCGGTGCGGTGTGATGCGGTGCTATATTGTTGTTTACACCGCGGCAAATGCGCTGCATTATTTGTCAATGCTGACAAAGCACTTGCGCGCGCACCAGACGGTCAAGAACAATGGGCCAAGAACAGCAGCACCAAAAACAACAACTGGCGAGAGTTTTGCAGCTGTTGCACATTGCCTCACCATCCCAACTCATTGTTGACATTGCCATTTTCATTTTTTCTACTGCGTTGTCTGCTGCGGTAGGCATTTAAATGCCGCACACTCAATCAGGCAGCTTTTGCTTTTCGTTTTTTTGTTGCGGATGTGTTGTTTACTCCAACTAACTGCTGTTGTTTCACTTGTAGCACGTCTGCAACTCCACACTCTACGCCATGTCCACGGCGCGCTGTACAAATATAAATACCACAAGCTTCAACAACTCTCCAGCGTCCTGCCTGTCGCGTCCTGCACCGCCGCCTGTATCGTTACTCTGTTACTCAATTATTGCCTTTTTGATTGATGACTTTGGCGGTGACAAGTTGACATTTATTTTCTAACCGCGTCGCCACAGCCGCCGACGCCACCACGGACGAAAACTGGTTAGCCGCAGTGCTCTGACTCCGGTTACAATGCAGGCAAGCTGAGCGAGAAGCGGGCAGTTCGGTTACGTCGCCTTCAACATTGTCTGTCCAGTCGGGAATCTTCCTGCAGTTGGTATGTCCATAAACTCACGTATATTTTTTTATTTTTTTTGGTTATTCAGAGCTTTAAGTGAGTAAGTGAACACATCTCAGGAATTCTTGCTCATTTTTTGTTCTTGATGCGAATGAAAATACTTACGAGTTATTTATATTTGAGTATAGAAAGAATGTTCTCTGAAGGGTAAAGAAGGTTTATATCTATATTTTTGGATATTTTAAGGATACAATTGGTTTCGCGTTTGTCTGAAGTGTTATTAAGCTTCAAATTACTGTTTATATGCAAATAACTTGTTTATTATGAAATGGAATTTATGAACTTTTGAAACACACTTGGAACTTTTGGAACATACTTGATTTATGCACGTTTGGAACAGATGCGATACTGAAATGTTTACTTTTTAGTTGTTGCGTGAAAAACAATCTAGGCGGTCAAACAATACAGGATAAAATATTTCTTGCGTTTTTCTAGGGTGTATTAAGCTTATCACTATTGCTTATATAAATACAAATAGCCTGTTTATGTAAGAAATGTAATTTATGAACTTTTGAAACACATTTGATTTATGAACTTTTGGAACATATTTGATTTGTGAACTTTTGAAACGCATTTGATTTATGAACTTTTGAAACACATTTGATTTATGAACTTTTGGAACAGATGCGATATTGAAAAATTTACTTTGCGGAATATCAAATATTATATTTAAAAGCCATAGTTTAAGGGCACTACCAAGGGCTACCATAAACGATGAAGATGGGTGGCGTTGTTTCAGTAAACTTAAAATTCCCACAATTACTTTTAGTTTTCATTAAAATGGAAAATAGATTGCAGGTAAATTCAATAAAGCTCGCCACACTATTGCCTCAGTCCAGAACGTGTATTACAAACCAGCTGCGCACATCGGAGCCAAAATTATTTTATATTTTTTTTCACTTTTTTCAACGCTCATTTAGATTTGCGGTCGTTAGCAGTTATCTATGGCATACAAAAGGGTTTTCACACTTGACTATCGCACTTGCAGAGAATTGGCGCCAACGCCAAGGCAGAAGATTAATCGCAACAATCAACACAAATTGACGACGACATCGCACAAATCGTTTAGCTTCATTTGCATGCAACACCCGACTGCAGTGCGAGTAACGCGGATCGCTGAATGGACTACATGAACAGCCGCCACACCATGCCAATTGGCATGAGACTGGCGTGTGGCACTATTGTACTTACTATTTCATCCACTGCATAAGGGGAAGGCCACCCAAGGCTGTGCGCGTGGATTAGCATTGAAATTGAATTTGTACATGATCGTTGTTGTGGTGCCGCGCTGACAAATTGCCATCATTCGCAAGGTGTCAGTCAACGGTATGACATGTGTCACTAGGGGATTTAGATTAGATATAAAATATGCTAAAGGATATCAAGATGGATCAAGTACTGCTGGAGACAAATGGTTTAAGACGCGAAAAGTGGGATTAGTGAAGCTATTTGGTTGCCAGGGACCGTTGGACTCATTATTATTGTTTAAAATATAATTTCGATATTTTTCGGTGAAAAGCTTGAAGGAAGTTTTAGAATTTAGAAAGATCAAATTTTAAATTTTCATTATTTATGGGAGCAACGGACTCTTTTTAAAAAGTTCACAATATTTGTTATTCATTAACGGAATGAATAATGTAAAGATTTTCTTGATGAAATGCTCCAAGAAAATCACTAAATTTTCACCGACAATCAAACACTTTGAAGCCGATATTTATAGAAAACTTAAGCTACAAATAGTAAGACTTGATCTCTTAATTGATTAAAATGCAGCGATCAAGCTGTAATTAACTCTTTAAGAGGAAACACCAGTCTACCCGACAATTCAATCACATACTGTTTTTGTTGTCATTTTCCCATTCAATCAAGCATAACCGATAAAAATTCCTCATTGGCGGGCAAAGTAAAAACCATAATTATTCAAGCAGTGCCAAACAAGATCGACAGTCTTACCAACATTGATCAACCGCGCCATAATTATAGCCAACCACAAATTTGCCATATAATGAGTGAGCAAGCACATGCGCCACATTGCATGCCACACATTTAAGTAAGTTGCAATTGCGCATGCGAAAATTACAAGCATACCGAGCAAATCCATTAATTACGGTAATTGAATGGCGCAAATAAATGGGAGGTGTGAGCGCTATTCATTGGAAGCATTTTTTCATACACCATTTTGCCATTGTATAACTTCGTAAGTATATATGTAAGTAGTTGATTGTGTCGTTATTTTGCGCTGTCCTGTGATTGTAAATTAAATTGACTAATTGGTGGCGATTGCTGTGATAGTTTTTGTATGCCTACAAGTTGCCACTGATGATACGTGGTGATAATGATTGCTTTGATTATAGAGATGGCATGAACTGGGCCGGCAACGGGCGGGCACAAATCGAAGGCGAAATGTAGTAATTTGCATATGAAAATTATATGGGAAAAGTAGGAAATATAGTGGAGAATGAAGCCATGTGTAGAAGTTGACGTATGTGAGGAAAGTTCTCTGATCGCCATTCACTTGGGAGTGGCCAGAAATGATTATTTTACATATGGCACAGCAGCTCACGATTTCTCTCTCTCGGTATCTATTCCACTCTTCAATAGTTTCTAGTCTCTAGTCCCTTAAAAAATATCCGTGGTCTTTTTAACATTAAAACTGAATGAGAATTACAGTTCGTTTATCAACGAACGAAAAAACAAGCTAGTGACTTGATGCACTTTTAGTAAAGCTCATTAAATTACGGTAAATTGCCAAACGCACTTTTTGCTATCACCTTTACAGTTTCCGTTATGATTTCTTTAGCAAGTATCAAGCAAATTGCCAATTAGCTTGAGCTAATGTAAATGTCAAAATATTGAAAAATATGTATGATGTGGCCATATTTTGTGTAGAAAAATTAATATAAAAAGTAAAACTGCCAGGTAATAGGTGCTGCAAATTTCATAACAGTGTTGCCACATGTTATGTGGTTATCTTTAAATTTACATTTTTACGCGTGAAGATTTTTTAAGAGCAAATATAAATAACCGAACTGCTGGTTTGGACTTTGTGATGCAAAAAATCACATCATATTACGCAATTCGTGTAATTCGCGACTTTGAGCAGTGCCGCAAACCATAATTTGCTTCTTTACACGTAGACAAAGCGCGTACGGGCGCCTATACAAATTTTACGCGCACTTTTTTCATATGGAGCAATGCGTCTGTGGCTTTTTAAGAGGGATTTCTAGCCTAGTCTAGTCTAGAGGCGTGAATTTCAAGCGTTCGTTAAAGACAAACATTTGATATTTTCATTGAGTTATGCGTCTTTGAAATAGAGGCGGAAAAAGACAGTGTTTTGATTGCCATGATTTCTACTCTTGTGATCATCTTATGAATTCTTGAATAGTACGAATGTTGCTACAAAAGTGTAAAATGCACTCTTTGGCGGGTTAACGATTACCCAATATATTGGTTAGTCGAAAAAATATTTTCGTATTTTGTTAATAGATGTCTTTGTAGTCGTATATCACCAGTGCTACCAATCACATTGTGTCATATCATTTAGGTGTGGAAAGGTGAGACTTTGAGCATAATTTAACCAAAAATAAAATAAATTTGTGGAGTTGAAAGTTACAGCTGTTCAAAAATGAATGAAAATAAAGTAAAAATCGCTATAATTTAAAATTTTTGTATAAAAAAGGGTGCCACCAATGAAAATTGTGAAGTTTACGGAGACGATGATGTGTGAGTGTTTGAAAAAGATCATGGTCCAAGCGTCGTGAAGCTCAAGAAATGGTCACAAAGCCAGGATTGACGCCTCGAAAGGTTATGCTGAGTGTTTGGTGGAATTGGAAAGTAATCACCCACTATGAGCTGTTGCAACCTGGAAACCAGAAAAGTTTTAAACTGATGGAATAATGTCTCTAGCGGAAAAAAGTTGTCGACCAAAATGGTACATATTTGGTTCAAAGTTCATTATATGTAAATATAAAAAAATAAGTTAAAGTTTCATTAGAAATACGAAAAGACTTTTTCGACTACCCTATATATAATATATTAAACAATACGCGTGATCTGAAAAAAGCAACTCGGCAACAAAACAAGTTCAGCAAGCTTTTATAACAGCATTTTTAAATTACTACTAATATGATCTCATTACTGGCGCCAAACAAGTCATTATAATAACAATTCTTATGCAAATAATAGAGCAAATGGTGCAAGTCTGCAACTCTATGGAGGGTTTAGGCCCACTTTACGTCACCACTTACTGCTAATGGGAAATTTTAATAAAACAAAGTATGATAAGATGTTGGTTAACTTTTACTTGCCACAAAAGCTTTAATAAGCTTTCGGTTGCCACTTGGAACCATAAAATGGCAAAAATTGTGCCTTACCTACGAACTTGAGCAGTGGCAAACGAACCAGTGCTAATGACAAAGAAGGTTATGTGCCACAGACACAAGCATATTTTTTTGAAAATATTTAATTTTGACACAAACAACATTTATTGTATATATATATGTATATTGTATGTATATATAATTAAATATATGAACTGTAACGGCGACGGCGGCATTTGCTGCTGAAAACAGCGCAAAAGCGTCTGTGAAGACAACAACACTATAGATATACGAGCACTATACAGCTGACTGTTGTGGCAAGTTTGGCAGCCGGTCTGTATGTGCCTCAAACATATTAGATACGTTTGGCAAACGCACGAACATAACGGCATAATAATAAAAAATCGTTGAGGGGAAATATGCGCTGAAGTAATCAATGACATTTTGATAACTTTTGCACAAACTACAACCAAGAGGAGAGGCTGGCAGCTGCAAGCATGCAACGAGCGCAAAAATAACTCATGAACGGCAGCGGCCAATTTAAATACACGAAAATTTAAGTTAATTAAATTGCTGTAATGAATGAATATATGTATGTATGGGCACACAAGTCAGGTAAGCGTATGAATGAAGGAATCCAGAGTGAGCTTAACACCACTCAAAGCTTATGTAAAGGCTAAGAGGTTGCACGTACATATATGTATGTAAGTCTTGTGGTCACTTTGCGCATGCGCACGTAGCTGCCTTTAAAACACATATTTATATGTACATATATTCGCGCATGCGCAGCAACCCAGTGTGATTTCAAGCGGCTTGCGCACAGTGCAAAATATTGCACGCATGCAAATGCGTTAGCCAACGGTTACTCATGCACACACATACTTACATATGCAGAGGGAATACAACTTTTATGACTAGTTCGTTCTATCACATTACGCGCCCCACTGCATCTGTTGCACGCTGCTATTAAGATAAACGCCAGCCAATTTAAGTACATACATGCTAACTTTTTTTGCCCAGGGATTATACGCGTTATTGGTTTTATTCGATTTCGACATCAACGCACTCAATCAACATGAATGGATTAAGTGCGAGCGCCCATAAAAAATAATAATAACAATAATTTTCGTACAAAAAGGTTATGGAAATGTCTTTAACAAATTTCAATTCGCGCCCGAAAAATCTAGGAAAAACATAATAAACGGTATTCGCTTGAAAAATGCGCCTTGCAATGTGGGCTGGCACCGCAACACCTAAACGCCTTGAGTTGCCACTCAAAACGCGCCTAACAAGGTTGTTGCTGCAGGCACGAAAAACACGGTGTTGGCGACTTTTGTGCTGTTGGCGGTGGCATGAAGTGCGCTAACGGCGACCAAGTGGCAGACATACATATTTTTAGTAAGTCACAAGTATTTTGTAGTTATGTTTTTTTGGAATGTTAATAAAATAGTTTCAAAGTGGCGAGTTCATAAATCAGTTGATGGCTTTAACAGTTACAAGAAGTTGGCATTCCTTTTTGAGGTTAGGAAAATAAAGTCAATAAATAAATAAAATTTATGGAAAGGAAAAATATAAATAATAATATCGAAATATAATATTGGGTAGTCGAAAAAATCTTTTCGTATTTCTAATCAAACTTCAACTTATTTTTTTATGTTTATAATGAACTTTGGTGAACCAAATATGTCCCAGTTTGGTCGACTACTTTTCGCCATTTTTGCGCTAGAGATATTATTCCATCAGTGTAAAATGTTTCTGCTTTCTCGGCGAAAAACTGCGACAAGTAATTTTCACTGGCTTCTCTTGAAGGAAATTTTACTCCATTGTGGAAGTTTTGCGTAGACCGAAACAAATGATAGTCCGATGCTGTAAAGTCAGTGCTATGTGGTGGATGCATCAAAACTTTGCAGGCAAGCTCTCGCAGCTTTTGGCGAGTCATCAAAGCTGTTTATGGTCTAGCGTTGTCCTGATGGAAGACGAAGCCTTTCTGTTGATCAGTTCTGAACGTATTTTTCGATTGCTTGCCTCAATCTCATCAGTTGTTGACAGCAAAATGTACAATCAATCGTTCGACCAGGCTGGAGCAGCTCATATTGCATGATCCTTTCCAATCCCACCAAACACTTAGCATAAACATTCGAGGTGTCAATCCTGGCTTTGCGACTATTTGTTGAGCTTCACCACGCTCGAACCATGATCTTTTTCGCACATTATTGTCGTATTTGATTCACTTTCTATCTCCTGTTACCATTCTCTTCAGAAATGGTTCGATTTCTTTTCGTTTCAGCAAAGATTCGCAGATTCGATTCATTAAATTTTTCACAGGCAATTCATGTGGTACCCAAACATCGAGCTTCTTTTTATAGCCAGCCTTTTTTTAAATGGTTCAAGCCCGTTTGATGATGAGTGTTAAGTTTCTTAGCGATATCATGGCTGCTTATGTGAGGGTTCTGAGCAATCTTTTCCTTAATTTCAACAACTTTTTCAATGATATGTCGACCAGTGCTAGGTGCATCTTTCACATCGAAATTTCCAGAACGTAAGCGAGCGAATTGCTGTGATGAATAAGTCGACGGTCAACAGTAGCCCACTTGGATCTTTGACAAATAGTGTCCGGCTAATGCTAATCACCAATCATTTATCTTCATATAAAAGTGGTCAAATAAAAGATTCAGCCAGTACCTGAGTACTTGCAACGCAAAGATAGCAGAAATTTCACACTTTCTGCACACTTCAGCAGCTGCTCCCTACCTTGCCGACACTACAAGTCCCCAAGCGCTACAACCCAGCCATGTGAAGCCCCAAGAGCGCTACTCATGGCCGAACGTAGCTGACGGTGGTGTTGAATTTGCAAATAGCAAAATTTGAATATTATTCAGTTAATTGTGCATATTTTATGTGCGCACGAGCACACCTTTGGACGGCCCGCAGTTTCCCTGCACTTGTTGTTGCAACATGTGTCCATACATCATGCTAAGTGTCTGATTGACATGTTGCATACATATTCATTTTACACTATTCAAGCTGGCAATGCGACGTTGTCGTTGTTGGTATTGTTGCTGTTGTAATGCGCTTTTTCAAACGCCCGCTGTTGCCTTGCGCCGAATGCTGCGCACGCCTGCTGCGCCCACTGCTGTGTTTGTTTGTTGCACTGTCTCAGGCTAATGCGCACCAAGTCACCTCTTGGCTGTCCGCCCGTCACAAGCATGTCCAGCTGTTCGGCTGCACTTGTCAGTCAGTTTGACAGTTCGCCTAAATTGTCAATAAATTTCATTGTCGCCGCGTTGACGCTTCACCCCTGCTACCAAAGTGTGGCTGCAGCAGCAAAATTGCTGTTTTCACACCCAACCCGGTTCGACCCAACTGTCAGCGTCACTTGCTGTACGAGGTTGTAATGTCACTTTAGTATTTTATGATCGATTTATAGCTGTCATTTTGACAAATTGTTGCAATGTGTGGTTTTGTCGGGCGTGAGTCTATTTTTTTTTTTTGTGGCTCATTGACTTGTTGTTGCCAATGCTAATTGAGACTGAACAATGCCATTGACAATAACTCAATTTGGCTGGAGATTGATGGGGGTACGAGCGCATATTCATATGAATGTTGCATATACTTGTGTAACAATTGTTATCTGTGGTTGCATGCTGGGTGTGTGTTCTGGGTGAGGACTATTATTGTCTGATAAATAGTAAATGATGTTTGTGGCAATATTTCGCGAGAAGATTTTCGTTATGATAGTTGGCCATATTTTCTGATTTTTTAAGTTTGGATAATCAATCTTGTGGAAACAAAGCTTGCTTTGTTATGCTAAACTCTTATAGTGATCATTGTGATGACAATCTAACGGCAACCGATTAAAGTTAAGAAAAATGTGACTCATCTACCGAAAAGTTTGGGACAACTATTATTTTAGAAAATGGTCTTAACACATTCCAAGGATAACATTATTAAGTTCAAGCACCTTTGTTTTGTCTATATAGACTGAGTAAGGTATACTAACTTTGTCACGAAGTTTGTAACACCCAGAAGAAGACGTCAGAGACCCTATAAACTATGGATATACATAAGTGATCAGTATGACGGCATCAGTCGATACCGTAAACGGCTATCTCTCCGACTTTTCTGGCTTCTTCTCATACGCTGCAAAGAGCTTAATACTCAACAAATCAATAGCGACCATATTTACGAACTATATGAAGAAATACAGGCTGGATCTGAATATTATATTCGATGGCGTTAAAATTTCTACCGTCAACATTGCTTAGTTTTTATGTGTAACATTCGACAGTCTCTGCTCCTTCACTTCTCATACGACCGCGATAACTGTAAATTACAGTGCCGCAACAAAACTTCAAGTCGCTAGCTCATGGGGGAAAGACAAAGAAACGTATGCCGTCAGACAAAGAAATAATGCCGTCAGCGAAAGTATGAATGGATGGAGTAAAACACAGACGAAGAAACTTCAGACATGTCATAAAGCTGCATTCCGGACTATCACAATATGTTTCTTGATGTCTCCGGTCGTACAACTACACAACGAGGCCCGTATATTTCCGGTTATGCAAACTAAGAAGCTTCCTGTCATAACACCTACACCGTATGCTTCCTTTTAAGGAGCATAGCGAACACTTCTCCAAGAAGATTCTGCTTGGCTGTTTTCGCAAAAACCATAATTTCATTCGTCTGCTTGGGGTAGAGCCGCCTCCTAGGAACATCAATAGGCCCTCCCTTGACTACGACGACAATATCCAACAGACGTCGGACGCAACACAGTTCAGATACACACCGACAACCATTCATAGTGGAGCTTTCTTTCAGTGGCAAGCTACCAACCGTTGTCAACCAGAGGAAAAGCTGGAGTTGCCACGAAGTTGTACTGTACCTTGCGCAACTTCGTTCTGGATACTGTGGCAGGTTAAATTCCCACTTATCCAGAATCGAACCCGATAACCAACTCTTTGCATGCCAAACGAAACAGCTCGTTTCCTTCGATCGTCAATCGACCTGAACCTTATCGCCCAACAAATTCAAAAATTTGCAAAGTTTGCCTACTTTGGTTGCTATATGGACGTACACTTGAAGCTGATATACCACAAGTGAACAACTATGCTTTGGCTTCGCTACTCTTCTAAGGTAATATTTATCACAAATTTTTTATTTAGTTCTTCAGCCTTGGCCATAAATTATTCGCTAAGCCTCTGCAGAATCGGATATGTGCTGCGAACGACAAAAACATATATGACCGTGTGCTCGCCGTGGGAATTATATCCCAAAGTCACAATTTTAATGAAAAAATATACTTGAACTTAAAATTTCGAAGAATATACATATGTACAAGCTTTTTCGTATGTATCTTAATCCTTTAAATATTTTTTGTAGCACAGCCTGCGTGCTTAACACGCCAATCACTGCGCGCCGGTATTAATCAGATGAGCCCATTCAATTTCACTTAATCCTAAGCATATCACTGACACATTCTCCCACTGACAGCTGACAGGCGGTTTGCAAGTGTCAAATTCACATGCTTTTAAACACCTTCCAGCAAAATTGATGGTTCACTACGCACATAAACACGATGGGCGCTGAAACAGAAGTGTCAAAACAATTTTATTCAGACTAATAACCGTAGAAAATACCTAAAATGCCATAAGTTGAACTGAAGACAGCTTGATGAGGAAGGCAGCGAGAGAATAGAGAATGTTGAAGTTGTTCCACGAGCAAAATTTGTCAAGCTAAAGCATGCTCTGACACCACTTAGCTGTGAAACTAAAGACACATTACAATAGCAGTACAAATACCTATATATACGAATATTTGGACGGATGGTCCGCAATATCGCAGTATCAAAAAGTGGACATCGGCGGTACATGCTTGACTCGTTAACAACCGCACCCACCTGATAATGTTGCAAAAATACATGTGTTGTTGTTGCTAGCGGTCGTGCGCGTTGATGATACTTGACTTAATTTTTGGCTTCACAATAACTTCAGCTCCATTGAGCTGTCAAAGCCGATTGTCATTGTGCCGAACGAAAGCGGCAGCGCTGCTTAACGGGATGAGCACACGGTGCAGGCCACTGAGCAGCCGGACGCTGAGGCGGTTCGGTGGTCGATCAGATGCAACAATTGCGCTGTGTTGGCGTTGACAAGCGAACAGCACAGCAGCCAGTCGGAACAATGGCGTGCCATGGGACTCAAACGATAAGTATATGGATTGGCGGTTGGAGTGGGCGACAAATTTGTATTGTTGTTATGGCAAACACCTACAAACTAACTACAAGCAGATATTTAAGTATGTACGTATGTATGTGTGTGTGTGTGTGTGGTGAGTATGTTATATGAATAAATACTTTGTTCACTTTGATTGGCAAATTTGCATGCGCCAGACCTTTTTCTCACTGCTGCACTTTAGGCCATCTCTTCTGCGGTCGTCTGCGACAAAGGCTACAGCAACAATAACAGGAGTCATGCCGCCGTAATTGCGTGAATTAATGTTGTAAATCATTTATGGTTAAGTGGGGCCCTTAAAAGCCACTTTAATGCAACTCATTTGCAAATTTACAGGAATGCAGCGTTAAAGTAGCTGTGAGTAGTTGCCACGGCAGCGACAATGCTTGACAACAAGTAGCAGCAACAATTTGCAGGCCGACTGAATTATTGGTGTTGCCACCAATTTTGTTGGAATTTCACTGACACTTGTCGCCCGCTACAACGTTGATTTACAATTTTGTTGCCAATAATGGCATATTAAATGAGAGGTTAGCTTGCGGCTGCAATCACTTTTGACATCATCGTCAATTAGGCGTGAATCAAGTGTCAAGCGTGAAGTGAAAGGCGGTAGAAGTGGAGTGGGAAGCTTTATGTGCCATAATGTATTGCAAGTAATTTGCAAAAGAACCCAGGCCGGTTGTGACCAACAGCATGAATTGTGCTTTAGATCAATTGGTCACAAATATTTCAGGGTTCGCATGGGAGCAGCGCTATCTTCCGTTATGTCAGTGGCAGGGTTAAGCAAGAAGTGTAGAATTTATACAGTATAATATAAATTCACTGAAAATGAAGTGAAGTGGAGTTTTTTTACAAGAAGCGCCTTCTTCAAATAATGATTGATGTCTATATAGTCGGTAACATGTTTTGCGGATGCTGTTGAGAAATTATAACATTCTGTAATCCAAAATTATTCATTCTAGCTGATTGCTGGCTCAGACCCACGAAGTTTCTTGTAAACCCATTCCTTTTTCCCTTACTCCCGCTTATTCGCTTTCAGTTCCTTTCTTATTCCCATTTACCATTTATAAATTCTTATTTCGTATTCTCTTGGCCTGCAGGGTCCATATTCAATCAATTTATTTCAATTACACTTTATTACTAACATTTTTTCCGTTAGCTTGCCGCCAGCGACAGCAACGTGTACGACAAATTGCCAACATGTTGTACCAAATAATCAAATTAAATGTGTGTCTAGTCAATAGACGTAGACATTGTATAGGTACATACCAGTATATATGTATGTACATACATACATGTATATATGTTAGATCGCCAAGCAGGCGTGCTCTACAAGCAACGGGCAAAGGCGACAAAATTCGATTAACTGCAAGTGTGATTGGTGACAACAAAACTAAAGCGGCTGCATAAAGCATTGGTTGCATGCAACATGCAGTAGCAAAAAAGTCGGATACCGCACCGCCGCTTTAATAGCACGTCACATACATACAAACATACGAGTAGGTGTCGTTGCGTTCTTTTGCAAGGCGACAATAAAGCAATCAAGCAAATAATTCGATTAAGTGGAAATTAAAAGCGATTTACTGCTGAACGCGTAAAACGCAGTATACACAACTTGAGCACGGGATTTTAGGTAGAAGTGATTCTAAGAAGGCGATGACAACATACATGTATATGTATGTGTTTGATGTAGATGGACTTGAGCCAGAAAAATCGAATTTTTTTCAGCAAAGAAGAAGGCTAAATACCGCAGTACGGTCAGGACTTAAAGCATTATCCTGAAAGAATCCAAACTGTATACTAAAACGTTAAAAGAAGCTATACTGGAAATATAGGCAAAGTCTCAGGAGGTGAACCACAAAGAAGAAATACGCTCCAGTTTTAAAAAAACAAAATTACGGTAAATTTTTGAGTAAATTATTGAACTTGAACGCCATTTTTCCTTCCTTTGGTTTTTTCAATACGTCATTTATATTTTTACCAGTTTTCTATTAATTCTGTTGCCATGCGATCTCATATTAAGACTATTAGTCAATATTAAGCGCAATTTCCTAACCGGTCGCTCAACATTATTAAGCAGTTTGAAATGGGTCAACTGCTTTCAGGCAGCTTCGCATATATGTAGGTAAAAAATGCTCTTTTCAGTAGTGAAGTAGGTAGCGCAAAATGTGGCAAAAAGGTGCAAAAGAGATTAACATATTTGCTTGTTAACCTAATGAAGTCATAAATTATGTGGTATCTGCCACAAAATCAAACGAGCCACTTAGACAGACACGATCAGAACTAATGTGATATGAATACATTTCTGATATTATGCTGCGTCACAGGTTTTTCTATGAATTTATTAAGTCCTTTTCAGATTTCAACAGCTATTTTTCATCTCATAAGAGGTTTGTCGAATTCAATTCAATCGAAATCGTGAATAATAGGAATTAGTAGAATTTTTGGACTGCTCACAATATACATACATATGTATGTATACACACATACACATGTGGCAAAAATTTTTGAAATAAGTTTTTTTTGTAACTAGATGGTAGTACGAGGGAGACTGCCGTGTCTGGAAATGCTGTATTCAAAATAATAGTCGGTAAAAATATTAGTTTGGAAGTATTTTATTTATATTTTTTTGAGAATTTCAGGACATGGTAAAGCAATATACTTCTTCTTTTAACTTCCATCCTCCATTTACTAGATATCTTCGAACTTTTTTCTGCAAAATTTTTATTTAACATGACTTAAAAATTGAAGTATTATTGTAGCAAAAGGTATCAGACAAATAAAGATATCAAGCATATTTATAGTACTATTCGATTGCTACTAAACTCACTGGCACGAAACTGGTTTTATACCCATTGTCTCTATGGCATACACGGTTTTATAGTAAATATTTTTTTATTTTAAAATTGTATACATTTTTTGTATATTATGTGATATTTTTCTTCATGTTTTTCCCTCGTCCTGCTTTTATAAAGGAATCCACGATCCAAAATATAAGAGTGTTTATAGATTACCACGAAATCATGACTGCGCTTACTAAAAACCGAAAATTAATAAATTTTTCTTAATATATTCATCATTGAGAATTATTAGTATAATAAATTTTGTGCGTATCTAAGAGAATGAATAAGTCCACTTTGCGTTTTTTTAAACTAACTAAATTCCATAACATTAATGATTTAACAATGGACGATTTCATCCAAAACAAAAACTCTAATACAAAGACAGAATATCCAAAATTTGCTTTAATTCTCATTCAAACCAAATTACTAAAATTTCATAAAGTACTTCACACATGATCAAGCACTGCTGGCTTAAAAAATTAAAAGCAGAACGAGCTTTATAGAAACATGAAAAAATACAATACATAAATACATATGTATGTATGAATGATTACCATATGCAATAACTAAAATAAGAATAGAATAGAATGCATGAAATATGAACTCACCACAAATTCTGTGCTAACATCAATATTCATATAACCCCATCCAAAGCTTTGCAAACACCACACATTCTGCACTAGCATGCTATAACATAACCGTCTCCAACGCTTTGCAAACACCAGGAAGCCGTAATGTGGCCGCACAACAGTTTCCTCTCTCTTCCTTTGCAAACACATAAGCACATGACTTTTTAACTTCACCACACTAAATTCACATATATAGATTGCTCACAAAAAAGCATTTTCACATCTAAAATTAATATATTATTACAAACTAAAACTGCACTGAATTTATTTTGCGATTCACTTCCAATTCACTTTCTTGCAAAAACGCCATTTTGAAAGCTGACACGAATAACGTTACTTTCGAGACGCCATTTCCGTCAAACTACGCAAATTCCGTAATATTGTCAAAAAAGCCACCAATTGCTCCAGAGTGTTGCCAGCCTCGTGAAGATTGAATACAATTTTGCCACATTCCGCTTTGCTCTCATTTGTTTTGGTTGCGATTATGCTTTGTGTTCATATTCTGTTTTTATTTAATTACGCCAATCCTCATTCTATATCAGGCGGTTTCGTTGACAATTTGCTGTTGTTGTTCTGTCGTTTGCCAGCTGGGCGTGTTTTTAATATTTTGATATTGATGCTAAGATTTTCCAGCAAATTAAATTGCGTTTTAACATAATTGTGATAGCACAATATAATTGCTAAATGTGTCAACTGCAACAAAGCATAATTTGATTACTTTCCATACTGATTTAAAGGCAAATTGTTTGCAACGCCATGGCCGTTTTGCCGCCTGATCCAGTTTTTACGCTGCGCTGCCCGGAGATGGGACCAGTGAATTCCATTTGCTTTCATCACTGCGATCGTTTGTTGGCCGGCACCCTTAAGGGTAGCATCTTCTTGTGGGACTTGCAGGTGTACCGAAAAACTAACCAAATACTAATGAATTTTGAAATAACCTAAAATATATGCAATTACAGACAAATCGTTCGGCATTGCATTTTGAGGTTGGCCAACAGCCTATAACTAGTCTTCACCATACCGACGATACGCTGATTACGCAGGAAAAAGTTGGCACAGTTACTTTGTGGACAATGTCGAACAGTGGTTATGTTCGTGAACGCACCATCGAAGCCAATTTCAATGCTTTCTGTCGTACTGCATTGTATACACCGCCTGAGGGCAGCGGTGGGCCGCTACTCTTCTATCCTTGTGATGAAAATTCAATTGGTGTGCTGCATGTGAATGACGACGTTGCTGCGCCATCACAAATGCTTGTTCCAGACGATCCACAATTGCCGAAATTGGGTAGCGTATCTTGTTTCAAACCATTCGAAAGTGCTTCACAGTTATTCCTTCTCGCCGGCTATGAATCCGGTCATTTTCTGACATGGGATTTAAGTTCGGGCGTCATTATAGATTTGTTACAGTTGGATCCCGAACCAATGGCAATCGATTACGATCCACAAACCAATCGAGGCATTGTTGGAGGACCAAGTGAGTTTAATTTTACAAAACGTCGTTTATTCACTTAAAATTTTATTTGCATTTTATAATTTAAAATCGCAGATGACAAACTCACCGCAATTACGTATCAACGACAATCGATGCAATTGCAAAGAGCCAACGATATCGCCATAAAAAATGCCGGCATTAACTGCATACGCATACGAGATGATCAGAAAGTATTTGCGAGTGGCGGTTGGGATGGTCGTGTGCGCATCTTCTCTTGGAAAAGTTTACGCCCGCTTGCGGTGTTAACTGAACATAAAACTGCCGGCGGCGGTGGCATTATGGATATCGCATATTCAGAAGGGAAAGTATCGATGTGGAATGCGCGTATTATGGCGTCTGCAGGCACCGATGGGCAGGTTGCTTTATGGGATTTATACAACTGAATTAAGGAAGCTACTATGAAGAATATATATTTTCAAGGCCATTAGAGCACCAGGCGGTGTACACGTTTCATAACATTTTCATTCATTAGTACTTACTGTATATAGTTTTTAAAGTTTGGAACTTATGTATTTCACAAAAAGCTGACAACACCATAAAGTAGGCACTAATGTTATGGGCAAATATTGTAAAAGAAAACAAAACGAATTTTCATAACAAAATATTACTTGAAATGAGAGAAAAACCAATTATATTAAATAATGTCCAAATAGTTTATTTGAAATATAAAAGTAAAAAAGAAAACAAGTTTTGATACAATTAACAGTGGTCCTTTGAGTGGAGACTTCAAGGAAAATGACAAAGAACCAGAGCAATAAGGTAAAGCTTAACGAAGTGACAATATAATCAAAGATAAATTATTATACTTCAAAGTAATTCGTTCTGCTTGTGCGCTAACAACAAATAATGAGGAAATAAGGCAAATTACTCCGAGTCGGATATATCGATAACGTGTGCATCTTTGGTGCCACGCTTTGCACGCGCATTCGCCAAAGACTCCAATAGTGAGGAACGCTACAATATACAAGAAATATTTAGACTTTATTTTGTTATGCAATCAGTTGAGATTGACTTACCGTGGAGTTTACCGATACATCCAAAGCTTGTCGTGTGGAACGTGTTGGCGCCGCCGCAGTGCCTCGCCCCCGCCCCCTACCACGCCCACGAGCTGCAGTTGTTTTTGTGGTAGTCTCAGCTTTGGTGGTTTTTCTTCCACGTGCAGCTTTTGTACCTTTAGTAGGCTGAGGTGCAGCTTCTAAATCGCTATCGTCACTGTCGTCCAAGAAAAAGTTCTTCGATGCTTTTGATTGCTGCTTAGGCGTTTTCTTTGCGAATGGTTCATCATCACTGTCGCTGTTATTGGTGTTTAAAGCAGTCGACTTGCCCCTCACTTGCGTTGATTGCCTGCTCTTGCTAAGTGTAGACGTTGAAGAAAAGCTACTTGTATTTGCTTTCACTTTTGAGTCAGTTTTTTCCAAACTTTTTAGTACATCGTCGAGAGATAGTTGTGAATTGAAGGCCTCTAACGATTCTTCGATTTCGTCATCAGCTGGTAGGGTCTCCAGCAGGTGCTCCAAAGCTCTTTCTTTGCAGTGTCTATAGGGAAGAAAATAATAAATTATGTAAAAAATCGATTTAAAGTAAACGGCTGTGCAAATAAGTACTTCATAATACCATCAGCCGCAGTTACGTCTCCCTTTTCTACCATACGATTGCACATTTCTGCCAATATTTGTGGTGATAAAATTTTTAAACGGCGCTTGGCTGGAATTTCTTGAAAATATCGCTCAATGAAGTTCTCGATTTTCATTTCACTGCCCACATCCTAGGAATCAAACCTTTACAGTTCTATATACCCATACTATTACATTTCAAAGCCCACTTACCACTTGAATGTTATCTAAGGCACTTCGCAAAGCTTCATTGTCATAATCCGAATGCTCACCCTTGGCACGCTTTACTACTTTTTTAAAATGTATCATATCTGCTGGATTAGCTACCTAGGATTGGCCGAAGTTATTTCAATTTTTTTAATTTATTTTTTAAACTTTCACATATTACCTGCTCATTGTACGACTGGCCGAAGCGTATCGCATTAAACATTTGTTCCTCATTGGAAAAGAGTATTCGCAAGCGTATAAGCGGCAATTGCGGTTGTTTTGGATGCCCGGTGAATTGCTCCTTTGCTTTTGCTATCATATTTTGCACACGCTCTTTTGCCATAGCCATAACCTTATTTTGTACATCTCCTTCATCCAACTTTAGTTCTTCCGTCATTTGAGTCAAATCGACCGAATCGAAAACAAATGGACGTACGGTTTGTAATGGTAACGGTTTCATTTGGAAGCGCGTTTTATGTATTTCCAATAAGCCCACATATTTCTTGAGCGCTTCACCCTCAGCTAGCGAAGTAGCAACAGATGATCCCGGTTGACTAACGTAAAAGTTACGTGTCGCATTGAAATTAGGATTTATATGGCAATCGTGTTCATGACCCCAAATAACCAAGTGCAAAAAATCAGGTAGCAATTCTTCTGGAATATTACTTTTTGGACCGCGATCAGCATGATTCTGATGCAAAACCATCAAGTGAAACCATTCACCTTCTTCGGTTCCCGGACACGCTATATTGACTTTAAAATCCTCAAACAGTCGTCGCAAACGTGCATCGTGTATATGACTCAGTCCATACAGTGCTAATTGTGTTTCACCTTTGCGCAAAAGTAATGGACTAATAGTTACTTTTGTGAGATCGGTCCAGCGTCCAAAATAATTTATTAGTCCAGTCGTCGAGAGTAAATCAAGCGAGCTAAGTTGTCCAAAACCGCTGGGATCATCATGGTTGCCATGTATGGAAAATACTGGTATAGCTATATTAAGATTTGGATCCTCGTAATTGACCGTCTCATTGGTGGCATTGTGGAAATTCACCGACTGATCACTAAGCATTTCAATGCTAATCGGTTTGTCACCAAATGTGTAACGCCGTAGTAATTTCATGCAGCTATGCAAATGCAAAAATTAAATAAACATGCAAATATGCACTAAACAGCTTATAACTTACTTGTGCAGTGTGTTCTGGCTGGGAACTGCATCATGAAATAAATCGCCGCCGAGTAAAATGAAGTCAACATCTTCCTGCACAGCCAGTTGAAGTATTTCCTCAAAAGTTACAAAGCTATCGTCTCCTAAGAGTAGCAATTATGGTTCCAGCTTTTTTTAATTCCCCCCGACTATTCAAAATCAAAATACTTACCGCGCACCGCATTTTTCTCTGCATAGCCCAAGTGATTGTCGGTGGCCACCAGTATGCGCAGCACGTCTTCATTATTTACTTCCTCGCTCATATTTGAGAAATAATTTCTTTTATTAAAATATATTAGTAACTTAAATTGTTTGAAATCCAGCGGAAATTTTCAGACAAAAATTTCACAATTTTTGCGCTTCGTCCGCAAGTGGTATGACATTTACAATTGACATTTCGTGTGGCCATACTGTTCAAACCTTTCAAAAAATAAATAAATAACATGGATTGCAGGTTTTTCTGGATTTTGTTCCCAAATACTAAAAAGATTTTGTTTTTTATATATATTTTATTCTTTTTTCATTTCATTTTATTTTGTTTTTATAACTCATACGATTATAAACAAAGCAGATAACTCTCCCATTGAAACTTTTTTGTACTCATTACTATTGTGAACTGCTGGCCGCAAGCATTCAGAATAAGAAGAGCGTAAATACATCAACACACATCCGGTTTAGAAGTGTATGTCAAAACTTCCATTCATATTACAAATACAACAACGACAAGAAAACAACCGTTACTGTGCGTTCAACAAGATTATGTAAAAATTGAACTCTTTTATTAAATTAAGATGTTTTAAATTATACATTTATCTTAAAAAAATTAAGTAAACCGAAATTCACAGTAGAACGAAATATTGGCTTGAAGCTACATAACCAAGTCTGAAGCGATTTTTATACCCTCCTTGAAATGTGTGATATTTTTATTAGAGTATACGTTTAAGCTCTTATATTATATCCTAAGCACTAACAATATTTACTTAAGCTATTTTCTTAGACAAATTAAGTTTGAACTTATTGAATTCTAAAATTATTTCTATATTTAAAACATAACCCTACTTTTTGCTTTGGGCTTTAGTGTTATTATTGCACGCTATTGTTGATAAACTGATTCCTGTCGTCTTCGGATCGGCTTCCTCACTATGCAAATCAGCGTTTTCATCGCCATCGCCGTCCGCTGACGTCAACTCTTTGAGAGCTAACTTTTGAAAATCGCAATCGATTATGCGCTTCCGCTTTCGTAATGGTCGGCTGCATTCCGCCGCCGAAGTGGTGGGCGTGCTGGGTACTTCTTTGGTTTGTATGAGTGTGCGCTTCGTTTGGAGTCGCGTTATCTTAAATTTCGGTAATTTTTGTTTAGCATCGTCACAATCGCCGATAGCACCACCAGCTTCGTCTATATCTGCGCTTAGTTCCCGTCTGATTGCGGCCGATTCGTCTGAACGTACAATGCAATGTGTGGCCTTGCAAGACGTGGCTGGCGAGCAGGGAGAACGGTCCGGCGAAGGTGTTACGGCGGTGGTGGTAGTTGTGTTGGTCGTTGGGGTGACTGGTGTTGCCGGTGATAATGACGTCGTCGTTGTCAAGTGCTCGTCGGACAAGGCGCGTTTAAGACTGGATGTGGCTTCTTCAACTAAATGCACAGAGACCGTAGCTATTTCTTCATCTTGGTGCTCAATATGTTGTGCTTGCATACAGTTCTTTGTTTTAGTGAAATCTAACGGCTCTTCGTTGGCGGTTTCCTCGCCAACTTCAATTTTGTGTTCGCAATCACTATGTTCCAATCTAGCCTCAGCGTTTGCCTCCTCATCCGCAGTATTTGACCTTAACGCATCTTTCTTGGCTTCACTTTCTTCTTTTTCCTTTAGTTTGCTACGCTCTTCGGGGGTCATGTAGGCCTTGTAAAAGTCCATCACTGGCAGTGGCACCGGTATGGGTATAGGTAGCGGTATAACTATGGGATATGGCACCATAACTGTAACCGGAGGAGGCGCACCTAGCAAGGCGCCAAGTCCCAAACCGCCCATCATGTCAGGCGGCGTTTGCACCACATGCGGGGGCAGTGGAAATGCAGGAAAACCGCCGGCGCCGAAGAATCGCGGCAGTAAACCAGGCGCTGTAGGCGCACCAGCATTTGATAGAAAGGGTGGCGGATGTGGCGGGTATGCGCCGTGTGGTATTTGTTGATGTGGTCCAGCATTGTTAGGCGGTTGACCGCCAGTAGTCGTGGCGAAAAATGCCGGTGGTATATTTGTACCGCAACGCGCGCTACTTAACGGATGTGATGGCAGCACATGAGACGGACTTTGTTGTTCCATCATTGGTGACAGGGGTGGCACACTCATATGGAGATCCTGCACGCTTGAACCCGCAAACTGGTTTAACACAGATGCACCTGTCTTTCCGCAACTTCCACCCGCACCAGGCACTGGCAAATGAACGCCTGGACTTGTCCGCAAGCTGTTGCTTCCGTTGCCGCTCAACAATGATTTACCCTTGCCTATCAAACTGGTTGCATTAGTAGCGGCTGAGCCACTCAAACTACTGCCCTCGCGAGACAAATGATTTCCCTTCATGCAGACGGAAGATAAATCGGCGTGCGCGTTGGCGCTGCCACTCAAGCTAGAGCGCAATGGTCGCTTTTTGCGATTGTGTTTCGGCGAGACGCGATTCGATGTTGGCACCGTTGCAGAGCTCAACATGCCGACACTCTTCGACATGAGCTTCGAGACAGGCGCCACCGAGATCATGGGCTTATGTGGCGGCACCGTAGAGTGCCCCACATTTGAGGCTGCTGATGAAGCTGGAGAAGATGAAGAGCCCGTGGCTATGCCAACATTTTGCGTTGTAATCACGGCGGCACCTTGTGGACCTGGCGAAACGGATATTGTCGAAGCTGGCGATGCCGAACGACTACGACAATTGCGCAGCCACAAGTCGGGCGTTATGAGACCAGCGCCATTACCGGACGCCACAGCTTCCAGACCCTGTTCACGCAGATGTGGATTCATGTCCAGATGCGCTTGTGTCTCCTTGCAGAAAATCTGCATTTTATACTGATTCAGACATTTATCCGAGCAAAATTGCAATTGCGAAGCACCATCCTGAAAGTCCACATAGCTGATAGCATGTCGCACGTGCTTGCACCAATCACAAGTTTTGGCTTTCTTAAAGGACGCGCGTCGTGATTGCGTGAAGCACGATTCGGAACAGTAACGCGGCCCATCGGTGGTGGTGAGAAACTCAGGCGCATTCTCGGGCACAGGACGACGGCACCAACAGCAGTTCAGCAAGTCTGAAAAACCAAAAAAAGATGTAATGAAATAACGGTATTCATACATTTTTGCGCACATTAACAGTTTTGAGGTGAAAGCGTTCGAAGTGTGCGAGCTTTCCTTTTAATTACTTCGAAATAATGCAAGTGTAGCGACCAGCAAAGGATCTTAATTATCATTTATGCTGTGGACCAGCAGGGCGAGCGTATTTGGCAGCGAATATGAGACGTGTATAAAACTATTTGCAACTTGACTACCCACTTCTTTTGTTGTTGCATGCTTCTTTTGCTTTCGAGGCAGAAGAATGAATTTGTGAAAAGCAAAAATCGGATGAAATCATTAAAAATGCAAAATTTGAAATTTTACACCATTCAAAATGAAAACTATGAACTCGACGCACGGCTTCCAGTGCCGGTGATGGAGCGAGCGATACCCACTTGCATGTGTGTGTATGTAAGGACATGGTCTGCCATCAGTTTGTATGTATGGGCTTGATATTCCATGAGTTTGGCAACAAAGTGGTCGAAAGGCGGGTAAAAGGAAGGAAGTGCCGTTGTTTATACACATATTTATGTGCAAATTTGTTGTTGTTTAGCTACTTTAGGTTAAGTTAAGCATAGCAAACAGGCGCTTCCGCAAACAACCGCCAGAGCTGAACCCAAATTTGTAACTACTTGCCTCATCCAAAAAGAATATACATAAGTACTTACAAATATGTATGGAGAGATGTGTGTGTATTTGTAGTTTTTGTGGCCGTAGAAATCTGTCGTATTGTGTTTAATGGTCTCAAACCTGATAGTTTTCTCGTTATGATGTTTGCAAAGCTTCTTTTTCGATTCCAATTTGAATACTTGCCACTCAGCACGTGTGTGTATGTATGTGTGCATTTGTAAACTCATTTTTATGTTCAGATGCTGATTTATGTAACTGAATAATTGATTGGTAGATATGTATATAAGGGTTATTTTTCTGGGTAATAATACCTAAAAGCTGTCTGAATTGGGTTTATTAGTAAAGGAGCTCATTGGAGCTCTTCATATACAAAGATATATGTAAAAGCCTAAATTTTAGTGGAGAAGGCAGACAGTCTATTATAAGCAACACACAGCTAAAAAAAGCAGCACCAGAACGGGCTTGATATTGGTACTTTAAGGATTCGTGGAACCCACAAAACAAGGTTTGGCGCTGGGTTTGGGAGCCGCCCCATAAAAACGACCCCATGAAGAGGCCACAACAGCATCGGCCTCGAAAAGGAAGAAGGGCTGGCGCGTTGTTGTAAACTCGGCTATAATTAGATAGTGGCATCTACGGCAATAAGGAAGAAGAAGAACCTACTGATGTCTAAGGGCTTTGTTAGCGGAGACCATATACAAATTAAGTTAAAGGAGAAGGCCTAGAGACTTTAGATCTGAAATCTCTTATTGACAAGGGACTTACATTCGGTCAGATCTTCTAAAAACCTAAAATGGAGTTGCCAATATACCCGAACTGATTATTACTGCAAAGCTTATATAACTGTGATATTGAGCAATACTGCCAACAACGTTAGAATTAAAACTTTACTTCAGCTTCTGCTAAACGAATCGCTCATTAACGGCGAGCGGAAGGATAAGGGAAGTTTTCGCCAGCGTAATCGATGCGCATCGCACATTCATCCGCAAGAAATGACGAGTTTGAAAACAATCAATGCTTTCCAAAACACATAATCACTCCTATACGCTGCTCTCCGCTGCTATACACGAAAGCCCACGTTATACAATAGAGTGAGCGATACATTTCCGCCCACACCGCCCACATTTTGTGCACCCCTGTCGTAACTCACCGATTTTCTCCTCCAGAGTTGTATTTTTGCCAGCTGAAATCGGACTCTTCGAATCCTCCTCACGCGAACTGCGCGTATCGTGGTCGGATGTTGTGCTTTCACCGCCGCCACCAGCTCCACCGCTACCACCACCGCCACTGCTACTGACACCAGCTAAAGCGCTGGCGTTAGCTCGGTTGCCGGTGCGATAATTTCCGCTGCCACAACTCAGCGTAATTTTTCTACTGCTGCTGCTGTTTTTGTTGTTCGCATTGCTATTGCTGTTATTGCTGTTGTTGTTAATGTTTCGCAAGTGCTCGTTCTGTTGCTGTTGCAATTGCAGCAACGTGGCAGCTCGACTGCGACTACGCCGTTTCTCCATGCAATGTCGCTGTTGTTGTTGGCTCAATGCACTGTTACTGACGCTGGAGTTGTTGTTGGCGCAGTTGCTATTGGCAGCCGTCAGCGCCGCGTTGTTCGCTTGTGCAACTGCCGCCGATTGCAGCAGGCGGCTGGTTTTCGTCGACAAGTCCAGGCGATCCACACCGTCGAACCCGTACCAGCCGAGCAGCTCGTTCATTGTGTTCTCGGCGAATTCCTGCAACCAAAGAAAAAGACAGGTTAACAAATTTGTGCGTCTAACTTTCTAAAAAGAATTTACAATAAATTATAGGAATATATGTAATCTTATGTACTTATTGTATGTTTAGTTAGCATAATTTTAGGCGCAAAATAGTGGTAAATTATAACTGAAGATATGAAGATCAAAATTACTTCCAAAAAATTATTTGGGATGCTTGTAAAAAGTGTTTATTTGCAAAACCTGACACTTTAAAGATATCAAAGGAAGTTTTGTGAATATGAAAGCTCTGTGCAAGGGCTCTAGGCGAAATCAACCGATTCACCATACTGTAATTTAATAAAAACGGTGGAAAATTTCCATGAATTCAGCTTCAACTTTGTGCATGTCCTTTTCTCCCCAATAACTCTTATTCATCGGAACCACCGATATCGGATTACTATAGCATACACATGACAGTCATATTAGTGGTATCCGATCAAAATCAAGTCCTTGTATTCGAAACTTTTTTTTAATGGATATTTTTTAATGGATTTTTTTTAATGGATATTTGCTACACATTATTACCAAAATCGGACGATTATAGCTTACAGATGGAACTCAAATGGACCGATCCAAATGAGGATAAAGATCTACCCAATCTATCTGACCAAAAAAGATATAAAGATCGAGATCTCCATAGTAGTTTTTTTCCTTTATTAAGTAAGCTTAAATCGACTTGAAGATTTTTTATTTTAAACAAAGCCTTAAGCTGTTTAGTCGAAGAGACCGAAACCCATATCGTCGTCTTCTTATGACTCCGACTCCTCCTTTTTGGCTTCTTCCTTCTTTTTAGCAGCAGCATCATTTTAGTTATACATATGGTTGCTGTTTTGTTGAAAAGAGAAGTGCAAGATCGCGGGACCACAGGGAGCAGCACTTAGGTAATCATTAGTCCCATTGTGCTCCAGGGTGGTAACAAATTATCCAGCAACTCAGTGGATTTAGTAAAAAACATGATATTTTCCATCCCAGCCGGCCAAAGTCTCTTGGGAGGTGTGGAATATGTTCCGGTTCATCCCTCTGCAGGCTGAACATTTGCATAGATAATGTTCCAGCGTCTCATCATCCTCCGTGCATGCCCTGAATTCAGTCGACTCCACTTTTTCCATTTTCTGAATACGGGATCTTAAGAGTAGGTACCTTATGATAACCTTGACAATGTTACCAAGCTCCCTTTTACCTGTAAGTAGGAAACTTCTTGTCTGTATATCATCAACATCACCCTAAAGTAACCTTTTGCTTTGCCTGTTTTGCTTGTGTTCCAAGACCTCATCTGTTTCTCTGGAATTCATTGCTTCAAACAATCCATAAAGGCTCTGATATGTGTCTCCCCTGCGGGCTAGTTCGTCTGCCTTTTCATTTCCTTCTATTCTTGCACGACTAGGTATCCAGATGATACTAACCGAGTTCTTTACTAAAAGTCTAGTTGTTGCCTGCTTGCATAACCTCACGCAATGAGACTTAGTATTGGCAGTACGGATAGCCATAATTGGTACTTGGCTATCTACTAGAACATTTATGAACTTGCTGGTTAGAGCAGCAGATCACTTGGCACCTTCTCTTATGCCCACAATTTCGGCCTGAAAGACTGAATTGTAGTCAGTTATGTTGAAGCTGCCTTCTGTATATGGATTACTGCGAAAGAAGGCTGCTTCTGTTCCTGTTTCTGTTTCTGTTCCAGTTAAACATCGTAGTTTCTGTAAGCAATCCTCCTGTGAAGTGCATTATAGCTTCGTTGCAGCCGAAAATAACGTTCTCTTGGTTTGCTTTTCCTACTGTAATCCGGCTTTATCTTAAGATCTGCAGATGTGATTCGCATTTCATTCGCATATGTAAGTACATATGTACATGATATACATTTGCAAATTAAGGAAAAAGTATACATTACGAAATTCGATTTTAATCCAAGCTATGGACACAGTTGTGACCGCAAAGACCCACAAAATCTTGCCGAATACGACACCCTCAAAGAGAGAGAGAGGGACTGCAGGCACAAATTTATGTAAATAAGTGTGTGGTGCATATAATTAAAGCTACCCATTCTTATGAATACACATGATATTGTATATAGTATATGTACGAGTATGTCTGTATGTTTGTATTACATACATATTGAATGACATTTTCAGCATTTCATTGCCAAGTGACACCATCATCATTATCATTTTAGCATTTCCAGCGCTCGATAACAAAGTATTACGGTACACTTGCCCCCTGTGCACCCCTCGTAACAACAGTTAGCACTTGCGACCCGATCCACCCTTTGCGATTTCTTCTTAATTTGCACATTCTTATCGCTGGCTGTTGTCCAGTATTGATTTCCTTGATGTGCGCTATTTGCATCTGCTTTGGTGCGATTGCAATATCGCTGGCAACTGGTGGCACCGCAGATCGAAAGATACAAATGTTGTAAGCCACAACACCAGCAATGGTGATTTCGGTACCAGGCACCACAAACCCACATACACACAACTGCTTATTGCACACCTCGCCAGCGTTGTCCAAGTCTTATTTTAATTGCACTTATTTGTTGTCTTTCGCTTGGTCTTGGTCTGGCGGTGCTTTGCACCGGTTGGCCGCGTGTGCGAACCGTGTTGCTGCTGCATGGGGCTCATCAAAATAGCGGCGCGCTGTTGGAGTGTCAGGCGATGCCTTCAATCATGCGCTTCAGTGCAGCCGAGTATCAAATTTGATATCGCACTTCCACGCCGAACGGTGTTTGGTGGCAAGAAAAAACTGCGCACCGGTGCACGCCAGCTCGATTGCGGATGTATGTGTGCATGTGTGTGTGTTTCTGCAGATAAACTGTGCAAGTAAGTGTGAAATATTCCAATTTCAATTACTAATTCGATCGCTTGCGAGTTGACATGTGGCAGTGGCAAGCTGGCTGCCGCTACTAGCCTGCAAACAAGCGGCCTTACCGCTGACAAGATCCATTTCTTGTTCGTTTTTTTTTTCTCTGTTATTGTCGGCCAGCCGTCTCACATCTTCAAGCGATTGTGAAATCGTTTTTGTCTTCGTTATTGTATCATATGGACAACAACAACGCTACAGCGCTAAAATCCATTACATTTTGTGTGTTTTTTTTTTGTTGTTGATTCCGTTTTCGCGTCTCATTTGTTGCTTTTAACATATCAAATAACACTTTCGGCTCCCTTTGCCGGTACGCGGCCGAAATTCTCAAAAGAAAGAAATCGGTATGATTTCACAGCGGAACGGGTTTCAAGTTTAAAGCAACGCACTCGCACCTATGTATGTGTGTGTCTGTGGCATGCATATGTGAGTGCATTAACTGTAAATATATATGACATCAGCAAATTCTCTAGTATCAAAAAAGTACAATGCTCTATAACGTACGTCAACTATAATTAATGCCAGAATAGTATATATTCTGTGATCGACGCTTTCTGATAAGAAGCTGGTGTGATATAGGGTTGACAAACGAACGAACACTCCAACTTTGAAAGCATACGACGCAGTACCCGCCGGGGGAAGCAGAGGAAGAGGAAGACCTCAACTCCGTGGGAAAGACTATGTGGAGAAATACCTGGCTTCGCTTAGAATCTCTAATTGGCGCCGCATGGCGAAAAGCTGAAACGACTGGCGCGCTCTTGTAAACTTGGCTATAACCGCGTGAGCGATGTCTACGCCAAAAAAAGAAGACGAAGTATGTCTGCCGTTCCCACGACAGTCGGATCTACGTAACCGGAACGGATCCAAATTTTTATCTGGCCAAAGACTGTCAACTCGGCAGAATTCTGCTGCTAGAACAACAACTAAGTGTGTCTCCTCTTCTATCTTTGAGAATTGGCCATCTCAAAGTCTTTCATGTAATGTAATTTCTCTCGGGCGAACCGTAGCTTCAGGACTTCTTGAGCAAAGATATGGATATAACTCATATTTCTAAAGACAAGCTCCAGAAAGCGCCATCACAGGTGCGAAACTCCTAAAAGAAAGCGTCGCAAAATCAATAAAGTAATTATATGATTATCGTGATAAGTTGAGCCGATTGAGCCATGTCGAAGTATCCATATAACAAATACACGACTAGTCCCTTAGAGCGCGTGCGAAAGACTGAAGCCCGTCGTTGAGAAACTGATTGGACCTTATCAGTGTTGTTTTAGACCTGGAAAATCTACTAGTGACTTCGATTCTCACCATGCGCCAAGCCTTGGAAAAGAGCTGTAGAAAGAAGATGGATATGGAGGTGGATCGTTGCTTTTAAAGCCGCCTTCGACAGCACGAAAACGAACTGCCTTTATGCCGCTATATCTGAACTTGGTATCTCATTGAGCAACACGAATGATTACGTCAGGATCGGGAAGGACTTCTCCAAGCTGTTTGATAACAAGAGACAACCGCACCGTTAGTTCGGCTTTTCAGGCAGGATAAGGAAGCGATGGTCTGATTCTGTACGAAGACAAGACGAAGTATCTCCTGTTATCGAACAAACAGTCATCGCATTCGCTAGGAGTGGGAACGAAACGTGGATTAGACGGGTGATCTAGTGGTTTTTCAATTACTTGCATTCATTTTGGTTTCGCTCAAATACTGATTTCAAACACAAACTTTTCGAGGCAGTATTGCGGACCTAAAACCACTAGTACGCTGCGTCTGTTACTAACTAAAAATGTAGTTCCAATTTCATTGCTGATTACACGCGTATCACTTAATGATTATTTGTAATCAATATCTAAACCAAAAAATTGCAAAAAACTTCGTGCAAAGCTTTAAATACTAGGGCCATTAGTGGACCCGCTCTTGACAAAAGCAAGCATTGCAAACGCAGAGTCGTAATGCGCAATTAAAATTAAGAAAATTAATACTCGAACAGACCAAAGCGGATGAGTAAAAATCGAAGCTGAGATAATCATCGAAGGCGTCTTACATTACAAAAGTCGTAAATCTAGCGAAGAATGTCGCATGAAAGTTAGAATAATAGCTATTAAACAAAATAAATGCTTAGCCACACCAAAATACAACTTACCAAACACAACAACAACAAATGTTTGTATATATTTTGAAAATGCGGCATTTAATATTGGCCACCTGAAAGGATATTGTATGGCCGGCCACTTGAGCTCGCGCAGGAATGGCAGAAATAATTGCTGCACAGCGACATAGAGCCGCGTACAGGCGTATCACATTCACCCGTGCCGCATTGCAGCATCATTTGCCTAACCTCCACTCGAAATTAATTTTGTTTTAAGTCAACATTCGCAATTTAGCCGCAGCTTCTTTTCCAATGGCCTACATACATACAACATTTGCCCACGTAGTTTACGCTCTTGCGCTCTCCGCCGTTTCCTACGCGATCGAGTGGTTTCAATTTCACTGCGACGCGCACACTCACAGACCGCCAGAGTCAGCCAAATGGCTAAGCAGTCAGTCAGCCCGCCAGTCAAGTTGCCCGTCCGCCTGGCGTTTGGGGTGGTAGCCCCGGCTCATCGGCTGCGCTGCGCAGTGCTATCGAATCGCCTTCGTGCTCGCATCGCGACGCGCACAAATCAGAAATTAAAAACCCCACATAAATTAAAATTAATAAAATGGAAAAAGAAGTAAATAAGGTAAGAAATCTGCCGGTTTGTAATTTGAGCCGCTGAGAGATCTCATATCGTCAACAGCGTCATTGTCGTAGTCACCAGCGATGCAACAACAACACAGCGTTGTCTTTATAACACTGGTTGCTGTGCGCTCGCGGCCTTGTGTGTGTGTGTGTATTTGCAATGTTTACATGCGCAAAGTTGCAAAGTTTGCAAACATATTAACTGGGAATTTCATGGGAATTTAAGTTAATAATTAAATCAATGTACAGTAACATCTCAGTTTTGTATGTGTGTGTGTTGCCCACATATCTTCGGAAAACATGCTTGTTATCTGAATAATTAGCAATTAAGACTATAAATTTATGAAATCAAATACGACGAAGAGAATGTGAGGAATTCTTGAGGCAAATTGTGAAGCTCAATTTTATTTTTGAATTTCGGCTTAAGATATTTCGTTCAAGTGAAAATGGAAAACTATGTGCAGCTCTTCTGTTATGCCTGCGTTCGGACCCAGCAGATTATTGAAGCGTTTTGCGAGTAAGCTTCACAGATTTTGTAAAGATACAAGTACCTTCATCCTCGAGATGGACAGCATCTAGGGTTTAATCATCAAATGCATGACTATATTTCGATTGATGGCCATTCACCTCCTTCAAGGATTATTTGAAGTAATGGACCTTGGAGGAACAGGTCCTGGAACACAAGCAACAAAAGGCATACTACAAAGTTACTTTGGGGTGGTGCTGATGGTGGGCAGACCTCCTACTTCTAGGTAAGAGGAAGCTTAATAACATTGTAGGGGTCATTACAGGGCACCTACCCTTAAGATTTCATCTTCAGAAAATGTGAAAGATGATGAGACGCTGGAACATTATTTATGCGAATACCCAGCCTTCAGCTGGATGAAAAGGGTCAAATTCCACGGCTCCCAGTACTCCAAATTAAAGGACATTGTGCAGCTGGGACGGAAAAGAGCTGAATTGTTGGATAACCTTTAAATTGGTTATCACCCGGGAGCACAATGAGCCAAATGACGAAGAGCAGCTTCCCCTTTCAACCAACAAACCCTTCTCACAATGGTTCAGGGGGTTGATAGAAGAACTTTTATTTATAGTAAAAGCTCTATTTATTAATTGGTTGAAACTAAGGACCAGGAAAAAGCTTGTCATAAAATCGATCAGCCGTGAAAGCAGCTATAATTTTTAAGCCCGGTTCGGCAGTTTTCTTTGTTTCGACTTCTCGTTATTCTCGTTATTATTATATTAAGAAAAAGATGACGTAAAATTACTAAAATAGACTTCACATTTCTCTCAAGTCAAGTCGCATACTATCTTTAAACACAATTCACCGAAGTCACCACTCATCTATAAATTCATAAAGCTGTTTCTGGCAATAAGGTTAGCCCTAAAATTACTGCTATATTTGTTCTTATACGCCAACGAAGTTTATATATATTTTTTTTCAGGTATTTCATTTTAAGGTATTTCTGCAAGCCTCAAATGGAAGCCTAAGCGCCAACAGTAAAACTATGCGGTACTTAAAATCTTTATGCGGTTTGCTGTTGCAACAAATTCTGCGGAACTATTTTTATGTAATCCGAGCAGCTGTGCGGAGAAATATGCAAAACACGGCATTCAAAAAAAAGTAATAATTAAAAGCTTTGGCATGCAGCGTTGAATACTTGATATTTTCTGCAGCAAATAACAAAAACAAGCATGTAAGAAGGGAGTAAATTCGGGCGTAACCATACATTTTATACCCATGTAATTTGCAAGGTGTTCACGAATGATATATGCGGTATAAATCCGAATAGAAGTTGGAAAATCTTCTAATGAGCATGGAATTATGGAATCAATTTTACAGATCAGCACAATGACTGCTTTGTTTGCTTTTAGCATCAAGTCAATGACCCTTTTGTTTACCTTTAGCGAGGACAATAACCAATTGTTTACTTTTTCCGAAGACAACAATCACTTAGGAAGTCAGTGACCGTTGGTGATGTCACTGACCCTTTTGTTTACATTTTCCTTGATCAACGACCTCTACAAAGTTCATTGATCTTTGGCTTACATTTGGTTGCATTAATAGTCTTTCTAAATTGTCCATTTTGTGTGATCAATTACCTTTCTATAGGTCAATGACCTTAGGTCAGGTCAATGACTCTCTTGTGACATGTAGCGAGGATAGCAACCATTTGTAAATTTTTAGCGAAGACGAAAATGATTTCGGATGTCAAAGAGCCATGGGGTTGTTGGCTTCGCGCAGAGTCATTGCCGATTACGGTAAATATTCATTAAATCTTGAACGTAGGTGAACGGTGTCACGTCTGTTGTCCAATTTTCACATCGATTTCTGTTAAGCCTTTAATCACAACCCTTATAAATTTTCTCTTAGCGACATTTTATGGGTATTGCAGATGGGCAAAATCGGACTAACCTTTTCAAGGTGCCAAAGAACCCCAGTTTCTCAAGTTTTACTCGAATTCAACGCATTTCGACATCCTATAAGTTACTCTAGTCTATCTCGAATAGTTTTAGTTGTTCCAAACAACCGTTAGGTGACCAAACTATTATACCCTGCTGAAACATGCGCCGAAATAATAAGCAAAAGTAACAACGAAACAGGGATACTGCCGGGGGGCGAGCCGGTGCGTCGAACGCAGTGTCAGCGTGTGGGCAGCGCGGTCGCTGTAAATCCGACCAACGGTGAATTGTGTAAAATGAGGCGTTAAGCATCTAATGTAATTAAATATTTGAGAAATTATTGTTATTATCAACATTTGAATTTTGCGCTTTTTCACAAAACAACAATAAAAGCAACAACAACGCAGCAACTGGTAATCGAATACGTTGAGGGAGCGCGGGGAAACACGTGGCCTGGCGCGAAAATATCCAAAATAACAACAACAACAACAGTTAACAGTAACAACAGCAAGAAATACCAACTATTCACCTTCGCCTATGCACAGCACACCAGACAACAATAACACCAACAACAACAACATAGTTGTTAAGGTACAGCAATGAACGTTGTAATGGTGAAAAATTAATTTTATGCCAAACACAACGAAACGTTGTGTAATCGGAGACGCACATGTAATTGTAGACGCTTGCAACAACAACAGCAACAGCAGCAAAAACCATAACACACAGCAATAATGCCGAGTAGCGCAGCCAGCGTTGGCAATATATTAAAAAGTAAATAAAATAAAGCAACGGCAACTACAACAACAACAACAACAACAATGAAAATTGATTCGCATAAAATAGTATAATGAATGGGACACAGGAAGAGGCGGTTGCGCCAAATGTTGAATTGGACAACTGCCGTATTATGCACATATGCATGTATGTATGTGTGTGTGTGTGTGGAAGGCGAGGGGCGTTGCAAATTTCAATTGAATTTGCGGAAAATGGTGGGGGAACGGTACAAGATATATTTTCGTTTGTGAACAAATTTGAAATTGAGTAGATATTAAAAAATTTCGGTGTCTATTACCCAATAATTATTTTGGAATATGAACGTTGTACGAAATAAGCAATTATGTAGTCTCCAATGGATGTGGTTGAATAATTTTTTTTAAAGCCTGGAGAGAGCGTGTTAACTTTGTTAAGATGGTTGTGATACCTAAAATATGTATGTATGTTTATAAATGTTCAATATGTTTGTAACGAGCTGCGTCTATTGAGCGAAGTCCGTCTGTCAGTCTGTATATACTAGTCCCTCAGTTTTTGAAATATCACTCAGAAAATATTCACAAATTATTTTCTCTCTAAGAAGCAGTTAATTTGTAGGAAACACCGTTATCACACCACTACTGTGTATAGCTCCCATACAAACTGAATCAAGTTCTTGTAAGAAAAACTTTTTCATTTGAGGAGATATCTTCACGAAATTCGGCATGAATTATAGTTTCGAGCAATGATGCAATCTGCGAAGAAATGGTTTAGATCGGATTGCTATAGCATATAGTTGCCATACAAATTTAACGATCCAAATCAAGTTCTTCTAAGGAAAACTTTTTCATTTATAGAGATATTTTCACGAAATTCGGTTTGCGTCATACCTAAGAGCAATAGTACAATCTGTGAAGAATTGGTTTGGATTGTTATATCATATAGCTACCATACAAACTGAACGCTCTGAATCAAGTTCTTGTAAGAAAAACTTTTTCATTTGAGGAGATATCTTCACAAAATTCGGCATGTGTTATGGCTTACAGAAATGCTACAATCTCCAAAGAAATAGTTTAGATCGGACCACTATAACATATAGTTGCAATACAAACTGAACGCTCAGAAAGAAGTGTTTGTATGGAAAACCTTTTCATTTAAGGAGATATCTTCACAAAATTGGGCATGAATTATTATCGAAGCCAACGCTATAAACTCCGAGTGAATTGTTAAGATCGGACTGCTATAACCTATAGTTGCCATACAAACTTAATTATCAACATCAAGTTCGTTTACGAAAACTTTTGATTTGTGAAGGGTATATCTATGATATCTACAAATTTTATGCAGTGATAAGTAAACGTGTACAGATTTTCATTAGATTTCTATCTTTTTCGTCAATTATTTCCGCCACAATTTAATTAAGTTAATGTTTTGTGTGCTTTTTATTTAAACTTCATTTCAAATTATCGCTTTGCAACATGCAACCTAATATCCTTTTCATGCGTTTTGCCCTGCACATATAATTCCATGCCGATTGCAGCCGCTGATATCCAACAATGTGCTTGTGTGTGTGCACATACGCCGGTGCATGCAAATGATTCACACTCGCTGCTGCACTCTCGTCACCTTATCCCTTTCACACCGGTCGCATGCCCTCTCGGCTCCATTGTCAGGCTGCCAGCCTGCCAGTCTTGCCGTGTTGCAGTCAAAACCAGAGAGAGCCTATCAAATAACACGGTAATGACAGTTTTGCTGTTGCTTTTGCTTATTTACCTTGTGCGCTCACATTGCTGTTGTTGTTATTGTTGGCGCATTCGTTATTATTACACCCCTGGGCTGTTGCATGTGATATGGTGCAAACCGTGTTGCATGTGGCGGAGGTCATGCATACATGTGTGTATGAGTGTGGCTATGTCTGTATATTGAATATTATGCATAGTCTATTTTGTTGTTGTTTTTGTTGCCACTGCTGCTTTGTAATCGAATTGCCAAAAGGTAAAGTACAGCAAGCTCAGCGTCGATGTTAAGAAGATAAAGGTTGACGAAGCAGCAAAAGTATCAAAGTATTGTTGTGGCATGCATATGTATGCGGCATGTGGCACATATATTATAGTATTTCATTTATAGTTGCGCATACGCATTGCCCGTAAGTGTGATTGTTGCAGAAATATGCTTTTGGCTACTTATACAGACTCACTCACACACAAACACAGCTGCATTGCAATGTATATCTGTATGTGTACGTAACATAGAGCCTTGCAACACAATTCCTTGGGTCACATGTTCGCACCCAAAACACTATCGAATTTCTACAAATGCCTTACCTTCCTGTCGACGTCCGCCTCACCCCCCTGACTGCCATGTGAGCGTAGCCCTTCGCTTACGACTGCAGTCCCTGTCTGCAGACACCAGCTACGGGAAGATGCAGGCTTTAGCTGTTGATTTTTCGACACACCGCACCCATACTGCGGCCACTCAAGGCGTCTGCTGCTGTGGCGTTGCAGCTGAGATGTTGCATGAAGGCGCTTTTATTGGGTTTTTTGGTATTTTTCTATTGCAACATTTGTTGCAGCAACTCATACATGTGTACGGGTGTGTGTATGTGTATGTGCTTGTGCTCAATTCATTATAAAATAAACATGATACGCTTTTGTAAACTGAGATTTCATAAACGAATAGGCAAAAAGCGCTGCAATAATAGCTCTAAAGGCAACAGCAGCAGCAACAGCAAAAACAACCACAACAACGCCAGCATCAATGGCAAGAGCAGCAAATGAGCGAGTAAATAAATTTCACGTAATTAAAAACTGTGATGCACACATACACACACACAGCCGCACACCAAAGTGCCGCCAAGTCACATTGAACTGTGTGCAAAGCCAACGCTTACATATCTACATGTACGCGCATACATACAAACCTACACAATCGCAAAGGAAAATATTATCTATACACAATATCAAATATATTCACCGCACATGCTTACACATACATCATATGTATTGAGGCACACACACAAACACATATTTGCGTATTGAAAATGCCACTACTCAAATTGCAGCCGTTAAATTTTAAATGATGACAGCTCGTATGACTTGCGCTTTGCTTGTTTGCTCTTCCCTCCGCCGAACACCGCACAATGCTATCAACTGCTTGTTGTTTTGTTGCTTTTTCCATTGCATTTATGCTGAAAATAAGGAAATTTGTAATTGAGAACTTCAAAAACAAGTCCGTTTGGTTCATTTAATGCCCACGCGGATATTTTCCAATGCATGCCAGTGTTGCAAAGCGCTAACATCCGTTGCCAAATCTGTTGTTTTTGCTATAATTTACTATGGATTTTAATTAAATCCGCATGAAACGAATTTTATAACAGCCAAGGCTCGCTTCTTTACGCCCAGCCGTTCTAGAGCTTTAAACATGGTTTTTCGGTATCAAAATGATGCAGGTGGATTTCAAGTTCATCATTATTTAACACAACTTTTAAGGTGTACGTATATAACGAAATTGACTGATGGTGGATTTGTGGTCGTTCTTCCTTTTTGCCGTCTGATGCCAATAGCAAATTCCAAGTGCAGGCAGATCCTTCTCCACCTGGTCTTTTCAACTGAGTGGAGGACTTCTTCTTCCACAGCTTCGCCCGGCGGATACTGCGTCGAGTATTTTCAGAGCTGGGGCGTTTTCATCCACTCGGACGATTGGATGGTCCTAGTCAGCGCAGCCGCTGTCTCTTAATGCGCTGAACTATTTCAGTATCGTCGCATAACTCGTATGGCTCATAGTTCTATCGAATGCGACATTCGCCGTCGCCAACGTGTAAAGGACCATAAGTCTTTCGCAGAACCTTTCTCTAGAAAACTCGTAACGTCGATTCATCAGATGTTATCAAAGTCCATGCCTCTGCACCATATGGCAGGACGAGATAAATTAGAGACTTATGGAGTTTTTTCTTTATTCATCGAGAGAGCACTTCACTTCCCAATTGCCTACTCAGTAGAAGAATACGGATATAGGGTTGGAAACCTGGTGACTGTCTCTCGATTCGTGCGTCCGTTCGTGCAAACAGTAACTTGAAAAAAAATTAGATATATTGATGAAGCTAGGTATACGTGTTCCTTGGCAAAAACTTGTGAAAAATTAGGCGTGGCTCTGCCCTCTAATAAATTTAATAGACGTATCTCTTAAACCACTAAAGCCATAATAACCAAATTCGCTTAGCGCAAGTATTATAAGAACTCTTATCAACAGTGTGACTCACACTCCATATAACGGGACTGTTAAAAACTATAAAAAGGGTAATATATCAATAACTAAATGTGCCAGAGACATTATATTTTAGCCCCGAGATGGTGAAAGATGTTTTTATGTTGATCAATTCTGACCTGTTCTGTTAGAGTGAATTACTCAATTTGTGCAGTCCACAATACACTTCAGTACTAATCGTGGTGTTGTCGGGCAACATAACTTTTTTGGTGGCTATCAGCCTTCGAAGTGGTTTCAGTAGGTTCAACCTTATAAATCCGTGATCTCTTGCGTTTTACATTCCTGTAAACAACCCACGTTTTGTCAGCAATAACAATGCACTTCTAAAATGAATCATTTCTTTCTCGTTTGATAGCCAAATTACAGTCGTTAATGTGACGAAGCGAAATTCGTTCTGTAATAACATGAAGAGTCCCATATCCCAAGCTTCGAAATTAATCCAAGACGTTTCATGTACTTGTGAACGGTCGGTTAATCTTTCAACAATCTGTCGAGTTCGACCAACGACTTTATATTGTCCACATCGGCTTCAAGAGGGCTTCCAGGACGTGGGGCATCCTCAAGATCGAAATTTCGGAACGAAATTTGAAAACTTAAGTCCTCTTCCAACGAGCAAAGACCAAACTAAACAAGTCCCCCTCATCATTCCCGCCCTTCTATATGGTGCGGAGGCATGAACAATGATATCATCTGATCAGTCGACCTTAGGAGTGTTCGAGAGAAAGACGTATGACCATTTGCGTATTGGCAACGGCGAGAACCGCAGTCGATGGAACTGTACGAGATATAGGGTATCATTGACATAGTTCAGCGAATCAAGAGACAGCGGCTGTGCTGACTAGGTCATGTCCAAAACATAGAATATGTGTCTCTCTTGGCCACGTCTACGCCGTAAACTATAGCAAGGTCTTATAAAAAGTGTTGAGTAATTATTATTAATTAATTTCCAACTTTGACCATTGATCTGATAACACCACAGCTGCCTAAAATTACGGTAAGCAATTATCCATGTTTTGTCATAAATTTAGTTATGACTGTGTGTGCCCCATCGTCTTCCTTTCTTGATTGTTTTGCCAAACTACGTCAAAGCGTCGTACACTTGCAATAAAATATCACCTTCAGGCAATGAGTATTATAAGTATTTTGTTTCGTTTATAATTAACACCTCACACCTTGCCATACATTGACTGTGTATGTGTGCATGTGTGTGTAAGAAATTTTGGCAATGTTGTTTATGGACAGCCGCTTCGCTCGCCTAACAAAAACAAACGATTATGAGTGAACAAAAGCTTTGTTAGCACATCCTTTAATAATGCGTAATGCATTATATGTTTATGCGCGCCGCTCCCCCTCATCCATTTTACTGAAGCTGTTCCATCTCTTCCTTGTCATTAGCCGGTGCGCTAACGATGGCGCCTTATAAAAATACGCTCTGCAATTCGATAGCAGAAGCTGACTGCCCGCTGCTCACTGGCAAATCTAATACTAATGCACAAAAACAACAAACATGATACAATATTGGAAAAACAAAACTGTTAGGCCGGCGTTGATGCAACAAGGATAAGCGACATGCGTAATATTTATGTATATTCGTTGTTCTTTATAACAGAGTGCTTGGGTATAGGCCATGTTATCGTCATCATTTTGCCGTGTTACGTTGGAAGGCAATCGGATATGGCGCTTGGAATAACAATCAGTTGTAAAAAATCATAACAAATACGAGCAATTAATGAGAAACTCGATTGAAGGTGCGGCAAGGAGCTGAAATGTATTTTAGTTTGTCAATATATTCATAATACTTGTAACGTCAATAAAAGAGTTAGAATTGGTGATTTTTTTCAGTGGAGGTAACTTGGAGCCGGAAGCTCGGTAGCTACCTACCTAAACGAAATTATCCATATCAATATATTATTTTAATCGAAAAGTCCCCGGCCTGACACATAGATGGGGCTACCGAAGACGGTGAACACAGTGGACGCCCAACAGAGGTTGGGCCCGACGAAAATATCAAAAAAAAAGTCCACAAAATGGTTTTGGATGACCGTAAAGTGAATGTGTTCGAGATAATAGGCACTCTGGCGATATCAACTGAACATTCACGAATATTTGAATTTGAGAAAACTCTGTTCTAAGTGGGTGCCCCGCGAGCTCACCTTTGTCCAAAATCAAAGACGGTTTGATGATTAAGAACAGTGTTTGGAGATGTTCAAGCTCAACAAGCCTAAGTTTTTGCATCGATATGTAACAATCGATGAAATATAGCTCCATCATTCCACTCCGAAGTTCAATAGACAATCATCCGAGTGGATAACTGCACACGATGAACCCGCCCCAAAGCTTGGGAAAACGCAACAGCTGGCTGCCAAGGTTATGGCATAAATAATAATAAATCATTTTTATTGACTACCTTGAAAAGAAAGGACTATCAACAGGAAGGACTGTTACATAGGACGAAATCTCCGTAAAACAATGCACCGTGTCACATGTCAATTAAAACGATGGAAAAAATCTATTAATTGGGCTTCGAATTGCTTCCGCAACCACCGTATTTTACGGATATGGCTCCCAACGACTATTTCCTGTTCTCAAAACTTAAAAGAATGCTCGCTGGGAAGAAATTTTCGTCGAAAGAAAAGATGATCGCCGAAACTGAGGCCTATTTTGAAGCAAAGAACGAGTCGTAGTACAAAAATGGGAGTAAGTCTTGATGAAATCACCTAAACCGAGCTTTAATAAAGAATAGCTTCGTCTGAGAGAACATAAAAAATTAAAAATGGCGGTCCTCGCCTATTCTCTCTAGAGTATTTAAGTGGGACTGGGTTCCAAGGGGAAAAAACAGAGAGTTTCTTCGTTTAATGGTTCGAGGTTTCAGATGCCTAGGTATTATAAGGGTCTCCAAATCTGAAAAAAATTAAGCCAAAAACTCAAGTATTTATTGTGTTGTTCATTAGAATATACTTATGCATATCCAGTCCAGTCAAGCCCAGAAAGGTGCTATTAGCTGATCGCTAAATAACTTTGCATCTACGTCCAGCTCACTACAACCCCTTGAAATAGCACAACTCATGAGTAACCACTTAAATTATTAGTAGCACACCAACACCAGTCAAGACCACAGAAGAGCATTTTTATTTTATTCGTAATTCTGCGTTTGTCATTTAATATCGGCAAATGCACTTACGATACGCCTTGTAATACAATAAGCCCATGCCTATTTGTAACATTGTACTCATATACCCGCTGCATGCAACACAGTCATACACTAGTATAAGGTATACGATAACAAATAGTGGCATTAAGCATTTTTATTCACACACACACTCACACACCAACGAACGCTGCTCGGGTGCATGTAAATAAATGCACACCCCATTTCGTTGGTTTGTTGTTGTTACTGCGTTTGCTTGTGCAAAAAAAAAAATAGTAGTAGAAAATATTGAATTGCGAAAAAACGACGAATACACACACATCTCACATAAGAAAATTGCTACCAAGAAGAAGGACGCACACGTTATTCAATCTCATGCTATCGATATTCGATTACACACACAGTACCCGGTATGTGTCAGTACAATTCAATACCTTGTGTTGCACATAAGCCAGACTGCTGCCGCATATACTCGCACACGGTTTGACGGGTGTAATATCCTCGATTCTCAGCAGAAGACACACGCATACACACCTCGAAAGTACACAGAATAAAAATAAACTATTCCAAGTGCATACAAATCGTAGACAAACAGCGAAATATTACACCTTAGCAAAGGGGTGAGGGTAACGGATCGGATAACGCTTACCCGCAATCGATTGTTACGCGACTTGTAGCACCGCCCGAACGTCCCACTTGCATGCAGGTTGGGCGCCGACTGTAAAGTTTTACGTAAGCATTTGGGGCTTCGACATGGATCTCGCTAAAATCACTAAATTTCCCAGAATTTCCTTCATTAGAATTTGCTTTACTGTTTTTACCTTGTCTTGTTAGTAATTATACCACTTAGTTGTCTTAATGTTGCTCTTATTGCAGAGAAGAGTGGTAGTGATGCATCACCTGCGTACTAAAAGGCGAAGCTGTGAGCGGGCTGAGCTCAGTTCGCCAGCAGTTTTACCGCCAAGAACTTAGCTAACATCGATAGTTTGTAAGAAATTAAGACTGGCTGCCAAGTCTGTCGGAAATTTTAGATGTAGAACAGTGGGTCGTATTACAGTCGATGGAAAATATCAAATTTAGAAAAATATTTCGAAAATGTTTGACGTTGACAATGATTTTCCTGGTAGATTAGTTTACCTAGGGTCTTCTGTGCGCTCTCCTAAGTCACAACGTCTCAACTAGCCTCAGCAAATTGATAAGTTCCAATATACTGCTAAGTGCTATTGAGGCGACGTGATCCCTATTTGGAAACATAGATCCAATTAACATGTGTTCTGGTGTTTCAGACTCCAAGTCGCAGAACCGGCAATTCGCAGAAGAAGCTAGGCCCATGTTAAATGAGTCCTCTTTGAGCGCACAATAGACAGCGTAGAAGGCGACAAGTAGCCTAAGTTTTTCCCTTGGGAGGTTGATTACTTAGCATGGCACATGCCTAGGAGTTGTTACCAATGCTTCTCCCTACCCACTGCTTCATCATTGCAGAGCAACTCCTTTATAGTGTGGGGACCAACCGCATGAAAGGTTCCGGTCCTATTATATTGGTGGATACCACCTTTATGGTACAATTTGCCATTTGGTTCAAAATAGGCCTTAGTTCCGGCGATCAACTTTACATTCGACGAAAACATCTTCCCAGTGAGCGTTCTTTTGAGATCTGAGAACAGAAAATAGTTGCTGGGGGCCCAAAGCCCAATTAATGGATTTGTCGTTGTTTTCACTGATTTCTGAAACGGTGCATTGCCTTGGTGACTGTTTTTCTGCTATTTCGTCTTTCAAATGGTTCAATAACACTATGTAATAGTCGCTCTTGATGGTCCTTATTATTCCATGCACAACCCAAAATACAGACTACATAACCTTGCCAGCCGACTATTGTTTTCATATGTGGTTTTAAAATAAAAAAATAAGTTTCTTTTAAGATTGATGAATCTTTGGGAGCTCTTAGGACTTTTTATTACCAATTAGCATCAATACGAAGTTATTGATTACTATAACAAGCATAACTCTCTTAATTAGTCGAATAACATGCTGTGCATATAAGTTCTATAGTTCCTTTGGCAAAAATCGCTTGTTTAATTTGTGGCTTCGTGGGAGGTTAGATCTTCTTACAATACCTTGTGCTCTAGCGTTGTAATATGATATGCGTTTGTAAGTCTAGACTCTACTTCAAAGTTGAAAATGAAGACTAACTAAAATTGCAAAAACGAAAATATGATAAACGACAACAACAACTTGGAAAATAAGCAGAAAATTTCAACCGAGAAAATATAAAACGAAACTGAGTGCTAAAGCATCATCCTAATATAGAGACTTTGGAAATGAGATATGCCACTTTGTTGTGAGCGCCGTTTGTTGTAATGGGCGGTTGGTGGTAGGTGTGAGTGAGATTCTTGTCGCCGGACTGGTTTTGTTGCAAAGTTCTAGCTGAATTTGTCGCTTGATGTTTGGCGTTTCATTGCAGCGTTGCGCTATATTGCAGTGTTTGTTGGTGTAGCTGTAAAATGACCGCTGTACTTTTCACATTGTTGTTGTTATTGCTAGTGTTGCTACCGTTGACAACAAACACATACATAAGTCCAAGTATATCTTGTGTCAGCAACGTAATTCATATATGCGTGTCATATTCGCTCGGAGCGCCGCGTTGTTGCAATGTTTGTCGGCGCGAAAACACATGACCTTCTCATATACATATGTATATACATATGTCCATAAGTATGCATGTAAGAGATTGAGTCATGCTGTGGCAATTGTTGTTGTTGGCGCAAAAGTTTTGCAATGGAATTATGCCGTTGCAACTATTATGTTGCAAGCTAGTTGAGGTAATTTATTTTCTTTGTATTATGCTTGCAAGCATGGCTTACTCTGAAATGATGGCTAGTTGCCGATGGAAAGGAATACTCCTGCAGACATTGAGCATCTTATTCTACATAGTCCTTCAGGTCCTCTAGCGAGATTTCACTATCTATTCCGCCTGCTTTATCTCCTTGCAGCTGAGTATGTGCTCAGCCAACAAGCATCGCTCTTTCACTCAAAGTGAGTTTATGTTAGTTTACTAAACCTCGTCTATAGAAGTCATATTTTAATAGAAGGTATTGAGCTTTGAGTGCGTTTAAGGCTTGGATCTACTCTGATTGTTATTGAATGGATGAAAACATGAAAAATTAGCATTTTCCGGCTTTTTTTTAATGACAACTCAATATAAGAATTATACGAAGAGCCTTAACTTCCATCAGAGCTGCTTAGAAATTAGAATGTAGAATGGAAAATAATCTTAAAAAATAAAATAAATCAAAAAAATATATGAAAATAAGCAAGATAAAATATATTTTGAACATTTGTAATCAAAATATCATATTCTTTATCGCTCTACATTTAAACCAGCGCTTCTCCAGCCATTGATCCACCATTTGCATATCGTATTTAATTAATATTGCTTTTCTTTCAAACTCTTCTTCAATTTCAAATATGTCAAAGTGACATTTTATCCTCACTCGCCAGACGAGTGCACTCATTCTCATTCCTACTCACGCGCTCAGTTACTCAAAGCGGCACTCACCTCACAACTCAAACACACCAACACAGGCAAGTCAATGTCATATACTAATAAGTGTATGTATGTATGTATATAATTATAACGACGCCTCACTATTATTTTGCAGCAACTTGCTTTTTACTGTCATTTGTTTGTATACTCTTACGGTTGATGGTAATTTGATATGTTGTTTCATTAATAAAGAAGGCAGCGGTCATTCGAGCTCCGGCACTAAGTATCTGATGTAAGTACACATACATACATAGATATATTTATACATAAGTGCGAGTGTGTATGGTACGAGCGGGTAGTGTCTATATGTATGTATATGTATGAATGTGCATGGTGTAAACTACACGTGCATTTGTTTGTGTTGCTCGGTTTAGAATTTCTTAGCAGAGTATGCGTGCACGCAGCATGGTGAAGTTTAAGACATCTCATATCTCATAGTTACTGCCTCTGCGCCAGCTTTTAATGCTTCACTCTTCTGATACTGGGGTTATTCTCCATGCCAACCGACAGTGAACGCAGGATTACCTCACTCCAATGTGCATTTATGCGGACATTTACTAATCTCATGTTGTTTTAGAAAAATCTATGCAAACATAGACAAACACACACAATTGTGTATTTATGTTAGTTTGCGTCTAAGCACAATAGTTTATGCATTTGTGCCATTGAAATGTGATATTTGTCGTGCTTTTTTTATTTGCGCAAACTTCTTTTTAATATTTCGTGTTTCTTCTATTTACTTTCTGTCCATTTTTCTGTTAAATTTAAAAGGCGCAAGGACATAATGTCACATTTACGGTGTTTGTTGTCCGGCAGCAATGGTAATTTGACAACAATGACAGCATTGTAACCTCAGCGGTCAGCGTATAGTGTTATATAACGGGTCAATTGAAAAGTCCCCGGCCTGACACATAAATGACTGCTGATGAACGCAACGGTCGGCTGGCAAGGTTATGACATCTGTATTTTTGGACAAGTATGGAATAATTTTTATTGACAACATTGAAGAAGAAAGGACCATCAAGAGCGACTAGTTATATATCGTTATTGGAGCATTTGTAGGAAGAAATCGCCAAAAAAACGGCCGCATTTGAAAAAATAGAAAGTGCTGCTTCACCAAAACAATGCACCGTGTCACAAATCAGTGAACATGAAGTCAAAAATCTATGGATCGGGACTCGTTTAGTATAAGCATCCACCCTATTCTCGAGATCTAGCCCTCAGTGACTATTTCCTGTTCTCAGATCCCAAAAGAACGCTCGCTGGGAAGAAGTTTTGGTCAGGTGAAAAGATAATCGCTGAAACTGATGCCTATTTCGAAGAAAAGGACAAATCGTACTACAAAAATGGCGTCGAAATGTTAGAGTGTCGCTATAATCAGAGTATCACCCATGAAGAGCACTTTGTTGAATAGAAAAAAACGAATTTTGAAAAAATGTGTTTTACTACTTATGTTAGGCCGGCGACTTTTCAATTGTCCTGTTACAAACACATATTTGTATGTATGTTTGTATGCATATGCGCGTGACTTATTTGCAGAGGACGAAACTTTTTTCACAATAGAAAGTCAAAAGTAAACAAATCCTAATGGCCAACGCTTAGTTATGCTAGAAGTATTTGGTGAGCCAAATTAGCTATTGTGTATGCATGCAAACAAACACACATACAATATACAAATATACATATGTATCTCATATATTTGTATGTACATATGTACCATCCACATGTGCTACTCAGCTATCCATTGCCTCGCTCGGGTTTGTCTACTCAAGCGACGCATTGCTTATTATTAGCATGCGTATTAATGTTTTCATTGTTGTGTTGTCGTTGTTGCTGCTTTTTCGTATACAAATGTTATTTTAATCCTCCAAATGCGAGTAAGCATTGATGCGCTCTTCATGCGACTGTGACTGCAATTTTATGCTCTTCGAAGACACTGCGGCATAATCAGGTCGATACCCCTAAGGCTGCTTGCATGTGACTGTGTATGCGTGTGTTTGTGTGTGTGCAGGCAAAGTGCGGCTACGTATAAATATTCGATGAAGCAATGCAGGAAAAATTAAATTTAAACTTGAAGATAAACATTCGAACAAATAAATCTGTAATTGTACATATGTAGACACGCATACATACACACATATGTATATAAATATCAATTTCCTTCTTCTATATTGAATGCACCGCGCTCAGCAATGCCCACACATGCGAGCGCTGATGGTGTTCTTAGCAGTGTTGTAGGCGCTCTAATAACTGTAATATGTATCTTGCTCGCTTGAGTGTTGTTGTCAATCTGCACACACACACATAGCGTTGTTGTAATATGTTTTTTTTTTAGTAAAACATAAACAACAACAACAAAAATAGCGTCAACTCGCCCGATCAATAGCGGCAAGAGATCAACGTCAACGGCGGCATTCGAAAATTCGATCTGGCGAAGAGGAAAAAATTAATTTACTCACACACACTCTCAGATAAATAAAGCAGATCGCCATGTATACGTTTAATTTCACTTTCAGTGGGTATAAAAAACTTGTGTCTGTATATTTATAGACACATCTAAACCTACATACCTACATATTTTGATTTGTATCTGCGCGCAAATGTTTTAAGGAAAATATATTTCTGTTAACTAAAGTTGTTTCTTGCCATAAAACGGTGTTTTTTTGTATTTTGTTTTTTTTGTTTTTGTTTTTTTTTAGTATTTGTAATTTTTATTTGAAATTCGCATTACTTTTTTGAGGTCATCATGAGAATTGTAATAAATTCTCAATATTTCGTTTTTGTGAATTCGTGCGATGAGGAGAAAACGATAATATTTTATTGGATTTATTCAAGCACATATTCTGATGGTAAGTATATGTATGTATATGGATTTCAAACTTAGAGGTTATTCGCTTTCATGAATATTGTTATAGTTTTTAGTAAGTTTTATTTAATTTTTTTCTATTTCTGCAGTATTTGAAACTAAGCCTGAAAGTAATAGATCTTTAAAATCAAAAAACTCCTTGTAGAAATTTACCGTTACTTTTTCTGCAGGGAAGAGAGAGAGAGAGGTCTATTCAGTCTCTTTCAGATTTTCTACAACACTGTATGTACCGTTACTTTTTCTACAGTGAAGAGAGAGAGAGAAAGGCCTAGAGAGTATTTCTCAGAATTTCCTTTTATTCTATGTTTCCTGCTCTCAATCCAAATTTGCACTACTTTTTCACATATAGCAGACCTTATCCCTCCATTAAAGTACCGAATGTGGGTGGGTCTCCAAATATACACCATTGCCTGAGCTTATCACATCCGACAGTATACTTAACCTAGACGGCCAATTTACAGTCCTTGGGTCAAGAACATGTTCAGGCCACCACGTAAATTGAGGATTTGCCGAGTTGAATCGTTGTTACCCGACCCAGATGGTGGATTTAGAACACATACCGTTACTTTTTCTAAGTCAGCAGAGGAAATAGGGGCCTAGAGGGTCTCCTTCAGAATTTCTTTTGAAGAAAACTGTTCTCTCGACTCAAATTCGCACTAATTTTTCAAATATAGCGGATTTGTTACGGTCATTAAAGTCTCCAAATATATAGCATGTTCTGGACTTTCTCCGCCCAATAGTCTACTTAACCAAGACCACCAATATAAAGCCCTTTGGCCAAGCATGAGCTCAATATGTTTAAGTCACTGAATAAAGCGAGGATTTTCAGTGTTGAATGTTTTGTTACAAGATCCTGCTGGTGGATGGAGAGCATTAACCACGATAGCGTTAATTTTTCTATAGAAAAGAGAGAGAGAGAGGCCTAGAGATGGATGTAGGACATAAACCGCAATATACCGTTACTTTTTCTAAGGCGAAGAGAGAGAGAGATAGCAGGAGAGAGAAAAGCCTAGAGAGTATTTTCTATATTCATCATGCTACAAAGAAATAAATTTTGCTCTTTAAGGTATCTTTCAGAAATTTGGCTCGTCGCTCAGAACAAATGTCCAATTTGTTTTGACAGCAGCTTTGACAGCCATACCTCTGAGAAATTCTATACTTCTAAAGCTAGAGTGTGCTTTATATACGTATATGGATACATTTATAAAAAAAGTTAATCATATTTTTAAATCTCATTTCTTTTAAAATGCATATGTCTTCTTTCAAATATTTATTCATAAAAATGAAATATTCTACAATAACTTTTCACTCAAACAAATTTACATTCTTATAATGCAATATACTAGATATTTGTTTATATGTGATCTATCAAAACAATTTGAGTCACTCGCGAGTTGGCTACACAGAGCGCTTTCAGCAGAATTCAGAATTACATACATACTATATGTATGTCTGTATATGTAAGGCAAATTGCACACAAACAGTACAAATTTGCATTTATCTCTGCACATATGAACCTGAATATACATATATGTACGTATGAAAGTATGAATATTATTTTCTTTAATCTGCCAAAATCTGCTCGCTTAACACCCCAATCCCCCTTTGCTTGCTGCCCAGTTTCCCAAGTATTAAGTCATTTGCTAAATTTGAAATTCAAAACAAAGCAAATGAGCGCAATGGTAGAACAAATAAGTAATATGTAAACGAAAAAAGGAAAAAAAAAAATATTTTAAACAAAAACAAATTTATTTTAATATAAAAATATGTACAATAATCTAATACTTGTGGGCCCACAAATGCACAAATTTATTTGCAAAGGCAACGAAAGTGAAATGTTTTCTAAAATTTCATAATACCAGAATGTAATTAGCCAAAGTAATGAAAATTATAATTAAAAAAATATTAATTTTTAGTTATAGCGGGTATAATTTGCTTAAGGTTGAGCAAAGTGTGATGGCAAATAATGCTTATTTAATGGAAATGGGAATTTTCTAGGCAAGATCAGGTAGTTTTTCGGTAATTTATGCTTCAGCTATGGAAAAATGTTTGAAAATTACTGAAGTATATTTAAATGTAAATGATATTGCATTCTAAAATAAATTTGAGTTTTGGTTATAAATTGGTTATATATTGGTTATTATATATGACAGCGATATTCCATTGATGATACGCTGTTTTGCATATATTCCATGCATTTGCCTGCAATTTTATGGCATAAATCAGACGTGAGTATAAAAATATATAAAAAACAATCACGTTTCAATGTCACAGAAAATGAACATAAATATTAGTATAAAACGCAAAACAAAAAAAAAGAAAAGAAAAGAAATTTTGCAATAATCACGGACAACCATGAATGAAAGTGGCACACAACTGAATGATATATTATATACTATATTTGTATATAGTAAAAAGTAAGATTTACTCAAATATGAGTGTGAATAAAGATTAAAAAAAATATAAATATAGTATATGTACATATGCATATTTTGTGACAAAAAAGTGCTCGGAAATTGTAAATAAAACACAAAAATATTAATTATTCATCAATATTTATTTTGTTGCCTTCAAAGTAATGCTAACTAGGTGTAATACAGTTATGTCAACGATTTTCTCAACCGTCGATAGGTACTTTTTGGGATGACGTTCAGCAATCGACTGATGACGAGTCTCATTCTGGTGATTGTTGACTTGTTTGCATGTCAAACTCATAAGCCTACATACATATGTCTATCTGCAGTTATAATGCTCTCCATGAATGTGGGATCGCAATTCGCACGATCAAGCAAGGCCATAGAGACCTGTTTATGGTACTCTTTTTGAAAAAAAAATCAGCTTTATTGGGATTAGTCGAGCAAGAACGTGTTTCATACGCAAAAAATATCCCCCAAAATCATTCGAATGAACTCGCGAAGAATGTCGAGCTCTCTGGCCATCTCTCTTTCAAGCACCATATCCTTCATGTTTAATATTTTCATTAGTTGAAGAGGTAGAAAGTCGTCCAGATTGACGCAGGTCTTCATGACGAACTCTCGACCTTCTTTGACGGCTTTGTACTTCTCGTAGGCTTGCGTTTTTGATAAAACTGAATCACCGTAAGCCTTTTCCAACATACACAATGATTCCACACACGAAATTTGGTTAGAAATACAAAAATTGAGATAAATTCTCAACGCACTACTGAGATGAACCGACTTAAGCAGTTGCTGTAAACAAAGAGTTTGACAGATAAATTATTTTGTAATATCATGTACCCGGGGAATTTAATTACAATTTCCGGATGCTTTTTTGTTACAATGTGTGTATATTTGTGACAAAAACAAGTGTTTTTAAACCAAATATGTGTTTGCAGCTATATTTCACACGCACTCCATTAAAATGAAATGTTTATTGTCATAAAGTAAAAGTGTATGCAAGCACACAGATATGCTTTTTACATGTGTATGTATGCGTATAGCAATTTATTTTGCAGTCAACCACAAGGATTTTTTTATTTACTCGCATATATTTGCTGTTTGAAAAAATGTTGACAATATGAATAATTTATTTGTTTACAAATGTCTATGAGAAGGTAAAAGTGGGCAAATAAATACGGTCACGAACAACGACGAAATAAAAAGTTAAACAAGGAACTGGCTGCACTGCAATTTCGCATACTCCTCACCTCGCCCCTCGAACTAAAGATATGGAAAACGAAACGTAAGAACATTGTGGGCGGCAAAGCTTTATAAGCTTGCTAACTCAATGCCAAAACCTATCTATTCAATACGTAAGTACACACTTATAGCTACATTAAATAAACCTTTAAAGGGGAGGTGGGCGTGGCTTGCAACCATACACGCCCATGCATGGTTATGCCCACATTAGCGCGAGTCTAAGTGCTGGTGCTGGAACTCAATGTAGCACAAACATCAGACTTAGAGTGAACCCGTTATAAGGTCAGTGGGCGTGGTATTGATTCGACTACGCCTACTCTGCTATAAATTTATGCTAAATAAGCAATATTGTGGGCTAACGTTGCAGGTCCAACATAGAAACAAAGCAGAAAAATTCCACTACTCAATAAATCTGAAGCAAGAACTTGTCAGTGATGTGCTTAGAAGTCTGTGGTGTATTTAAAATGTTCTGACTACGAATTTGAGTTCAAAAAATTTTCAACACATACAGTTTTTTTTAGTTTTTTCGAAAATACAGGTAGTTTGACCCCAAATTCCTTGACTACAACACAAAAAAAATTTACGTGCTAAAAATTTTTTTCCATCATTTTCGGTTTTAGCCACCCAAAATGAGCAAGAAACAGCCTCCATTATCACATTCGTAAAATAACTGTAAACTAGTGTTATTTTCACTCACCTTTATCTCATCACTGGGCAACTCCTTCTTTATTTTGACCGCCTGCATGGCCGCTGTAGCACTTATATCGCCGGGCGCTGTGTTCAAACTGGAACTCTGTGCTATTTCCACAGTGCCTGTTGTTGTTCTAGTGTGTTTTGCTGTTTCTAAAGTAGCGGTTTTTGCTTTTATTTTTGTACCAACACTCAGAGGTGAGGCTTTTTTGGACATGCTTTTCGGGAGTTAATGTATTATGATAACTTTTTGCAATTATTTTCGCTTCACTTTGGTATAATTTGTTTAACACGTTTTTGAATTACTGCAAAGAATGAGATTAATTAGTAAACTGAAACATTTCAGCACACTTTTCAAAAGCTTTAGTAAGCGGTAGGCTATAGTTGCAACATTTTCTTGAGTTTTCTGATTTTTAAATTTCAAAATCGGCTGCAATAAATCACTTCACTAAAAAGCATATTTTATTGTCTATAGTTTCCGATCTTTTATAGTTTTTTGTTTTTGTTGTTGCCTTTTTTACATTCTTCGGCGTTCACATAATTAATTTTCATCTTATTAGTGCTTTGTTTGTTTGTTTTAAGTAGCACAAATCGGCTGCGAATCGTTGAAAAATATTACAGAGTTTTTTCTCCTTGAAAACGACTATGGAATGCTTATATAAATCCATTTAGCCTGCACACAGCCAAGCACACACACACATGCACGTCTGTTCGACGTATCTTTTTACACATTGATTTGCGTGCATTTGTTTCATGTCTGCCTGCCCGTCAACTTTTCGGTAATTCAATACTTTCGTTGAAATGTTACCAAGTATCGAGTGACGCCGCTGCACAACCAACGCTTGGAGAACATGAAATCGAAAAAAGTTCCGAATAAATGACATGCAATACAAATGTGGATGACAAAGTTAAGAATTAAAATGAAATAAAACAACAACAAAAAGCAAAAAAAGAAACACAAATTAAAATAACGAACGAAATTGAATTTCAGTGCAAAACTATTCACTATATAGAAGATATGTGTGTTAGTTTAGTAGTATGTATGTATGTATGTACAGGCCGACATACTTAAACATATTTCACTATAATTCACTCTGCTTAACTTAATTTTTTTTTGTTGGATTTGGATTGGATATTTTATATTTATTATTTATTTGTTTATATGTACATATTATTTAATTTCCTCTTTTTATATACTTTTAAATTTTTCTTTTCTATTTTATATTTGTTGTTTAATTTTCTTTTCTTTGTATATTTTTAAATTTCACACACGTTTTTTATTTAATTTTTATTTAATTTTGTTTAATTTTGTTTTTTATTTTATTTTATTTCATTTTTTTTTTAATTTTATATAATTTTGTTTTATTTATTTATTTTCTTTTTTTTAATTTTGTGTTAATTTGTTGTTTTTTTTGTTGTATTTATTTCTTTAAATTGGTTTATTTTTATTTACTAATTTCTCTCTATTTTTATTTGTAACGAAATTTAACATTTAACCTCAAAATAAGTAAGCGTTCTCTGCGGTCTATTGCTCTCATGAAAACACAAAAAATTTTCATTGCTGAGATTTTTCACATTTCACTAGGCGCATGCTGTTTTCAATACAAAAATAGCTTCAAATATACATAAGTATATACATGATTTTAAGTTTTCAGCGTGTGATGAGCACAAATATCAAAAATAAAAAGTATTAAATAGTTTTACAACTTGCACTTAATTATTTTTTCGCTTTCCACATACTTAGTATAAATAATATAAACACTTTTATTTTCACTAATTAAACCATTTAGTTATTAAATTTTTTTTTCGAAAACTAAATCCGATTGGAGCACATTTTAGCTATATAGTAGCTATGTAGTATGTGTTTATATGCACTGAGAGACACACACATTTATTACTTTGATTCCCACAAATCACACGAAAGCCGCCAGACCTATTGGCCAACCGCACACGCTCGCGTTTCGCTAACAAATAAGCCTTTCGCGCCACATTCTACCTGTTTTGCTCCAAGGTATCTTCCTGCTGCAGACAGTGCCGTTGAGAGAGCAAAATCGACGAAATTTCACTCTGCTGCGCGTTACACTCATTGAAAACTGACGCTCTCTTGAGCAAGGAACTCACCTTTGCTGCTTAGTACGTGCGCTCTGCGTATATCGTGAGCATGATATTTATTTTTAACTTTCGGTTGTGTTTCATTTTTATTTCTTTATTTTTTTTCTTAGTTAATATTTTATTTTTTGCAATTTGCCTTTAGAATGAAATTGAAATCAGTAATGAAAATGAAAGCAAATTGTAGCGAAATTCAAAAACACATAAAAAATACGAACTCGCTCGTGATCACATGCACATGTTGGACTGAAGAGGATAAAGAATGCGCGCTGCATTTTTGTATTTTTTAATTTGACTGCGAAATTCTATATAAAAAAGCGGGTTCAACGTGTGACACGATTGTAACAGTATTTCACATAACAAAAAAGGTAAATAAATGGAATGACTAACACACATAAATACATACAATAGATATATGTATGTACGTACTTATCGTCACCCAAAATGCAAAATAAAGCAAATCACTTTTCATAAGTTTACAGGCGAAGGAAAAACGATATGATAGTACCACTAATATTGAAAAAAAATTGGTTATAAAATGGTTTTATATTGGTTATCATAACCGACAGCGATTTTCGGTTTTTTTATGATACGCTGTTTTGCTTTTAGGTGACGATATGTACATACATACATATATCTATATTATTTATTTAATTTCAATGCTTCAAGTTAACAAATTTCGCACAAAATAGCCAATAGCTTATATAGCCATAATAAATGCACATTTCATAGCGATATCATATAAAACTATTGAATTATAAACGTTGTCAATTGCCTGACTGAACATCCTTCTCTTCTAGTATCATATTGCAAATTTGCATACCGACCGTTTATTTTTGTTTTGTTGTAAAAAACCAACTGTTCAGCCGCTATGCGCACAACAGCAGCAGCAGCTATGAGTCCAATATTATAAAAAATAGTGATTCGAAGAGCAACAACTTTGCGCGTTAATTAAAACAATTTCTCAAGTGTGCACATTGCAGGCAAGAAAGCATTTGAACTGCAAGAAAATTAGTTTTTTTTGTTGTTTTTGTAATTTATACATAATTGTATGCAATGGATGCTGTCATTTGTTTAATTTTTTCGTAATTATGCCAAGAGTCAACTACTCACTTATGGACACTGTGAAAGTTTTAAAATTGGTAAATGTGTACATATGTATGTATATATTTTTATATTGTACGCTTACATACATATACATATGTATGTATATGGAAAGCAAAAAGCCATAAAAAATCAAAAACTTGATTTACTATATCTACTCAAATGCGACACATACATATATACACATGTATATACATACATATGTACATATTTTCCAATATGTTTCACAGTTTCATGTTTTCGAGTTGTGTTATGTTTTTCCAATTATTTGTGTGTCACATGCGCCACTTATTTCTTTTTTATGTCTTCTTCGTAGCTATTTGTATCGATTGATCACATTTCAAATATTCACAGCGCATTCAGAGCTACAAGTGAATAAATAAATTCATTTAAAGTTTTCTTGCTCATTTTTCACTTAGTGTATGCAGAATAATTGTCCATGTGCTGTTGTTGGAGCGTGGCGCATGCTGTTGGAACTTTGTTTTGCCTGCAACTCACTTGAATTTCTAAACACCTGGACGCATGCACTTTGCTGCACATAAACGAACTTAATTTCGTTTCTTCAAGTTTAGTAAATACCGTAATCATTAGCAGAAATAGCAAAACAGATTTCTTTGCCGCGTTCTGTAGTCCATTTGTAAGACCTTTGTCACTTTCATTGACAATTGTTTCTGCTTTTTTTAATTATTTCTATCTTGCTCAAAGCGTTGCCCGTTTTCCGCGTACTTCAACGTAATTAAATATGTTTGTAAATTATATAAATTTATATATCTCCAGTTTTTGAAGCACAAACACCGGTTACGGCTAGTTTTTAGTATTTCCGCTAACTTCTTTTTGACATCCGTATTTAACAACCACTCAATCCCGCTATTCGTTCACATCTGATTGCCTGTGTTGTGTGCAGTTCGTGAAGTGGTAGCCTTCTCATTGAGTGCTGTGGTGAAAATAATTTGAATGCTCGAAATGGTGGTTGATTTTTTAGGAATTCTTTTGCGGCATTTTTTTGTCTTAAATTTAGAAATGTAATCAGGAAATTTTAGATTTATATAGAATTCGGAAGTGAAAAGCCTGCCTAAAATTTCTACAGATGCCACATTAACCCATAGCACAAATTTCATAAATATTTGTCAACTTACTTACTCACCACTTAGCACGTTTAGGAACCTTCGTTGCTGGTAATAAAAACAAAACAAAATCGTCATGAAGCGAATTAGCGGAGCACAATGAACAGCGAAATCAGCTGTTTTTGACCGCAAACAGAAAATATAGAAAATTCAGAATGAGCTGCCCAAACAGCTGTTTAATATTTATGTAGTGCATTTAACTTCAAATAAAATGACAAAATTACCGCAAACTGCATTAAATTTGAAGCAGGTAAAGTAAAATAATTCTTGGCAGGCAGCAATATATATGTAACTTTATCTGTTCTGACAAACACTGTTGCAGTTCATGCTTCGTCAGGAGGTGCTTAAGCTATATCGTGAAATATTTCGCACCATAAGACTGGTGCCCGACAAAAGTAACCAGCGCGAGTTACGTGACTGGGCGCGTCACGATTTTCGCACACATAGCGGACAAACAGATGAATTGGCTATTAAAATGATGCTGCAATACGGACGTAGAAGTCTTACTGAGCTGCAGACAAGCTTGGATCTGAGTGGCATAAGTAAGGAGAAAGCAAATAGCGCAGTAGCGCAGGAAAGTAAGAGAACACACAGTGAAGAAATCAAAAGTTAAGGGAAAAACGGTACTAGGGCTATAAAAGAGTTTACTGACGAATACATTGCAACCTAATCACTGGAAAAATAAGCTGTATAACTACAAAAATAGAAAATAAAACACCTTCTCATTTAATTTAATTTGAGTACAGCGTTCTATTTATTTGTTTGCCAGTTTGTGCATTTTATTTGGTAATTCAGCAGTTCCGATTTAGTGGCTTATTCGATCCACCACAAACTTTAGTCTAATTTATTACGTTTCATGTGAATACGTTACGTTTACGTACCTACGTTATTAGAAAATGTTAACTCGATATTATGCATGCAATTCGAATTAGCGTCTAGGTCTTTTTAATTGCAGTAAATTGTTTGTTTGAATACTACAGCATCAAGTATTTGGTAGAAAAACTATAAATTAATGTGTTTTTTATCATTAAGCATGCATTGCGCGCGTCCTACTCTATGTAATTTAAATATGTAATATAAATAAATAATCGTAGTTAGTTAAAAGTTGACAAATTCAGCAGAAATAGCACCACTTAACGGACTAGTACAGAAATCGTATCACACTCATCCAAAGCACTTTCAAAAGCGCCGAACCAAACAGTATCGTGCCCGTGCCAGCGACTAGTAATGCTATAAAATCGCGTTTTGGGCGTTCGGTGACGCGCTGGACTAGAAAACTATGTACGATAGTGCTTGTGATGTGATAGCCGTCCAGACCAAAACATGGTATGGCGTTTAGAAGCGCTTGACCAAAACTGAAAATCACATTATATTTGAGGAAGAGAGCGTAAGTATCTCCCCATTGAGGTGACACGTAGGACCGACGCGGCACAAATGGTGATATCCGCACTGTACTCGAGACGTCAGCTGGATGTCCAATATAGATCACATCGCGCAATTTCGTTGGTTGGCTTTTGGCGTTGCCACTTGTGCGTTTGAATGTTAAAATCGTAGAAGTGTTGCGTAGTAAAGGGCGGAGGCAGAAACCACTCTGACAGAAACTACTCGATTTGCTGCTTTTGCCAACGCCACCGGTACAGAAACCATGTGAGTCTTCTATTGTCCGGCGGACGTCTAGACAAACATGTTGCGGTATTTGTGCGTGTTCGGCTGTATCTGTAATGCCCGCAGTTTCCAAGCTATTAAGGCCTTCAGCCACAGACTCGAAGCAACAAAGTTTTTCGTTGCGTTCATCACAACATTGTAGCATGCCATCGGCACTGTGATGTGAGATTTCGATGCTTTCATCGTTGTATCGTATAAAGTCATGGGAAACACAGTACCCTAGATGTGGACCGCGTATCGAACGTCGTAGGCAGTCGTACCAATCTGACTCTGTATTCACTTTGCAGTCGTTAATTTGTGAAATAATATCACCAGTCATTAGTCCTTTTCCGGTTGTGCCAAGGAGAGGAGAATTGCGTGTCATATCTGTGACCACAATGCCATGGTCTACCGTGTAAAATGGAGCGGCTACGTAACTCAGCGTAGAGAGCAGGAAGTAGCAGAAACAAGCAAATAAAAAGTTATGCCAAATGCCTGCGCAGATAATACGCAGCTTTTTGAACCATTTTAGTGCGTTGAGGTGTTCCGTGGAGATTTCGGTATATGCGAACGGTAGGCACAGGTAAAGCTATACATATAATATTAATTAAAAGATGCAGGAGAAGCGAAAAATTTGACTTACTTGAAACCCGAAACCAATCACCGGTATATCTTCTTGCACCGCTGCCAAAGCATGTCCGAATTCATGTACTATTGTACATAAGAGCAAAGTTAATGCATAGTAACCAACTTCTTCGAGTGGTAAATTAACACCGGGCAATAAAATTTCCACTTTTGGTGCATTCTGGAGAACTCCGTTTTCAGCACCTGGTCCAGTACGACTAGCACCGCTGGTGCCGACATTTGCTGTACTATTATTTTCGCCATTAAATATTGTTATAAATAACAAAATTATACCAATGGGTAACAACGACAAGGCCACCAAAACGCCGACGGTGTAACTTCGAGTTAGCCATAGACGCATCCAACCGGTATTGTTGCCCCATCGTAGCATGGCACGATTAAATGCAGTTGTATGCCAACGCAGGCGCATAAATTGCACTGTCAGGCCTGTATTTTTCAGAAATGCATCATATGGATAGTGCATACAACTCTGAAACAAAATAAACACACATATTTACTTGTATATATGAGAGGTGCAAAGATCAAGCGGGAAAGTCTTACCTTGAACAGGCGATCAATGAAAAAACAGACGCAATAAAGCACCACAATAACGCCGAGAAAAATCCAGGGATCCATTTCAACAACGCGCTGAAGCTGACCACTTTATTCGTTTCTTAGCACGCAATATATTTACATGTATTTTTTTAGCTTTACCATTATAACGACCACTTACACTTTATGCGTATTTAATACAAACGATGTATATTGTTACTCATTACCTGCAATTCAATATTAGAGGTTGTTTTGGGAACTGCTATTGTTGACATTTCTATTTGAGCACAAACAGATGTTTTAATCAAATGTCAAAAGCATTCACAATATAGCCGTTGGGAATCGTTCTATTAGGGGATTTCTGTTGAGGAATTTTAGTAATATATTTTGAATATTTACATATATTAAAGAAATGAAAATTATTAAAAATGTTATTACCAAATTGAATACAATAAACATCACTTATTTTATTAAATCGTGAGATCCCAATTAACATATATTTTTAACTCGGAACCCTCTGAACTATTTAGCTCCAAAATGATACTGAACCGACGATATTTTTGTTTACCGACGAATGCTATTACGAGTATGTGTGTGGGTATTATAGTGGAGATTGTATACCTTTTAGAGATAAACAATTTATTAAATGGGAGAGCCACAATGCGGAGCACCAAAATAACATTGGACTGTCGAACGTACGTATTCTGTTTTTATCAGCAATTATTTCACCAAAATTCGATCGTGTAGCTGTTCGACGTAGCACGTATTGTTATGAAAAATACTCAACCATAAATATTTGGACAAATGACTCATGACGCATTGAGGCCATACTACGGTGAGTATAACGTTGGCGTTAAAATGAACCACAGCGCATTCCATCAGCGGCAGTCGTTAAAGTAGGGAGTGTACTTTGTAAAACATATTAAGTTTGCAATTGCTTAATATACTTTCGCCGATTTTGAAATAATTTAAAACTAGTTCTTTTTACTTGTATATCTTAATATAATAAGTGCCTAGAAAGTGCAATAATGTTCGATTTCAATCTGGAATTCGCCCGTGGTGGAGCAGCTGTTGCTACGGAGCTCTTCGAATTACTCGCAGCCGGCGGTGTAAAACAAAACATTGTCTTCTCACCATTTTCAATTCAAACCTGTGTCGCATTGGCATTTGCCGGTGCCAGTGGAGAGACTGCTGATCAAATAGCTGAAGGTTTGAAGTTCGCGTCGAATTTCCACCCGGAAGTAGCTACAACCTTCGCATTTGTTTTTGACAAATACAAGGACAGTGAGTTGTTGAAAATTGCAAACAAAGTGTATGTTCAGCAAGGACACGAGTTGAAACCAGATTATCAAACAGAGTTAAAAGAAAGTTATAATGCTGAAACTGAAAATGTTAACTTTGAGGACAGCGAAAATGTTGCCGCCACCATTAATTCTTGGGTAGAAGATAAAACGGCCGGAAAAATTAAGGATCTTGTGCAGGCCTCGGCCTTCAGTGCTCTAACCCGCTTGGTTCTACTGAATGCTTTGCATTTCAAAGGTTTATGGGCGCATAAATTTGAAGAAGAACAAACCGTTGAGGATGATTTTTGGATATCTGAAGAGGAATCAGTTAAAGTACAATACATGAATCAAAAAGCGAAATTTGGCTATGGATTCTTTGAAGAGTTGGACTGCCAGGCTCTCGAACTGCCTTACAAAGATTCGGATTTATCAATGCTAGTTTTGTTGCCTAATGAGCGAGAAGGTCTGAAAACTCTTGCCGAGAAGTTGAAATCAGTAAATTTGGTTGATCTAGCTGGCAATCTAGAAGCCAATGAGGACGTTGTGGTCCAATTGCCTAAATTCAAGGTGGAATACGAAGTAGAGTTGACGGAAACACTGAAGAAGGTAAAGTAACACCATTGTAAATTTTGTATGACCTTCACACTATTGGTCAATATCACTATGGTTACCTTGTAGATTGTATTGGCCACTTTTGCCCAATTAATTTGTATGTAATTCGAAATTTTAGCCAATTCCAATGTACGAAACCTATAAATAGCCTTTGGGTCACTTCTCACATTCTTATCGTTGCCTTAACTTATCAGTTATTTAATTTTCTATATGTGCCATAATCAATATTTTATCTTTACGACTGCTACTGTCGGTTTTAAACATCAAATAATTCCTACGTACATATTAACGCTAACAATAATACCAAAATTTACGATTTTTTGATAATTTTTTCGCCAATCCTCAATGCGAATGTATTTTCATGCACTTTCAGCTGGGCATAACCAAAATCTTCAGTGAAGAAGCTGAGTTCGGCAACATGTTGGAATCACCCGAGCCTCTGCAAGTATCCAATGTTTTCCATAAGGCTGTTATTGAGGTCAACGAAGAGGGCACCGAAGCAGCGGCTGCAACTGGTAAATATCTCACACTTACATGCATGCAGAATTGATAAATGTACAAATATAAATTTTTCCTCAATTCTACAATTGTTTTAGCAATGATTATGATGACTCGTTGCCTTCTAATACCACTGCAATTTGTTGCTGATCGCCCATTCTTCTACGCTATTTGGAATAAGAGAAATATTCTATTTGCTGGTGCTTTTGTCAATGCGCCTTAAGAGGCTGCTGCGTTAGCGATAAAGTATGACGTCATGTGCATAGAGTTTTTGAGAACCAGAACTAACGCCATATAATGTTTTTTTAATGTTTGATAATTTATTTGTATATTTTGGAATTATTTGATCCAATTATAAAAATGTCGCTTTTCACAAAAAACAAATTTCTTATTAATTAAATTTATTATTTCTCTTTAGGTATGATCTCTAGCAATAATTATAGTTATGTTTTGCGAAAATACACAAATCGAAAATACCTAATACATTAAATAATAGGAATTCATAATTTGCCATTAAGTTTAGAAAAGTTCATTGAAATAAATAATAGTACCAAAATTACATTTTAATGTGATTGATTTTACATTTAAGTAATATAAAATGATGTGTGCGTGATGTGCACTGATGATGTGACATTTTACGATAAAGAAACGACAAGAAACAAACATAAATATTAAAATATATGAAAGTCGACAAACAACTCAAGGATTACAAAAAATATTAGGAATGCCCGATTTAAATTTTCAAAAACAGTGTGATTGGACAGTGGTCGCTGCCCATTACCTGCGCACGGATACAGTTGTCCACCACTCGCTTAGTGAAACGTTCAGAAACAATGTAATAATCCAAGCGCCAGCCAACATTTCGCGAACGTGCATTTGCCATGTATGTCCAATATGTGTAAGCACCTATGCGATCTGGATACAAGTGTCTAAATGTATCGACAAAGCCAAGATCCAATAATTCAGTCATTTTGTCGCGTTCCTCCTGTGTAAAACCGGCACTACGTGTATTGGTTTTTGGATTTGCCAGATCGATGGCCTGATGTGATACGTTCATATCGCCGCATATGACAACTGGCTTTATTGCATCCAATCGTTTCACGTACTCCTGAAATAGCTTTTCCCAGCGCATACGTGCCTCCAAATTTACCAGTTTCCGCCCAGAATTTGGCACATAAACATTGATTAGAAAGAATTTCTCATACTCAGCTGTAATCATACGACCAGCTCCGTCAAACTCTTCATTGTCAATGCCATATACTACATTAATGGGCATAATCTTCGAGTATATAGCAACGCCAGCATATCCGCCCGGCATGCAAAGCCAATAGGGATGATAGCCTGGTATACGGGCAACCTCCTCCGGCAGTTGGTCTATGGTGCATTTAATTTCCTTCAAAACAAAAATACATTGTATAATTAACTAGTACGATTTATATCTATTGTTCTAAGTTACCTGCAAACAAAAAATGTCTGGTGATTCGTATTCCAAATAGCGTAAGCCATCTTTATTTAACCATGAACGTAAACCAGCCACATTCCAACTTGATATTTTCAAATTGAAGCGTTCTACTCCATCTTCGTTTGGTGGCAAAATGAAGTCTTCTTTATTGTATTTAGTGGCAGTTGAATTCATTAAAGGTGCTTTTGTCTTCTTTGCTTTTGCAGCTGTAAAGAAAATATATTAATAGCGTTAAAATATTGCTTAATTCCACAATATTTCGTAGGGATTTTATACTAACGCTTAGCTCCATCGACGTCATCATCGTCAGCGACGGCAGCAGCCCTCTTTCGACCTTTGGGTTTCTTGTCCTCTTCTGTAACACCTATAAAAATCAGTAAAAGGTCACATGCTATACTAAAACATACTTAATTTTTTTCTATAAGATTGACACTTTCGATTTTTCATATTGGTAATTTTTTTTTTTAACAAATTTTTCAAATTAAGGTAATTCAATAACTAGTTACATGCCAACAAAACAATGTTGCCTAATGAATTTTTTTGTAAATATTTATACTTTTAGGCGTACCATTTTCTAATTCTTCCTCGGCGACGTTTTTCTGTGTTTTGGCTGCTCTTGCTCTTGGTTTAGTTTCCTTTGCTGGCTTCTTTTCCTTGGGTTCTTTTTTGGAGATTTCTGTAAAACATATGTTTATAAATCTTTTTACTATATTATATTTTAATTTTATATATTACTATTAGGGGTGGGTTTAGAATCCTCTTCTTTTCTCTCCACATTCAATTCTTCTGCATTGTTTTCAACTGGTTCCTTGTTTGTTGCTTTGCGTTTACTGGCTGTTTTTTTAATTGAAGGTTTTTCTGTCGATTTTTCCAATAAATCTTTAACCACATCCTCCTTTTGCTCTTGTTTTGGCTGCCTGCCTCTTGATTTAGCTTTTTCCACAATTGGTTCTGGTTCATTATTTACAATTTCCTCCTTTTTCGGTTGTCTGCCCTTTGCCTTGGTTTTCCTCACATCCACAATTGGTTCTGGTTCAGTTCCGCTGGTTGACTCAATTGGTTCCTCTTTTACTTTGGTGCTCTTAGTGACTTTCTTCTTTTTATCCTCTTTTACTGTTTCTACTGTTTCGGCAACTTCATTTTTAGGAATGTCATCGGTTGATTTTTTTTGCCTTTTTTGTTTGGTGCTGGACCCTTCAGCAATTGGCTGGACTGCAGTGGGTTCCTTATTATCTACAGCAGGTACAGCAGTAACTTTTTTTCCTTTTCCTATGAAGAAGTGATATTTACAAAAGGTGCACCATTAAAAAACCAAATTAATAATTACCTCTTCCTTTCGGTGGCAGCGCTACAATAATTTCTGCACTATTTTCATTAGATGTTTCCACAACTTTTGCTGATGCCGCTTTCCGTCCCCTTTTGGCTGGTGCTACAACTTCCACAATTTCTGCACTAGTATTTTCCACCACTTGAGCGAGCTCCTCAGTAGCAGCTTTCTTGCCACGACCTTTAGCTGCTGCAGCTGGCTTTTTCTGAACTTTCACCTCATTGTCTAAGGACTTTATAACATTTGCAATTTCCTCATCATTTGATAACTTTTTGCGTCCTCTGCCGGTGCCAACCGCTTTTACCATTTTTTCTGCATTTTCTGGCGGTATGGTGTCTACTTCTTCAATCGCCTCTTTTTTGGCTTTACGGCCGCGTCCTTTACCCTTGGTTGGAATTACGACGTCTTCCTCGCCACTCAAAAATCCGCTTGAAGAAGATACAACTCCTTCCTCATTACCATTGTCCAATGATTTTTTCCCCTCAATTGCTTTAGCTAACTTTGCCATTCTTGGTTCACAACGTAATAATCGCAACGGAATTATTAGCGGAAAATGTTCTTGGTGGCGTTTCGCAACACTTGTTGGTTCAAAATTGTATACTTTGATATTAGTTTTATACTTTGAACAAGCAAATTTGCTTTTCTGCAATCCGAAGAAAATTTGCCGGACACAATTTGCACTATACACGAAAGGAGGATGTAAAATGCCGCACAAGAGGCGCGAAAACGACATAGCAAATGTCAAATTCTTCTTCTTCTCCGGCATTCACGCAAAATTTAAAATTTAAAAATCTTATTAACATGGTAAATTTTTATTGTGGCTTCATAAAGCCTATCCAAATATTCAAATTATGTATATTAATTGAGTTTGTGCTGATCATTCTTATCAATAAAGATTTAAAATAATTGAAAAAGACTAAAGGATTTTAATTGTCATTCACAATGATGTAGTGTTTCATGATGGAAAATGTATTTTCATCCCTTTCTGCGTATCTAAGTGCAGTTTTTTTCTATTTGTGAGGTGCTTTTATTATTAGAAATTATTTTACTCTTTTATTAAATATATCTTTAGTTCCCAGTGATTTCGGCATTTTTCTTAAACACAATTACAATTTTTCCCTCCTCTAGGTGAAGTTTATCCTTTTTCCCCACATCCACTTTCAGTTTGACACATATTTATTTATCTACGCATATGTATGGAAGTACATATGTATACATATATGTATAAGGGCGTACATGATATTGAATATTTTTTTAGGTTTTTAGCATTTTTTTCATACAAGCATGAAGCAAAGCAAAACGGAAACGGAAGAACAGAGACGTATGCGAAGGTAAAAGAAATGAATAACAATAAAAAAAATAATAATTGAGGATGCAAAAATACGGAAGTGCACAGCTGGTATTAAAGCACGAAGCGTAAAAGATGTTTAATTCCAACAACGATTAGTACATTATATAACGGTGTGGGAAATCACAGAAAATGAGTTGGAGAGAAAAAATAAAAAAAAAAAATGATTTGTTTGAATGTAGGAAACAGCTGTTTAGAAACCAGAAGGGGCACAAGCAATTTGAGAGTAATAAGTAATCTTTACACAAAGAGTGTGAAAAATGCTGGCGCATAAGTATCGGATCCACATAACCTCTACAAATTGGATTTATAATATTTATATTAATGAAAATAATGATTAAGGGTTTTATGAGATGCTTTGTACCGGCAGACATGAGAGAGTATACAATTTTAACTGTGGTCGAATCAAGGACCTGTCTAGCGGTATCATGCAGCGGTAATCATCACACCACCCTAAATGCCGTATTATTAACTATAATGTTAAATATTAAATCTTACGCATAAAAATTACAATATTCCAGGCGCTGAACCCTTCTCAAGCATTGTCAAGGGATTCACTTACTGAATTGTCGCCTGAACCATCACAAAAGGTATAGTTTAAATTAAAGTAATGCCCCGTTCAAAATTTAAATTTGACACACGTTTGTATGTGTATTCACACGTGAAAATTTGGGTCAATAGCATTGGGACACAATATGGCATTGTTAGCTGTCAGTGTGATAAGAGCTGCGTCTACCAACTGGTACCTCTTTGTTCCAGCCGCTAATGTACATATATACACCTATCTTCATAGCGGCTAAAGTGGGGTGGATATGTATTGTATGTAGATATGTAAACAGTTCTGACATTAGCTCCTAATAATCACACACTTATGTACATTTGGGCATAAAGACACGAACGTCCGCATGGCAGCATTTACATGAAAACGGTCTTAGTGTCTTTATGTGTCTGCTATATTTTGTTGCATTTCCCATAGAGTCCTTTGGGGCCCAATAACGCCACTAATGCGATTACCAATGTCGAAGGAAATCGGCAAATGTCCTTGTTGTCAAAGGTAACTCAAGCAAAGCAAAATCGGCGAGTCAAGAGCAAAAGGGAAAGTGAGTGATTTTCGTATTTGTATGTATGTGTATGTGTGTTGATGTGTCTTTCTTCCTGTATGCAAGAACAATTGTGTTATATAACTGTGTACGGATATTAAATATGTTTTTAGATATACATTTATATATGTACATAACAGGATTTCACATTTCTTTACTTTGCTTTTCAGTTCTATTGATTTATGACCCCAAGAAATAGGGTGAAGTCAAATGCTTTCGATTATTGAGCTAAAATGAGATATATGATATGTAAGTATTACTTCTAGGTCCCAAAGTGGTGATCTAATCGCTGATGTTCAGAGCATACTGAAGTTATGGAGGGAACTCTCCTTCAGTCTGCTGAACGGCAGTGAAAGTGTAACATCTGGAGATGGCGAACCCGCCAATTACCGTGACATATTCATAATATCGCATATAACGTTCTATCGAGCGTAGTGTGTGATAGCCTGAAGCCTATCATCAACAAACTGAATGGACCTTATCAGTGTGGATTTTGACCTGGAAAATCTAATATCGATCAGATTTTCAACATGCGCAAATTCTTGGAAAGAAGTTGATAGAGGAAGATCAACACACCACCTTTTCGTTGATTTTAAAGTCGCCTTCGACAGCATGAAAGCTTGTTGTGAGAGAGGACAAGACGAAATATATCCTCTCATCAAACAAAGGATCAATGCATTCGTGACTCGCACGTCACTCTTGACAGTCTAACTTCGAAGTCGTAGATAATTTCGCCTATCTTGGAATCAGCATCAACACCAATAACAATATTAGCTTGCAAACCCAACATAGAATCACTCTTGCCAACAGAATGGACTGAGTAGGCAATTGAAAAGTAGCGTTCTCTCTCGATGAACAAAGAGCAAACTCTACAAGTCCCTCATCATTCCCGTCCTGCTATAAGAAATGGTGCAGAGGCATGGACAACGACATCATCGGCCTTTGGAGTGTTCGAGAGAAAAATTTTGCGGACGATTTATGGTCCTTTGCGCATTGGCAACGCCGAATACCGCAGTCGATAGAACGATGAGCTGTACGAGATGTACGGAGACACTGACATACTTCCGCGAACCAAGATACAGAGGCTGCACTGGCTAGGTCATGTTGTCTGGATGATAGACAACACGCCAGCTTTGAAGATTTTCGATTCAGTATACGTCGGTGGAGCATTAATTTGTGAATAATACAGTAAAGTTAACACGGAATATTAAAAAAATCTTAAAATTCTCATTAAACTCTTCATAAATCGCAAGTGCAAGCTGATTGCTGGCAATTCATTAGGTTCAAGCGCTTCACATATAAATTTTAAGCCTAAAGGTGCTTTATTTCGAGTGCTTGTAATGTGTTTTCCACACTCCATTTCATATTCAAATAAGAAATGTGTGCATAATTTATAAAAAATGCGGTTTAATATAAAGTCTCTGCGCAAAGGTGGGCGCATACCATTAGCGCAAAGGCAGGAAGCGAAGCGTGGGCCATTTCTTAAAGCTAAGTAAATGTAGCAGAAACAGTCAGCGGTAAGTTGCACGTTTTTTCATATCACATACACTCCCACACACACACACACATGTACATGGACAAACTTAAGTAAGTTGCTTTGTATGTACTTTTACAGTTACTTACTGTTATGCGCTTGTAACTACATCTTATTCACCGTAATCAGGCACTCGTGTGTGCATGGTGGCAACGTGCAGCGGTGGGAAAATGAAAAAATATGAAAAATTTATAAATTATTTTATTATTACTCCACGCAGGCAAACACTTACAAGCTTGTATGTGTGTGTGTACAAGCAGCAGCACACACACGCGCGCTTACCGCGTTGACACATTGAAATATTTGATACAATTTATTATCTTGTGTACTCACCCAATATAAACACACGCACACGCACACATATTCATATATACAAGTACATACGTATCAGTAGGTGTGTGCATAGTGTGTTCCTTGCCAGCCAAGTGTAAGTAGCATATTTTGAGGCGCAGACATTTGCAATATTTCATATGTACGCGTGAACGCCTTAAAGTATGCCTTCGCTCGCATATACATACATAGTTATTATGCGTCTTGTACACTTATGTTATGTATATTTAGCTTATTTGTCATTTTCGCTATTTTTCACCGAAACTCACGCGGGGTTACCACTTCACATACAATTTTTTTTTTTAATTTTTTTGTTTTTTGGTTTATGGCAGACGAAATAGTAAAAAATATTACGAACGCGCTGCTCAATTGAAAACTTTTATGATTTACGTTGCTTTCTGATGAGCCTAATTTGCTTAGGCGCTAGGCAATTAGTATAGAATGGAGTGAGGACCAAAAATTAATCGTCAGCGTGTGACATATGAGTTGTTATGTAATTTATACAAGGGTAACGGTCTAATTTAGCGGAATTCGTGTGTTGTAAAGTTTAATTTTTCTGATTTTTTTAGAAAAAAAGCGTGGTAGTCTTCTCTCACGATGAGCTATCGGCGCAGCAGTGTGAGTTCGTACTGTCGGCTTCGCTAAAATGACGTCACCGCATCACCTGATACTGTCAAAGTAACGGTTAAGCCTTTGTAATATGAATTTTGAAATTTCATGCTTTTTTGATTTTTTTTTAGTCTCCAGCTAGAGTTTCGACTGCATGAGATTTTAACTTTGCCCAGTCTTCTCTTATTTGACGGAGCGGGCTCGAGTTGTCGATTTCGCTAAAGTGACGTCAACCACGCCGTAAGTTCTGCTTTCTCCAGAATGGATGAGGAAGCGAAGTCTGGTAGTGAACGGGAGCAAAACGAAATATGTCATCAAACAAACACCCGTCGAGAGAAGCAGAGGAAGATGAATACCTAGACTATGTTGGAAAGACCAGGTGGAAAAGGTACTAGCTTCGTTTGGAATCTGCAATTGGCCGCATTGTGAAAAGAGGCAACGATTGGCGCGCTGTAGTTAACTCGGCTATAAAGCGGTGTCTATGTCAGTAAAGAAGAAGAAGAAGATGTCATCACACCAGCTGATACTCAAATTTGGCTATTCGGCATAGTGCTGGTTGTAGTTCCAGACGAAAATACTTCAGATCCCCTGAAATCTATTTAGGACTTTAGCTTAAACTTCAATTAAATCTTTATTTACAAAGTTTTGAGTTCCAATAACGTCCTGACCTGCGAAACAGTCTATTATTGTACTGTATAAGTGACTTCACTTACCTCACAGTTATTGTAGTGTTGGTTATAGGTGCTCATTACGCCTAATTATGCAACAATATTGCATATAATCAGCGTGGTTTATGGGCAATTCACACATCTCACCGAATGTTATGGCGGGCCGACTGGCGGAAACGCAGTGTAATATGTGTATGTATGAGTGCATAGTCAGTCGCAGTTGGTCGAGACGAATTTATATGATCGGTGCGGGAAATTGTCATTATGCCGACGTTTTATTAACCATCAACAGCGGAACAATTAAATCGTCATGACGGTCATAACTCAGCTTAATGACTGTTAATGAAAACAATTGAGCTGCGCCAAGGATGCTGCAAGCGTTGTGGCTGGGGCGTGAAACGGGCGGCAGACAAGTGAAGCGACGGACAGATATATTGTTTGACATAAATAATTAAATACGGAAATGAGGTAGTTTGCGCGAAGCCATGTCGTGTATTGTCTCGATTTATGTGGATTTAAGGCATTTAATGCAAAAATATGCATACAAGTTGGAATGTTTTAAAATCTGCTTCGTGATGGTGGGTATTAAATATAATATATAACGCTGGAATACCAAAAACTGGTTGTATACACAGTTGTTCAAATTTGAACCGGACTGATCCATTGAAACTAGTTTTTAGTTCGGCATCAGTATGTTTAAAGAATTTGTACCAAAAGACCTGCATCTTTTGCGAAACCTACATCGTGTGGAGGCCACGAAAGAGATGATTGATGAGATCCATGGATATATCATACGCATCATTACTAATGATAAGACGTGGGGTTATATCGATTTAAACGGGGTTAGATTTTCGAAACAACAGCCATTGGTCGGATAAAATCCATGTCAATTCCGAAGCACAGAACCAGCTATTGTGGGAATTGTAAGGAGCATAATGGACTCCTCTTCAAGCAGTTCCAGCTATGGTGCTTTCTCAGAAATCAAACTTGCAGTCACCTGCTTGGAGCGGAACCGCCTCCTATAAACATTAAGTGGTAATTTCTCAACTGAGTCGACGATATCAGACAATACGTCGACCAGACTTCAAACGCAACTAACTTCCGACCATCCCCAGTGGAGCCATCAACACCTTCTCTGCCTCCCTTTCAATGAGTGGCGTACGCCAAGTCAAACAACCAATCACTGCAGTCGAAGAGCTCGGGTTGCCGCAAGAAACGAGAGTAACCCTTTCGGATCTTCGTTTTGCATACTGAAGCACGTTAAACACTTACTTATCCAGAATAGATTGCGATATTATCCAATATTAGTTTTGCGTGCAATGACTCCCCACTCATCTGACCCACCTTATCCTTTGGTCCGACCCCGTCGAACAGCCTGTTTCTTGGGCCTGCCGTTGGATGATGTCGACGAAAACTTAGCTAATCCTTACCATCCTAACAGGGACTAGGTACCCGGTAAAACAACAACAACATAAGACACGGGTTATTGAACATAACTTCGAAAATGTCCAAGAATTTAGAGTGAGCCGAAACCGAACCAAAAAAAAAAAACAAAATTCGCTTAATGATGGCCCTCATTAATTTAATTCTTACGTCAGTCCGGGTCATTTTTGATCAGATGGGATATTAAATATTTAGCTCACCATCGGCTCCAGCATGCTTCACTGCTCGCCTTGTTGTCCGTAGACAAGGTTGATTTCTCGTGAGAACACGAGTAATCCCACTTGAAAAGCTAGAGATGCCTGTCTGTTGTGATCCCCAGAACTTCTAGGTATATATCATCACGCCTACCATTGCGGCCAAGAGCTACAACTTGAATACACCCTTTACTACTATTACTATCCCCTCTATCTGTGAAAGTAAGCTTGTGGTTGAAAAGTTTTCTTTCAACCATATTATACCAACTTCCGCCTGAAAAGTCTATGAATTTGATGCTAAAGTCTTCATAAAAAGTTGAGCTCTTCTATTGTCATCAAGGTCATTGCATAAAAGCGGCACTCAAATATACACTTAATGATGCCTAGTATTCATTTTATTTCGCTGTAACATCGAAATCCTTTCAGTGCTACTCAAGAGTCCTTCATCAAGCCAAGGCTAAGCTTGGCGCGCGTACATTCTTCGCTAAATTTATAGTTGCCGAGTGATTTCACAACAATGAAATGACCCATAATTGCTTGCCACACTAGCATAATGAACTTCCAACTGCCGCACACTCAACAATCAAGTGCCCAGCTCTACCGAGCTGAAGTGCCAGCTCAGCAAATACAACGGCGAGCATGTCAATTCCAGACGTTAATAGGCGAAATGCTGCTTGTTCACATTCATTATTAACCACTTACCTTGACCGGTGACTGCAGTGCAGCAGCAGCAATGAGCGTCCGTCCGCATAGAAGCCATGTGGCAAACACAGCGTCGTAATGCATTCGCAGCGAGTGACCTTTAAATGTTGACTGACAACTAACGGCCGTTTGCGAGGCGAAAGCATGGGCGCGTGGGATGCGCACTTAAATGGCTCAGCTGTTCGGTAGTTTGATGGCTAAAATCAGCGCAGCGCCGCGAAAATCAATAATTGTTATGCACCATGGCAAATGAACTCGGCGCGCACAAGGACGCATGGTTGGTCGCCACGTCGACTGCCATAAATTCAATGGATGCTGCCGCCGATCCGTGCTTGCTGCACATCCAATGCGCGCTGGCGTTTATTTTCAGCGTCGACTTTTGCACTTTAATGCATAATTTTTGCGCTGCTGTGCGGCCTTTGCGTTTTCGGTTAATTTGAAATGTTTATAAATAGCCACTTGGCCGTGCTGCGCTTCTCACTTGCACAGCGGCGGTGGCGGCCAATTGCACTTGATGAATGCATTGAGTCGGCAGCAAAAGTTGCTTAATTGCATTTTCATGCCACTTTGGTTAGCAATTGACCTTTGATTGAGTAACTGCTATTTTTAATAAATTTTCTGCGCGCTTTAATTGAACCGAGCTCGTAGCGACAGACTGCAGAGCGGCTGTACGGCCGAGGGAATTGGCAAGTGAGCTGAAGGTGGATATGAAATGAAAAAGCCATTTCGTTTAGTGTCGGCTGAAATTAAAGCACTTTAATTATTAAAATTTGCATGCAATCTACTCTACAAATAAACCTGGATACGTATTGGAAATCCAAAATAACGAAAATAGCAAGAATTTTTCACATAAAGGTTAGCTTCAATTAGCAGTATTTGGAAAGACAATTTGGGGTAATTTGTTTATTTACACTTTTAACCTTCATATAGTTGTTTATTCTTGGAAGCAGGTATCCTCGGAGGGTATACCAAGTTTTTATTTAGCTTGTTGTGCATATAAAATGTCGCTAAGGTTAGGTGAACAAGTCCATATCTGCTGCTTAAGGTTCCTACTTTATGCGCTTATAACTTCTAAAAATGTTTGTGATATTGACATGAAATTTTGCACACGTTCTTTGCTCCCCAGGAAGATGCTTGTTTGTCAGAACCGTCGATATCCGACCACTATGGCATAAAGCTGTCATACAAACTGAACAATCGAAATGAAATGCTTGTATGAAAAACATTTTAATTTAACGAGATATTGTCATGAAATTCGGCATATATTATTATCAAAGGCAATAATCTAATCTCTGGAAGAAATTTTTCTGATCGGATAACTATAGCATACAGCTGCCATACAAACTGAACGATCGGTATAAAATTCTTGTAACGAATATTTTGTTTTTGTGAAAGGTATTATAGCTACGGTGCCACCGAAATAACCGTTTTTTTAAGGTTTTAGCTGATTTTGTAAAAAAATAATTCTATACGAGCGGCTTTTCATATTTACTTACCACCATGGCGTATGAGTAATCACAACCACTCCGGCAGTTAAGTGCATTGCTAAACTGAAAATACCTGCATGCCTTTGAAAATCGTTAAAACAGAGAAAATAATTTGTTGCGTGCACATACTTATGCATATTTAATGCGCATATGCATTACATTTGCCCCGTCAGACTCGATGATGTTAATGAATTTCACTTCAATACTTGAAATCAATTAGTGCGTCTGCATTTTAAATAAATGTTTGTCGACTGTGTGAAATTCTTTTGTTAAGTTTTTCTTTCATGCGCGCCTTTTTACATATGCAGTCATTATATTTTTCGTGTGCATGTGTATATGTGTGTGTGCTGAATATAAGCATACAAGCGCACGCTGATCGCATCAGCTGCCCACACAGCTATTAATTGCCGCGTTGCTTGTTGCTTGTAAATTTTTATTATATTTTATATTTTTATGCGATTCAATTGAATGCGTTCTCTCTTTATTGCACCTGCGCTTAATTGCACTTTTCTGGCCAATAAATTCAATTCAGCACGATACTTGTGCGCTGAATGGTAACGGCGCTGCCGACTTTGTGTCTGTGCTGCGTGAGACGAAGTGCGACGGGCGGTATAGCAGGCGCATTTATTATTTAAGGAAGTTTCTCACAGCGACGCCAAAGGAAGTGATTTTACGGTGAGTTTGTGGAGTATATGTATATATGTATGTGTATGTATGTATATTTGTATAGGTATGTGTGCTTGTTTGGGCGGTTGTTTGTAAGTGACTGAAATATATATTTATGCTTTCAAGCCACGATTTAAATGCTGAACTTTTCAGTGCCGCAAAGTTCATCTGCGGCTGTGCTGTTGTCTGCTCGGCGCTTAATTCAGCGCAAACGCTCAATAGCGCTATTGAAAAGCGAGCAGATCATGCACCTGCATACTTTTCATGCTTCTTTAAAGCATATTTACTTGTATTATAATCAAGCTTAATTTGCATTACACGCTTTTCGCGACCATACACAGCAGCTGCGAGCAGGTTTGCGAAAATAATCAACGTAAAGTCGCGCTTCGCACCGCGGCGTGAATGTCGTATGCGTTTGCGAGTGTGTGTGTGTGTATGTATGCCAAGTGGGCATTGATTTCAATTACCTGCCAATCTTTTGTGTGTAACTACACTCTCGAGTACTCACCACATTAACGCTGGCTTAAGTACACCGGCGCCAACACACACAACCCCACCCACACATACACACATAGCCATATGCTGCATTGCACAATTTCATATCAAGTCTTTATTACTCGTCTTACATTTATTATTATTACTTATCATTATTGTTATTGTCAATCGAGTCATTATGCTTGAGCACTGCCTCGGCAGCGCGTATTTATTGCCAAAGAAAATTGCATTAAGCGCAAAGCGAAATAAAAGCATGCTATGTAAACGTTTGCTGGAGAACTCTACGCCGATTCAAAAATTATCGAGTAAATGACTGAGCTCCTCTACGCGAGTGTATTAAAGCGAAAAGCGCGCTGCTGTTGCTGCTGCTGCGCTTGGCTATAATGCGCGCGGAATGCAATTTAACATTCACTTCGTTGGCCGTTCAAGTGGAAACGCAATAAATATGCAATTCAGCGGCAGCTCCGGCGGCAGGTTGGCAGCACTCGCCGCACACAGCTGTTGGTTAGTGTCGTGCTATGTGGGTCCTCTCTCTTGGTTCTTGTTGCAGAAATAATCAAATAAATTTTATATTGCACGTGCGAGATTTTCGCTTGTATAAACTAAGAAATAACTGGAGTAAATAGCGGTCAATAGCAGTATCTGCTGAAAAATTGCTGTTTTATTCAATTTTTGCATATTTCAAAGGATTTTGTTTATCTGAAATGAAATTTTTTCGCATATTAACAAACACTTCAACGTCAAACTTGAGTTTGAGTTGTTTAGTAATAACCGTAAATGCGTTTAGGAGTTTAACCTTCATAAATTTAGCTGTTTTGATAGCTTACACGCCTAAATGTAGGCAAAGTTATTTTACCAAAACTCTTTTTTGTAGTTCGCGATGATTAAAAATAACTGTAAATACTTTTAAGAGCTTAAATTTCAACATTTTATCTGCTATGGCGGCTTACGCCGAAAAGTAGGCAACGTTTTTTTACCTTACTTTGCTTTTACATGCATTAAAATATTTGTAGCTTACTTTATTAGGAGCAAAGAAGATACAATTTTGTAAACAATTAGAATCTTAATTGATTAATTATAAAATATATTTATTATGAAACAAGGAAAAAGCGTTAACTTCGGTTACAGTCGTTCAGTTTGTATGACAGCTATATGATATAGTTATCCGATCTAAACAATTTCTGCGGAGATTACATTATTGCTTTAGGCAATAACGTGTGCCAAATTTCGTGAAGATATCTCGTCTAATGAAAAAGTTTTCCATACAAGGACTTCATTTGGACCGTTCAGTTTGTATGGCAGCTATACGCTATAGTGGCCCGATATTGGCAGGTGCGACAAATAAGAAACTTTTTGTAGAGAGAAGGACGTAGGAAAAATTTCAGATCGGTATCTTAAAAATTGAAAGACTGCTAAACGTATAGACCGAAGGAAATTCGGTCGGACAGACGGTCATTGCTATCTGTTGAGCTGGTGATATCTTTTATGAAATAATATTATATATTATATATTTATTAATTTTAGTATAAAGCCTCTTATTCAATAACAAAATACGGATTGAAATTATTTTATTTTTTTTTTAATCAACTTTTAGGCGCAGAATTGATTTGAGTGACTTTTCGACGCTCCTAGGCAAATGCTATGGCTATTTTAGCATTCACATATATTTTTATAAGCCAATTTAAAAACCGTTTAGCCAACATTTAAGCGCTCTGACTATTTTAGTATTTTTTTTTCAACATTTTTATTCATACTTAACGTAGAATATAGAATCAAAATGCACGTTTGCGTTTGGGAAAAGTTTCTTGATTTTCAGTAAATTAAATTTTAAGCACAAAACCGAAATTTAATACTAAACTTGAAAGAGCTCTCATGCCTAAATAATTGGCTATTTGGTTTACTACATATAAGCAAGGTAAACTAAAAGTTACGTATACGTCCAGGTGCGTCCAGCAAACTTGCATTGTTTTTGCGAGTTTTTTTTTCGAAAGCTACACAACTGTTATTTTAATTGCAGCAAGATACTTATAAGAATTACAAAAACACGAGTTAAAGTGGTAGCTGCGAGCTCCAGCAAACTCGCTTGATTTTGCATGCAGAAGCGTCTCTCCGCCACCTTGCCTCGCAATGCTGTCGTTATTAGCAGCGAGTTCGCCTTTGTCTTGCACATTACGAATTGCTGAAAATTTCAAATTGAAATATTTCTACTTCATTGATTTTCTTCAATGTGCCAAAGTTTCAGTCGCATAATGTCTTGCTCGCTTGTATATATACATATGTATATGCATGTGTGTGTCGAGTGGAAATCATTGAAATAAGCCAATGTTGTAACATTTGCATGTTGAATGCTGTAAATAAGCGAAATATACACATAAACAGCCAACAACGAGACAATGTGAAAATGGGTGAAGTGGTCTAAAGAGCGTAGGCGTCTGTGTGTTTGTGTGTGTGGGTATGCTGGCACAACAAGTAATCAATTTCGTTTCGCAGCGTATAAGTAATAGCAAATAGCAAATATTTCTCCAATGTTAATATGTCTGAACGAGTGCAGTGCAAATATATAACAAACTGTAAATATTTGCATGCACATTGTATGGGTGTATGTGTGTGTGTGTGTGAGCAATTTGTATTTACAGCCCGAAGGTGAATTTGCCAGGCTAACGAAATGGGTAATTGAAATTTTCTTTACTACTTAGATTTCAAAGATGCTGATGCTGTAAGCTTGAATTGCTGCAGAGCAGATATGCCTTTGCACTCCCATTTTAATTGCTGGCAACTTACTGATACACTTACTCGTCTATGTATATATGTTTGCGTGTAAGTATTGGCAAAGACGTGTTGTTGTTGGCATATGTTATGCATGCACTTATGTTTGTATACAATAAATAACAATTATCTCTCAAATAAAGAGGAATGTTCAAAGTGGCATACATTTGAGCTCACAAACAGTTGCACAAATCGCTTGCTCTACATAGTTACTTGCAGAAATGTTTAAAAAATAGCTAATGCATGTGTTTTAAAATGAAAAATACATCCCCCTGCTGTGAATTAGTACCGCAATCGCTTACGTAATAGCATTTAAATGCACTGATTTATGCAAATGCACTTGAATGTGTGTATCTGTACACTGTACTGCGCTTTTTTTATTAGCGGCATGCACCTACTCGTTGCATTAATAAATAAATACTTGTGTCACATGGGACGCTAAGCTTCGTGGGAACTTAACAGCAGTCTGTTCTTGAACTAGCATTGCGCTTTTTTCTCAATTTTCCCTGGAGTGCGCCAAAAGCGCAGTGTAAAGGTATGTGAATGGGTAACCATTGGCAAAAGAGTTGGGAAAATTAATAAAAAGAAGTGAAGGATATTCATATGAGTAAAAACTCTGTCCACTTACACTGCAGCGTCTCTTAGAGAGTACTTTTTTTTGTGACTTTCTACACTACAGTGTCACCTAAAGGGTACTTTTTTGGCAAAATTCGTGTTTTTTATGCAACCTAGTTGCCTTCATGGGTGATTTTCTGTTTATAACGACCCTCCATATTTTCCATACCATTTTTGTAGTACGATTTGTTCTTTGCATCAAAATGGGTCACAGTTTCGACGATCACATCTTCATTCAACGAAATTTTATTCCAGTAGGAAATAGTCACTGTGCATCATATCTGTAGAATCCGCTGGATGCAGAAACAGAATCCCAACTTATGAAATTTTCACAACGCATTCATTGATATTTTTCTATTCTTTAATAAATTTTATTAATTAATTTAAAATATTTTTGCGGAAACTCATTGCAATATGCACTCAAAATTAAAATTCCAAAGTTAAGTATGAAAAACAATTATGATTTTCCGTTTATGTAGTCCACCTTTACTTATAAGTGTCCACTTTTGACCGCAACACAGAGTTACACACACATGTGTGAATGTCTGTGTGGTCTCGGCTTACGCTTTCACCAAAGCCGCGATATTAGAACACTCGTTAATGCCATTTAGAGCAGCTCATTAAAGGAAAACCCAGCACCATTGCTATTTTTATAATGGGAAAAACCACGAAGAAGAAGAAGCAGCAGTAAATGCAGAGAGTACGCACTTTAGTACTTAATTAGCGGCAGAAGTCTCGAACTCAGACGCTTTATTATGACATTTTACACGTCCGGCATAAAAGCGCGGCCACGCCGACACAGTTGGTGGCGCTGGCCAAGTCAATGGACCAGTCTAACGCGCTAGCCGCACAGCGGCGCTGAGGACATGCGACACTTGTGGCCTGTGGGGTTGTGCACATATGTGTGCGTGTGTGCTTGTGTACTTGGGCGCTTGCTTAGCCGCGTGCAAATATTTGCCACATTAAAGTCAAACACACAGTCATCGCGAGCGGTGTACTTACCACAAGCGGTCGGGAGTGGGCGGGCCATCACTGTGCACTGTGCGCTGTCTTTGGCATTGTCTTTTGTGCCACTTTTTCCGACGCCATTCAAAATAATGATCCCGACCAGGCAGCCAGCCAGCCGGCAGTTAGTTGAGCCTGTCAAACGCATGCATTTTTTGCTGCTTGCTGGCCAGCCGCGTCTGTGTGTGTGTGCCGTGGGCTGTGCGCCGGTGTTTATGCGCTGCTTATTTGCGCCATTAAATTGGATGCGCTGGGCGTGGTGTGCGGCGAGCGTCTTGGCGTCGTTAAGGTGACATTTAGATAAATATTATTAAGCTTGTTTCTGCTTTTATTGTTATTGTGCTTGTAGTTATTGTCTGCTGTGCTTTGTTTCAACTTTTTTTGTTTTGCCTACCTTTTGGCGCAGTTCAGGCGCTGTTTGTGTGTGTGTTTGCTGTTTTTTTCAGCGCTTTTATTATATTTTCATTTTAATGGTTTCACTCTTGACTCGCGGCGGCCATTGTCGCTCTGCGCGTGACACTTTATTTGTTGCAGTTTGCTTTTATCATCGCCGCGGACCGTGAGCGACGCCTAGAAGTAGGCAAATGAAATAATGATAACGACAGGTGGCACGTTGAAGGCCTTGAAAATGATGAAGCCATTTTGCAGCAGATTGCGGATGATTTTATTAGGAAAAATTTATGAAAAAAGTATGAAGAAAAAATTAAGGAAAGAAAAATACCTATAAAAATTATGAAAAAAATATGGAAAAAAAATTAAAAAAACAAAATTACGGAAAGTAAAAAAAAAATTGAAAAAAATTACATGCAACAAATTGCGCTGAAAGTTCTACATTTTAGCTAATTGAGTGCCGGCGCTTTTAGTATTGCGTGAGTGTTAGAAGAAATGCTTTGTATATATTAAATTTATATTAAAAATTAGAAATTTATGTACACATTTTAATTAAAAGTAAATTTGCGAAAATCTCTTAAGCGCTAAATTAATTTGTTTATAGTTACAACACTCGTATTCGTATTCAAAAAATTTTTTTTTTTAATTTTTATTATTTGACGTATTACTTTCATGTTTATGCAATTAATAAATATTTAATTTGTTAAAAATTACGTGAAACACAAAATTTGATAATTTCTTTTTCATTTGTCCTCATAGCGCTTGTGAAAATACTGTGAAAAAATTTCCCGCTATTGAAGTGCATTAGCATAAGTGCCACAAATGCAGCATACAGTGGCTAAAAATGTGCTTTTGTTCATTAATACCGCTTTAAATCCCGTTAGTTGTGCTAATAATTGCATTCCAAAAATTGCATTTAATTTCACTTTAAACTCATCAAATATTTGTCAATACAATACGCTGGCTCTTATGCTCGTTAACAAGCGCATTTAACAACAGTCGAGTGGCGCGCGTGAGTGCCATTAAAATGGAAATTTAAGCGCACGCCACGAGTGCTTCAAAATTTGTGGAGCGCGCATTTCTAAAACAAAAATAAAAAGCAAAACTGAAAAGCAAAAACAAAATTATAAAGCAAAACAAGATATGCACAAGCAAACAAAGCAATAAAAAATATTAAAAATAAAAAATGAAAAATAAAAATAAAAAAATTGAAAAAAAAATGAAAATATTGATTTGAACATGCAACATATCGCGTTTTCATTGCCACACGCGCACAATGCAATTAATATGCATGCAACATATTGCCTTCAAATCGCTTTCACTCCATTTGGCGCCGTCGGCCATTCAGCTAATAATTTCTATTTAAATTTTCCCAGCGAAAATATGCGAATGCAAGTGGAAATTGAGCTTTAAATATTTATATTATGCGTTTGATAACAGCGCACACCACTTGCGCTTAATGCAATAATTTTCATGCCTGCGTTGCATGCCACTTGCCCCTGCTGCCGGCATAGCGCCGTGATAAAAGTCAAATATTGTTGCAATCTATTAGTTTTATTGGAAATTATTTATTTGATTTCTATTTTCTAATAGCCACTCATACACAAGCGTGTGTATGTGTGTGTGTGGCAGCTATTTAAATTGTAAAATTGCCATAAGTTGGCATTTTATGCAAATTTTTGCACTGTGCCTTGACTGTGTGTGTGTGCGTGCGTGTTTTATTATCAAAGTGAACTTTGCCAGCGTTTGACGCTATCAATTTAATGTACATAAATTATTTGTAAATATTTGCTATTAATTTCAAGCGTTTCACATTAAATGTTTACACAAAAATAATGCGTTTGCAAGTGTGAAATTTTATTGCTTTTAAATAGCTATTGTTTGCTAATTATATTATATTTTTTGTTTTTTGACTGACGAGAAATTATTTCATTGCTGCGTGGCGCGTTTTGTTGTTGACAGAGTCTAATAGAATATTGAATAAACAGTAAGTGCGTTGTGGGGGTTGGTTGATGGACGCTTAAGCCGTGAAAAACAAAACACAAAACTTAATTTTTGGTTAGGTTGAATTTAAATTTATTTAACATAATTTCAGGCGTTTAAGCCACAATGTACCACCTGTTGATTAGTGAGGATTAGAGTTGAAATACAAATTAATAAATATTAAGCAAATTATTATTAAATTTTTCTATGTTTTCTTTCTAAATAAATAATTACATATTTTCTTCTTAAATAAAATCTTTGAGATTTCAACACTCTTTCGAAAAAATCTTAATTTTTCATATTTAAATAGAGCTAAATAATATAAATAATAATCTTTTAAGCATTTCAACTCAAAAGCAATACTATAACGTTGTGGAATCATGAATTTAAATATGAATTATATATGATACGTGGGTTGCCTTTTATATTTCGTGATTTGGCAACCTTAGTATTGCAATTTGACAACTCACAACTTCACTGTAAAGTTTGACATTTTTGCTGTTTTACATACTGAGGTCTTTTTGACATATGAGCGCTATTTAAGTGGTTTACAGTAACTTAAAATATTCACCTCGGCTAAAAAATGGAATTAAATCACAAACAGTGTTGTAATCTGGCAACTCATAGCTGTATCGTAAAGTTTGACATTTTTGCTGTTTTACATACTGAGGTCTTTTTGACATATGAGCGCTATTTAAGTGGTTTACAGTAACTTAAAATATTCTTAACGGCCAAAAAATGAATTATATCACGAACTAATTCATCAAGAGTGACGGAATGAACTTAATTAAATTTTTGACGATGAAGATCCATCAAGAACTTGCGTTTATCGAAGTTGTAGTGAATTCAATCGGGGTAAAAAGCGGTATTTTTGAGCAATCGAAACATCGATTTGATAAGTCTTCAACCGTATAGTCCTGACTTGGAGTCGAATGACTTCATTTTGTACCTGTACGAGTAAAATAAAGTAAAAGGTCAATGATTTTCGACATCTGAAAAGGCGGTTGATGCGTTCAGTATGCATGTTTTGGTCATACCTCAATCAGAGTGGCAAAAATGTTTCGTCAAATGGTTTAAATGCGTTTCAAACGTGTACTAAACTGTACAGATCTTATTGGAGAATATTTTGCAAAGAACAATAAAACGATTTTCGATGATTAATATTTTTATTTGTTTTCTAATACCGAAATATAAAAGGCAATCCTCGTAATGCCGCCTAAAAGTATGCAATAATACACAGACCCACAAGATGCTACAATAATCTTCAAGGCATTACAAAATACTTCTATCTAACCAGCGACATTTAGAAAGAGCAGTGAAGAAACAATAAGCACAAAATAAAAAATAATAATAAACGACCAAAAACCAACAAAAGCGCGTCAAAATATTTGGCACCAAGTGATGCGTAAAATTGGCATTCCTGCCAGTATTTGAAGTGTATAAAGACAGGCGTTTCGCAGTAATTCATTACAAAGGGACGCAGTGAGTCAATAGCAGCAGCGAAAACAGCAGAAAAGGGAGGAAAATGAAATCAAATGCAAAATGTGAAATTTAGAAGCAAAAAGTGAGCCAAAAAACTGCAAACAACAATGAAACAATAAATAAAAAATTCAAAAGCGGAAAAATAAAAAAACAAAAAAAATAGAAAAAAGAGTGCCAAAGTAATGTTGATGAGGCCAATGCCATCGTACAGAGACTAAGGCCGTCTCAGGGTTGGCACCTATGCGCAAATATAGGCACGTGCGCTTGTTTAACCTTCGGCTGTAAAATTAATTGCAACAGTTTGCTTGGCTGCACGCCGCAAAAACTAAAGCAAAGCGGCTGCAAGTACAGCTAACACACGCACAAAATACAGGCACATATATCATGGAAATCGATTTGTTAGGTGTTGCTGACAGGTGCGCACGTGTGCCTAAAAGCGAGTGCTTTAAGCAAGCAAAAAGTCAAGCTGTTTGCAAAAAAAAGTTAAGCAAAAATTGAGAGAGCAAGAGAAAAATTACGCCAGCATATCTACCTTAGCTGATGACCAGCAAAAAACACTGACCTAAGACAAGTCAGAGCTGCCGGCAATACGCTGCCGCTGCCGCTGCTTGTAGTCTTCAAATCACATACGTGTGCTTCAATATATATATATATGTATATATATATTATATATATATGTGTGTGTTTACCTTTCGACAGCTGCACGGACATCATTTGTATTTCGCCCCAAACACCCAAACACGCCGCGTACTTGCGCTGAACAAAGCCAACAAAGTCGATTTGGCAATTTAGCTGCGCTTTAGTCAACTTTGAAATACACACACACACACACCTACATCTACAAAAAGCAATGACAGCGCGCAGTAAGAGCCAATAGTTAGCCTCACTGAGTCAACACATCCGAATGATGGATTATTTGTAGTTTACTTGAAAGTTGCACAATATTGCCATCGATTCTGGCGAAATTGCTTCGCTTCAGGCGTATGCGGCCACTTTTTCACCGGCATTCACCTACATTGCCACAAGTAAGAATTTGCGGTTTTTTTTAATATTTTTTTCGCACTCGAATTGCCAATTTCATAGTTCATAAGTATTTTCGCTCTTTCTTTTGCGGTATGATTGCATTTGTGTGTGTGTTTTATAAGTATAGTTAAGCATTTTTCGCCTCAACTGAGCGGAAATACCAATAAACAGATAGTTCATAGTTCAACGGATTTGCTTGCTTGTGTGTGTTTGACCAGTTTCGCTCCACTGCGCTTTGTTTGCTTTAGCCGGCGTATAATAAATGCACGCCTATATTGGCTAACGGGCTTATCTGGTGCGTTGACCAGCAACATCTGTCACTGTTGACTTAAGTGTGTACAGTTACTTTGCATAAGCATAATATATTATTTAGAATTCTAAGAAATTCGTAGAAAGGCGTTCACACTACAAAAACATATAACTTTGTGGGTATGATGAGTTTGTAGATCTTTCGTTAATAATGGTTTCTTTATAGTCAGACACTAGGAAGTCGTTAGTGGGCGAATCTTAGTGTGGAATTTAATAAGAATATTTTTATAATTTTTTTTTTTTATTTTTACCATTTTAAGGCAAGGCACATAACCGTCGAAGATTATGATTAGCTTTCAATATATACGAAAGCATACTTTTAGGCACTGTACTGTATATACTTCATAAAAATTGCATATGGAATATATCATCTGCTTCTACAATGACTTCTTAGAAGGTATTTTGGCAAAAATTATATTCAACCTTTTAAAAATATTTTCAAAGAACTCTGAGATTCTTTCATAAAATCAAATATTAATCGTCAAAAATGCTTAATTGTTTTCCAAAATATTCTCCATTAAGAGCTATACATTTTTGCCTGCTTTTGAAACATTTCCACTCTAATTGAGGTATGGCCAAAAAAAAAAAAACATTCTGAACGTATCAATCGCCTCTGCAGGTGTCGCAGAACGTTGACCTCTAAAAAGCTCTCATTCGAAACCAAATCAGGACTATACGTTGGATGACTCATCAAATAGTTGTTTTAGTTGCTAAAAAACGCAGTTCTTTCAGTCGCTATGTGAGACCGTCGCCGGCGGTTGGTTTTCATGAATCTCACAATAGGTCACATGACGATCTAGCAATATCAGTTTTCGCAAAGCAAAATAGTTTCCAGAAAAACTGCTGATTTTAGACCACCTCCTTGCAACTCGTCTTGGTGTGATCTACGAACACTATTGAGTTCACTAAAACATCGATAAACTCTCGTCTGTGATGGATCTTTATAGTAAAGAATTGCATAAAGTTCATCGCTGCACTGTTGCTGAGGTTATTTACGTCAAAAGTTGTGAAAAGTAAACGAAAATGACAACGTGTGGATTGAATTCCATTTTTTGGCCGAGATGAATATTTTAAGTTACTGTAAACCACATAAATAGCGTTCGTATGTCTAAAAGGCTTGATCATGTATATCAAACTTAACGATAGAACTGTGAGTTGCCAGATTGCAATATTTTTTGGCCCAGATGAATATTTTAAATTACTGTAAGCAACAAAAATAGCGCTCGTAGAACCAACTAAGTCTATGTAGCCCAGCAAGGTAATATTTTTAGTATGCATGCGTGTATAAGAAATGGAGTATTGGTATGTAAGGACAAAAATATACCCTTGAACTAAGTGTTCCACAAATTTATGATTATATGGGATATTCCAGCCTTTCTTTACCTGATTAAATTCCACAAAATCAGATTTGCCTTTATCCTTTCTTGATTACTTTCGCTAGCTTTTGCGGTTAATGAAAGTATAATTGCCCCATTAGGATTGTAATCACCTGCTGCGAGTTGCTCATTGAGCGAAAGAAATTACTTTAGAAGTAGAAGAAGAAAAAGAAAAAGAAGAGGAAGAAAATATACAAATTCCATATTCTTGCTCAAAGTAATATTCTAAAAGAAAAGCAAATTAATTTACATTTGTAAGCTGAACGCAGATTTTACGTAGTCTTTGAAGCTTTGAAGCTTTTTCGAATATTTATTACAAGGCCAGTATTTGAAAGCCATTTGCATTAAAGTGAGATGTTCTCGAAGCATGTAGAGAATTTTGAAGCTTTAAAGACAGATTTATTATTTTAATTAATGGTAAGCTGCAAAGCAAAAAGCTCTTGATAAAGCTCTTAATAAATAATTAAAATGGTTGCCCAGCTGTAATCTCCCATTAAATCTTTGAGATCGGGTGGTTTAAAAAAATTAACAAAAATTGGGAAGTGAAGAGAGAATCTGTTATGAAGGAGAAATTTAGTAGCTAAAAACTGTGAAACCACCGAGCTTACGTGAGAAAACTAAATGTGAAAGGAGAACTTTAAGTGCTCAGCATCATTTTTGAGTTTTTAAAGATCTATGGTAAGTCGTAGAAGAAGTTATCGAAATATTTCGCATTTAAATTCATAACTGACAACAGAGAATGACATGTCCAGGTCGAAATATTCATGGCTAGTGGAAAATTCATTCACTATATACAAATCTGTAAACGCTAGTCGAAAAAGTCTTTTCGCATCTCTTTTAGCACTGGAGATATACTACTGCAACGACATCTATTGACAAAATACGAAAATACTTTTTCGACTACCGAATATATTTGCTAAAGCAGTCGTTGTGCTTCCCTCCACACGTCTTATTCGCAGTATTTATATATATGTAAATATATTTGTTGTCATCCAAACTAACGGCTGATTCGGATTTATTTCATTCAGCCATCAAAGTTGTCTGCAAATCACATAAATTTCTGCTCAAGCAGCCACAGTACACGAAAGCTCATTAAAGCTTCATTAATATCAATCCCGCACACAGACGCTCACAAACACACACACACGCACAAGCGCCGCCATATTGATAGCCAACAAGAATTATGTAATATAACGCGCTAACATGACATTTGCATGCCTCACATATGCACATAATGACTATGCGAGCATTTACCGAACCCACAAAAGCACGCTCCGCACGGCACATGACACAGTGTGCGAGCGCATAGACCCACATGCCTGCTCGCAAGTAGTCGGTTGGCGTGTAACGGCATATGCAGCATGAAAGACAGAAGTGTCAAAGTGGCGCTTGCCAAATTACGCTAATTAATAACGTGACATTTAATAAATCTCTGCGATCTATTCTTTGTGCGACGGCGACGGCTGTGCGGCGAAGAAAGTGGGCGACACAGGATGATTGGGAAAGTCCTGGCCCACTAGTTAGGGATTTATTAATGCCTTTTATGTACGGCTTGTTGGGTGTCTGTGTATGTGTGCGTGGTTTGACTGCTAGAATGCCGGTGATTGTCGCCTGACATAGAGCAGCCCCCGCCCCGCTCTCGCGCGTGCACTGCACCCATTTCTTATCTAAATCGGAAATGAAATGATTATTAAGCATACAAAATGGCAGCTAACATGGCTGACACATTAGCAGGCAGTCGCACAGCGCGCACTCCCTTACGTGGAACGGCGTGGGCGGCGTGTCTCCGTGTTAAGCTGCTGAGCGCGCTTATCAAGCAGGCGAAGCGCCTGTGCACGGCTGGAGGAGGGAGGGGCACATTTGCAAAACGAGCAATAACTGACCAAGAGGCAAAAAATATACATAAATTTATATATACATATATGTCAATAGAGAATTTGCTGGCTGTTTTCCACCTTAATGCTTCATATACAAATTTATATTTTTATGTCTTCCGTTTTTTGCGCTTTTCTTGGCTTTCCACTGTTTCTTGCTGGTTGCTTCCTGCACACTTTTGTTGTTGTTGCTAATTTTTTTTAACGCTTACACATCATGTTTTGATAACACCCCATTTAAGCCGTCATGCGAGCCTGCCATTGCCAGGAAAGGGAAGTAAGACAAGGCGGCGTGGCATACTTTCGCAGGGTTTGGTGTGGTGCAGCGAGGGCAATAGACTTTGGCTGTAGAAAAAATCGATAGAAAAATGTTTGCATGCTTTTGGGCAATTTAATTTTTCTATTAAAAAGAAGTACACCTTGGGCAACAATAAAAATAAAAGCAACAATGCGAAATGAGCACATTAGGCGATTAAAGCGAATGTGCGCCGGGCATTTAATGAGGGAATTGTATGTGATGCGTGAGTAAATCGATGAAGAGCATTGCACAAAGTGCGTACGCGTTCATAGATACATACATACATGCATACATATGTACATGCTTACATACTTACTTACATGCTGCTGCTTCAGATAAAACTCATGCCAAATTTCGCTCTCTTCCGTTCTGGAAATTTTGATGTGAAAGATGCACCTCGCTTTGGATGACCTACCGTTGAAAAAGTCAATGAAATTATGGAAAAGATTGATCAGAACCGTCACATAAGAAGCCATGATATCGCTAAGTAACTTAACATTTATCATCAAATGATTTTGAACCATTTAAAAAAGGCTCGCTACAAAAAGAAGCTCGATGTTTGGGTACCAGATGAATTGTCTGTGAAAAATTTAATGGGTCGAATTAACATTTGCGATTCTTTGCTGAAACGAAATGAAATCGAACCATTTCTGAAGCGAATGGTAACAGTAGACGAAAAGTGGGTCAAATACAACAAAAATGTGCGAAAAAATATTATGGTCCAAACGTGATGAAGTTCAACAAATGGTTGCAAAGCCAGGATTGACGCCTAGAAAGGATATGTTGCCTACATTTCAGCGCACAAAATCATTTTAAGAATATTATTCATAGCAATATTAGCTACACAAAATTAAACAAACATATGAAATAATATAGTTAAATGAAATAAAGTTTAACAAAAAAAAAACACAAATATATTTGTTTTCTAAGTACTCTATATACATACGCATATATAAGGAATATGCCCGCATTTGCAAATATTATGTAAGCATCACTAAGATTTTTGATTGAACGTTAGTAAACTTCATATTGCAGCCAAAGACGAAGCTGAAATTGCATTAAAATGTATGAATTGCAAGCATTTCTAACTATTGCCCCTTGAAGCATACTACACTTGCGTATATTTATTGTAATTGTACGAAGCTTGAATAACTTAAATATACAGACGAATATGAGGCATAGAGAATAGACCAGATCCCTACCGCAAACATTGATAACCCGCCTAAAAGTATACTAAATTTTATCATATACATAAATATGTAGATTTCGAAGCCGTTTCTATTTGCTTATCTGCAAGCAAAAATTCTTCCAAAAAATCTCAAAAGATGTGCTTTAAGATCCACCTGATTATTCCTCACTCCAAATTCTCCTGTCTGTGTTTACACCTCACCTGCTTCACTTCTGTTTGCTATTTCTTCCATACTTACACACAGAATGACTAGCGCTGTTCAGTAGCTTATCTCAAATCACTCGAAAGGCTGAATAGCAGCAAATAAGCAAAAAAAGAAGTAAAAGAAGAAAAAAATCAGTTTCCAGCCATGATTATGCAATAAAATCAAGCAAATCGGCGGATATGAAAATATGCAAAATGATTGATTTGTTTGCTGCGCCGACATCGATAAACGTATTATGCCTACAAATTGGCAAGTCATATGCATACTAATACCAATAAATATGAGTTTACCGCTTTATACGTATATACATATAAATAAATAAGAGATAAGCGTAAGCAGACAGATGGTAATACAATTGTTTCTGGCTGACATGCTGACTTGCCAACCGTTGAAGCGGCATTACGAGATGGATTCGCAGCTAAGGCGGTTATGCTGAAATAGCAGACGAAAGAAATCAGCCAAACTAAATGAAAATAAAAATATTATGCATGCAAATCCACAAATTTCGATTAGTTGACTACTAAACGCCGCAGATAAAGGCCAGGGAACTTGCAACAAGGCTTTTCTATGGATATACTACATTACATTACAATTTTGGCAGACATTTGTGCTATATTTGCATTTGTATATGTATTTGTACGATTGACCGTAATAAAGGAAATGTGAATGAGTTCAATGGACTTGTGCTGCCACGTACTACTTAGCGCTCGCTATTACTACGCCGCTATGCCCGTCAGGGAAATCGATTTGGGACCAAAAATAAATTATTTTTTGATTTTTCCTGATTATTTGGCAATACTATTTAACTGAAAGTTTCGGCAAACTGGCATGTGCGCCGGCACACGAGCGAAAGCAAAACTATCTGACTCACACAAAAGTACGAAATACCAAATTTTCTACCAACAAATATATATAAGCATACAATTTTTACCGTTAGCGCGCATACATGCTCATGAAATATAAAAATGTTCAAATGTCTGTCTTGCCATATACACGCTTTTGCTTTAAAGCGACTACTGACATGGCGTTGTATAGAGGGCTCTGAGTAAGCAGCTTATTCTTTCGGTAACCCTATGGCACATTTGCCTACTTTTCGGCGCTTATGCACGTTGTTGGCGCATGCTGTTGCTAGTTTGATTTAAATCCAATGCGGCACTATTGTTTACTCTGATATGCCGTTGATATATAAGCACGCTTTCAAAACTTTTTAACCCACATACACACACACACACGCGCGCGCGCATATACGCACACATTTCTAGCGAATTAGCGTTTATTCTTCAAGCTCTTAAATTGTAGCGTAGTAATTTTCGGAAAAAAATATTAAATGTGACTGTTGGCGAAATTCCATCCACTCGCAATTTCTGTGCTCATTGTACACTTGTGTGCGCCTTTTCATGTGCACTGTTCACAAACATACATACCTATCATATATGAAGCACATACATATAGAGGTATGTGGGTATTAGTGGGTGGTTACATGTATAGCTGCTAATCTTTACATCTGTATTTGTCTGATTTAACAGCGTACAACGGAAGTGCAGCCATGGCAAAGATAAAAATTTTCTGCTTGGGCGATTTATGGTGAATCTCATGAGCCATATGTGCAAGTGTATATGTATGTGTTATAAAATATGTAGGCTGAATTAAAGTGCGCCTAACTTTATACTTATACATCTGTGCGAGTATATGTTTGGGCGCTTTAAAAGTTGAAAAAGTGACAGAAAGTGAGAGCGCTTAAAGCGAGGCGAGCTGCCAAAAATTAAGGTAAAAACTGTTAAAGCCTTAAAAAAATGCATGCAACTAAGTTTTCCAATGTAAATGCCATTAAATATAGTTTTGGAATATTCGATGATTATTTAATTTTAACAATTCTAATTTAATTCAACGCTAAATTTTTATTGTTAAGCCATTTTCTAAGTGATTTCATAGTCTATAAATAGCAACTATATCTGTTTTAGTGTAAAAAAGCATCATTGTGCCTAAATGTATGCTTTAGTTGCTTGATAAATGGCATAATTTTAGGCGAAAAGGCTTTCAGAGTTCAAATTTCTAATAAAAAATCTGTCAAATAGGCGTTAGAAAAACATTTACAATAATTTAGCAAATAACTAATTTTGTAATAAAATTTTTAAAAATATTTTTTACGGAAAATATACATATGTATGTATGTACATACAATATAGACATTTAAAATTTCTCACCAACATTTTATTTTTGATTCATTCTCATTTATACATACTAAAGAAATAAATAAATATAAAATATTTAAAAAAACTGAATCCATAAATTTCAGTAAATTATTGGAAATACAATCTCATGCATAACAAGCCTCAGATCGTATGTAGCTGTATATATGACCCAATCCTTAAACTAAATTGTTTCTTGATAACCTCAGACACACCTATTCACTCAAAAATATATACGACCTTTGACAAACAACTAAAAAATGCATATCCCTTACTTTACTCGTACTTATTCGTCTGAGCAGCACACTACAACTGAACTGTGTGAACTTCGAATTTTACGTGATACCTTCTACAAGTTTTAGGGGTGGTAAAGTGTCTACCTACATGTGAACACCCTGTTACGTCAGCTTCAAGTGTAGAGTGTTTGGCATTAAATGTTACCGTGTGAGTGTGGAACGCAGTTACACAGAGAACTTCGAAATTGAATTGCTACGATATTCGGCATTTCGACGGTAAAACTAACCGAATGCCTTAACGTTTCGAAAATGTCTAATTACGATATTTGTTTAATAACGTGTTATTGTAGCAACATTTTATTGAGTATTTTGGTTTTTTGTAGTAATATTTTTACTGGATGTGGACTAAACTAGCTGGATTAGTATTTGCTTTCTATTTACAATGGTCTGAAGAATCTTAGAGTTTCTTTTACAGTTTTCAACACAACAGTTTGTGGATTTGGGAGACTTTATTTGGAATAAAATTAATATGTTTCTGAAAAAGATCAGGTCCAAGTGCTTATTTTGTGTAGGTTTGTGGCTTCCAAAATATTGGGAGTGTAGTTTAGTAATGCTTAGACTTTGTAGAAGAAATATCGGGTTACTAATGGTTAGATATCGGGTTACTAATGGTTATTCTCGGTCAGAGATATCGGTTTACTAATGGTTAGCCAGTAACGTGTGCCTAACTAATGGAAATGGGAATGGGATCTGGTCAAATTACATAGTTGCAGTAGCTGCATAACTTCCAAAGTATCGTGAGATTACTTTAGTAGTAATGCTAGGACTCGGTAGAAGAGCTAACGGGCT